>NC_091287.1:269790066-270090366 GCF_032444005.1 Ranitomeya imitator | reverse complement strand
GATCTGGTAGAAGGTTTACACAGTAAAATATCGATATTTGCAGATGATACAAAACTATGTAAAGCAGTTAATACAAGAGAAGATAGTATTCTGCTACAGATGGATCTGGATAAGTTGGAAACTTGGGCTGAAAGGTGGCAGATGAGGTTTAACAATGATAAATGTAAGGTTATACACATGGGAAGAGGGAATCAATATCACCATTACACACTGAACGGGAAACCACTGGGTAAATCTGACAGGGAGAAGGACTTGGGGATCCTAGTTAATGATAAACTTACCTGGAGCAGCCAGTGCCAGGCAGCAGCTGCCAAGGCAAACAGGATCATGGGGTGCATTAAAAGAGGTCTGGATACACATGATGAGAGCATTATACTGCCTCTGTACAAATCCCTAGTTAGACCGCACATGGAGTACTGTGTCCAGTTTTGGGCACCGGTGCTCAGGAAGGATATAATGGAACTAGAGAGAGTACAAAGGAGGGCAACAAAATTAATAAAGGGGATGGGAGAACTACAATACCCAGATAGATTAGCGAAATTAGGATTATTTAGTCTAGAAAAAAGACGACTGAGGGGCGATCTAATAACCATGTATAAGTATATAAGGGGACAATACAAATATCTCGCTGAGGATCTGTTTATACCAAGGAAGGTGACGGGCACAAGGGGGCATTCTTTGCGTCTGGAGGAGAGAAGGTTTTTCCACCAACATAGAAGAGGATTCTTTACTGTTAGGGCAGTGAGAATCTGGAATTGCTTGCCTGAGGAGGTGGTGATGGCGAACTCAGTCGAGGGGTTCAAGAGAGGCCTGGATGTCTTCCTGGAGCAGAACAATATTGTATCATACAATTATTAGGTTCTGTAGAAGGACGTAGATCTGGGTATTTATTATGATGGAATATAGGCTGAACTGGATGGACAAATGTCTTTTTTCGGCCTTACTAACTATGTTACTATGTTACTATGTAATAAATTATTAAATATGCGAAGCATATTATAAACTGCAAAATTACACAGAGGATCCTGTAATCTTTTCCACAAATATTTATAAAACAATTAAATAGCATTTTAGCAGAATTCAGAAGGGAAAAAATATACATATACCTATACGCACATGCATACATACATACATGCATACATATATATATATATGTATACATACACCTTTTTTTTATCTTTCCTCCTTTTTCTCTCTTCTTCTCTCCCTTTTCCCCTTCATCTTTCATTTACCTCTTCTCCCTTCTCCCTCCTCCTCCCCTATCCATTGCAAATCTCTATACATTTTCCACTGTTTCATTGAGGCGATCGGGATATAAGGTTTTCAATCGGAAAATCCAATAGGACTCCTTTCTATTTAAATTCTGGATTCTGTTGATGTCATTCTGTGGTATTTGCTCCACAGGGGTTACCTTTATGTCAAATTTTTTGTGATGTTTGACCAGAAGGTGTCTGGACAGACCATGTTTTAAAAAACCTTTTTTGGTGTTGTGCCTGTGGCCATTCATATGCAATCGCACTGTCTGTGTGGTGCGACCCACGTATTGAAGGCCACAAGCACAAGTGATCACATAAATAACATAGGTACTATCACAAGTGAGGTGTTGATTTATATTTATGGTTTCTCCTGTACTGCTTGATATAATACTATAATACAGTTTTGTTTATGGCTGATGATGTTGCAGCAGTGACACTTTTTAGATCCACATTTGAAAACTCCAAAAGGATGTTGTATAGTAGTCTCTTTAGTATTTAAAGAGGAAAGGGGTTTCCCCAAATTACTAGGAGCAATGATGTTTTTAATTGTAAATCCCCTCCGAAATGTGATACCGGGATACTTAGGTAACCATTGTTTTAAAAAAGAATCCTTTCTTAGGATGTACCAATACTTATTTAAAATCTGTCTTACTTGCACGCTTCCCTGATTAAAAGCTGTGATGAAATTATATTCCCATCTAGTATTTTTTTCTAGAGTGTTTTCATTTTTGTTTTTGCATGTCTTCGTTTGTTCGATGTTTGAACTAGAAGGTTGTTTATTGTTCATGAGTTTCTTGTACAGACACTCGTTTTGAGTTTTTTTCAAGTTTGCTTCATAAGCTTCTGCTATGAGTTTTTTCGGGTATTTTTTATCCAAGAACTTTTTTGTCAAAATTTTGGATTGTTCTACATAGTCTTTGTCTACCGTATTATTTTTACGGATGCGCCGATATTGACTAAACTAAATATTCTTTTTCCATTTAGAATAGTGTGCGCTCCGAAAATCCAAAAAAACCATTAGAATCTGTTTTTTTGAAGTGAGTTTTGGTTATAATTTTTTTGCCTGAATGACTGATTTTTAACCAAAACTCACTTCAAAAAAACAGATTCTAATGGTTTTTTGGATTTTCGGAACGCACACTATTCTAAATGGAAAAAGAATATTCCATTTAGTCAATATCGGCGCATCCGTAAAAATAATACGGTAGACACAGACTATGTAGAACAATCCCAAATTTTGACAAAAAAGTTCTTGGATAAAAAATACCCGAAAAAACTCATAGCAGAAGCTTATGAAACAAACTTAAAAAAAAACTCAAAACGAGTGTCTGTACAAGAAACTCATAAACAATAAACAACCTTCTAGTTCAAACATCGAACAAACGAAGACGTGCAAAAACTAAAATGAAAACACTGTAGAAAAAAATACTAGATGGGAATATATATGGAAATATATATGGGAATATAATTTCATCACAGCTTTTAATCAGGGAAGCGTGCAAGTAAGACAGATTTTAAATAAGTATTGGTACATCCTAAGAAAGGATTCTTTTTTAAAACAATGGTTACCTAAGTATCCCGGTATCACATTTCGGAGGGGATTTACAATTAAAAACATCATTGCTCCTAGTAATTTGGGGAAACCCCATTCCTCTTTAAATACTAAAGAGACTCCTATACAGCATCCTTTTGGAGTTTTCAAATGTGGATCTAAAAAGTGTCACTGCTGCAACATCATCAGCCATAAACAAAACTGTATAATATCAAGCAGTACAGGAGAAACCATAAATATAAATCAACACCTCACTTGTGATAGTGACTATGTTATTTATGTGATCACTTGTGCTTGTGGCCTTCAATACGTGGGTCGCACCACACAGACAGTGCGATTGCGTATGAATGGCCACAGGCACAACACCAAAAAAGGTTTTTTAAAACATAGTCTGTCCAGACACCTTCTGGTCAAACATCACAAAAAATTTGACATAAAGGTAACCCCTGTGGAGCAAATACCACAGAATGACATCAACAGAATCCAGAATTTAAATAGAAAGGAGTCCTATTGGATTTTCCGATTGAAAACCTTATATCCCGATGGCCTCCATGAAACAGTGGAAAATGTATAGAGATTTGCAATGGATAGGGGAGGAGGAGGGAGAAGGGAGAAGAGGTAAATGAAAGATGAAGGGGAAAAGGGAGAGAAGAAGAGAGAAAAAGGAGGAAAGATAAAAAAAAAGGTGTATGTATATATATATATATATATATATATATATGTGTATGCATGTATGTATGTATGCATGTGCGTATAGGTATATGAATATTTTTTCCCTTCTGAATTTTGCTAAAATGCTATTTAATTGTTTTATAAATATTTGTGGAAAGGATTACAGGATCCTCTGTGTAATTTTGCAGATTATTATATGCTTCGCATATTTAATAATTTATTCATTCATTTATTTTATTCCCTTTTTTTTTTCCTTACCTAACTTTTAAATTTTTAAATTTTGCTAAGACGATATGTAATTTAATTGTTTTTTAAATACTTTTCGAAAGGATTTACTGTGTAACTTTACAATTTATAATATGTCTTGTATATTTATTTACATATAGATAATTTTTATTTTTTATACCATTATAACATTTGATACACCAGGATTGGTTTAAGATTACACTGACTCACTTGGGGTGGAGTGTTAATCCCAATTAATTCAGGCACACCTCTGCTATGTGTTAGGAGTCAGCAGTCTATAAAGATAACTTTCTTTTAAAACATTTTTAAAAGCACATATAATACCTGATGAAGGCCGTTGTGGGCTGAAACGCGTTGTTTTGTTCTTATTAAAGTGTCCTAATAAATTTGGTACTGAGCAAATTATCTCAACCTTCAAACTATCTTTGTCTTCCGGAAGCACCAAGAAAGGAATTTTTTTTTTCTAACCATTGTATACACATGCAATCCTTGGATCAAGGCTGGCATAGTTCCTGCAATAGTGCTGCATACCGGAATATTATAAGGCGTGGATCCATCATACGGATCAATTGAATGTGCATACAAGACATCCAAAGAGTGAGTGCAACAATATATATTTTTTGCTATGAATATACACCTACACTTAGACTCTGCGCCCCTTGTCTCCCCTTTTATATCTCCTTCCGATATCCTTGTGAAGCTCAAGAGCCAACAACCTGCCCTCCAACTGCTGGATGTACCGCTGCAGTCGCTGTTCGTCCGCCATTACTAGCCAGACCCTGGGGCTGGCATAATGTTAGGACTGGCAGAACCCACCAAATAATGTTAATAGAAAATATGAGGTGCGTTCGCAGTCCGGGGTCCACCGTGCAGAGATGACACTTGCTGCTGAGTAATAGTGGATGGACGCTTGCTCACACATGGATTAGACCTCACTCAGTGTGAATGGAAGCGAACTTTGTTGCTTCACAGAGTCACCAAGAATACACTGCACCGTGTTAGCAGTCACAGGGTGCAGCTGAAAGACACTAGTGGGATCCCTATGAATCACCCCACTAAACTGGTGATTGGACTCGCTCTGACCCTTGGTGGCTTTTGAGCCCACGCCTGAGGATGCCCTGAGTCAGATCCTGATTCCAAGTGGGAATTCCCACCCTACACTGACCAGTTGTTAGGAAAGTGCACTGATTGCGCACAGTGCCGTACTGGCAGGCACTGTGAATAGACGCTGTTACGCGTGCTAAGTGTGCAGATAGCACTGTTGGGCGCTATGTAGCCTCCACCATTCGCGAGCAGCCATCAACACAAGGAATGGGAATGATTAAGGAGCTTTCATCCATCGAGAGACATTCATCCACACACAAGTTATGCTAGCGCATGGCCGTGCGGCCATGCGTACCTTTCATAGCTGTAGTTCTTAAGGACCTTCCTAGTGGTCCAATAGAAGCTGCTACAGGACCTGAGCATGTGACCCCCGACCTCCAAAGTGGGCATGCTCAGTATGGGAAAAGCAGGGCTTAGTCCCTGAAAATGCCTGCTCGCTCCTGATCAGTACTGGCTACAAAGGCAGAGCCTGGAAAGGCAGCAGTAACCGCGCGCACAGTATCAGCTTGAGCCAGACACTGGGACCGACGTCTCCACTGAGCAGGCTCCACTGCAGCTGGAGGAGAATGGGAGACCGCAGCTGACATGGTTCGACATTCCCCCTGTGCAGCGGTGGGAGCTCGACTCCTAGCAGACAGTTACAGGAATCGTGTGATTGCCTCAATAGGTTATGCAACAAAATATTAAGTTAAGGGTACCATCATTTCCGTCCAGGCCTACTGTACTTCATGAGTTTTTTTACATACTGTGGAAGCATAGTTGAAAAGCAATGTCTGACTTTCATTTGTTAATTTTCATAGATTTTTTATTTAATACCTTTGTCAGATTCAAGTTATTTCTGTGATCATTGTTGGTTTTTCTGTCATTAAATGAGGAGTACCAACAATTTTGACCATGTGTGTACATGGCCATATACTGTACATAAAAAAAAAAGATTTGGAACTGCTGTATATGTTTCGGTATAAAGTGCACGTTATTTATAAATTGTAATATTGGACAAATAATACCTTGCTTCCACCAACTGCTGAATATACAAAATGTACCTTTTATTATATCGATTAAAACATCTATGTTTCTCTATAGTGTTTTAAAAAGCATTCAAAATAATAGAAGGTATATTGCAATAGAGAGTTAATATGTAGAAAATGCTGACCAGTAAATTGGTTTTAATCTATTAAAGTTAGTCTACTGACTGATGTATAGATGTAATATATTCTCTAAATCAATCAGCATTAGAAGTGAGTAGCTAACAATCAATGTGTCTGCAGTGCCGTTGTCAAATAATGTAAATTTGACTGTAAATAGAACAAACAAATCACAGCCCCTTGACATGTGTCATTGCACCAGTAGCTTTGTCAAAGGACTATAGAGTGATGGTGTGGAATGCCCCTTTGCTGAGACTTTTAAATCCTTGTAAAGATCCTCCCAGGGTCAGTGTCAGCACCTGGCGCACCCAGGCAAGTGTCGGGGCCGTGGTGAGTCAGGGGGCCCATTCACGGTACGATACACTGAGGCTCCAGGGGCCCCCTGCATGCAGGGCTGGCATTAGGGGCAGGCAGCTGCCATGAAGTATATAGTACAGCCTGCATCTCCCCACCTGAGAATGGCCCCACAGTACAGTACTCACTGTTATAGTAAGAAAAAAACACACTCCTCACCTCTCCTCATGCCCATGCTGCTCCTTGCCCATCAACCATCATCAAGGTGGTCTCATTAAACTGATGGGTACCTGAACTTCCTGTCCAAATGTGAACACTTACCGAAGTGTTTTGGCACGATAAAGTGCAACCTTTTTTGTATATTATATATGAAGGTAGCTGCTCCTGGTATGCACCTATTCACACTAGATTGGATGTTCCAGTCATTTTTCTGTCATTTCTATGTTAGCTTACTGACTGAGCACTCCTCCCTTCACCATCTGGTTTTTAATTCGATCTAATCACATTTGGTTCCGGCCAACCCCATATGTAGGCTTTGCTGAGAGAGGTGTCCATATTCACCCAAGCATACAGAAATTGGTCTTCGGTAAGTGTTCACATTTGGACAGAAAGTTCAGGTACCCATCACTTTAATGAGACCACCTTGACGATGGTTGATGGGCTCACACTATTTGGCCAAATTCTGTGCTAAGCGTCTCAAAAAATGTTTCCTAATGTTCAAAAAGCCATTTTGCTATTCATATTTCATGTATTTCATATTTGACGTGTTTTGGCACGATAGAGTGCAACCTTTTTTGTATATTATATATGGAGGCAGCTGCTCCTGGTATGCACCTATTCACACTAGTTTGGATGTGCCAGTCGTTTTTCTGTAATTTTTATGTTAGCTTACTGACTGAGCACTCCTCCATTCACCATCTGGTTTTTAATTCGATCTAATCACACTTGGTTCCGGCCAACCCATATGTAGGTTTTGCTGAGAGAGGTGTCCATATTCACCCAAGCATACAGACATTAGCCTTCGGTAAGTGTTCACATTTGGACAGGAAGGTCAGGTACCCATCAGTTTAATGAGACCACCTTGACCATGGTTGATGGGCTCACACTATTTGGCCAAATTCTGTGCTAAATGTCTCAAAAAATGTTTCCTAATGTTCAAAAAGCCATTTTGCTATTCATATTTCATGTATTTCATATTTGACGTGTTTTGGCACGATAGAGTGCAACCTTTTTTGTATATTATATATGGAGGTAGCTGCTCCTGGTATGCACCTATTCACACTAGATTGGATGTGCCAGTCATTTTTCTGTCATTTCTATGTTAGCTTACTGACTGAGCACTCCTCCCTTCACCATCTGGTTTTTAATTAGATCTAATCACACTTGGTTCCGGCCAACCCATATGTAGGCTTTGCTGAGAGAGGTGTCCATATTCACCCAAGCATACAGACATTAGCCTTCGGTAAGTGTTCACATTTGGACAGGAAGGTCAGGTACCCATCAGTTTAATGAGACCACCTTGACGATGGTTGATGGGCTCACACTATTTGGCCAAATTCTGTGCTAAGCGTCTCAAAAAATGTTTCCTAATGTTCAAAAAGCCATTTTGCTATTCATATTTCATGTATTTCATATTTGACGTGTTTTGGCACGATAGAGTGCAACCTTTTTTGTATATTATATATGGAGGTAGCTGCTCCTGGTAACATAGTAACATAGTAACATAGTTACTGCACCTATGCACCTATTCACACTAGATTGGATGTGCCAGTTGTTTTTCTGTCAATCCTTATGGTAGGTCATCGATATCAGATTGGTCAGGGTCCAGGATCTGACATCTGACACCCCCACCGATAAGCTGTGCTTTGGTGTCCGCAGCGGCACTGGCTGGAAGCGCTAATTTGCGTAGCTGCTCTGTCTTCTGATAGTGGCCGTGGCTCAGTACTGCACATCTGCCTCCTATTGATTTGTAGGCTTTGTGCGACCAGTAAAGTCGAAAACCCCTGTATTTTTATTGACAGATGATTAACATGTGTGAAAATGTCTTTCCTTATGGGATGTGTTGAAGTTTTCATTGATAATTTTTGGGGGTACATGACATTTTTTTATCGGTTTTAAATAGAGATCAGGAAATATTTTGAAATTCAAATTGACCAACGTTTCAGAATTTTTCCCAAAATTTGAATCTCAATATAAAAAACTGGTAATTGTTTGACAAATCCACATTTGGAGAGCTCAGAAACAACTTTGCTCTGCTTTGTAGGTGGGAGATAGAGGACCCCATGACCATAAGAGCTTATATACTGCAGAAGAGAGAGAGAGGACCCTGCTGACCATAAGAGCTTAAATACTACAGAATAGGGAAAGAGACAGGGAGAGGATCTCACTGACAATATGAGTTTACACATTACAGAACCCAGAAATAGAGAGTGGGCTCCATTGACCATATGAGCGTACACATTATAGAAGAGAGTTACTTACAGAGTGACTTGAGATGGAAACCAACACTGCTGTACAAACTGTGCAAAAGTGGGAACCGCTGATCTGTGATGACTAGTGCTGAGTAGTGTTGAGCATTCCGATACCGCAAGTATCGGGTATCGGCCGATATTTGCGGTATCGGAATTCCGATACTGAATTCCGATACTTCCCGCGTATCGGATACCGGAATCGGAAGTTCCCAGAATTCAAATTGAACGCAGCAGCCAATGAGGAATGAATGAAAGTGTGGGCACATCCTGTTTAGCATGGTGGGCATGTAAGTACTGGCAAGGCTTGGATTGGCTGCTGAAATGATGTCACTCTGCACTATAAAAAAGCGCTGCCGCCATTTTGCGCTCACTCTGCTGTGATTTCAGTTAGGGACAGGACGCTGTGTTCTAACTGAGGGCCAGTTGAGCTAGCTAATTGCTTTATTTTCCTTTCCAAAGGCTAATTTAGCAAAACGCTGTGTGTTCTTCACTGTTCACCTTGCTCTTGCCTTGCAGCGCTGTTTTAACAGCGTTCTGCAAGGTCTCTGTGTGTGTGTGTGTGCAGCTCACTCTGTAGTCTGTGTGCAGCCATATACCCGGTTGTATTCAGCTCAGGGGGGGTTCACACTGCCTCACACAGTTGTTCTTTTTTGCTCTTAGTGCAGCCTGCTGCACATTTTTTCTCAAATTTCCTATTAGTGTTTTTCCACCAGTCTCCAGCTCTATTGTGGAAAAACACTACATAGGATAACCTAGAGGGGGGTTTTTGGGCCTTGCAGCGCCGTTTACGGCTGTCTGCACGGTCTCCGTGTGAGCCCAGCTCGCCCTGTAGTCTGTGTGCAGCCATAGCCGGTTGGATTCAGCTCAGGGTTCGTTACTGGCTCATACCTTGAGAAAAATTTTCCTTTTTTTCAAATAGTGCAGCCTGTTTAAAATTTGAAAAAAAAAATTCCTATTAGTGTCTTTCCACTCGTATCCAGCTAAATAGTGGAAAAACACTATATAGGATAACCTAGAGGAGGGTTTTTTGGCCTTGCAGCGCCGTTTACGGCTGTCTGCACGGTCTCCGTGTGAGCCCAGCTCGCCCTGTAGTCTGTGTGCAGCCATAGCCGGTTGGATTCAGCTCAGGGTTCGTTACTGGCTCATACCTTGAGAAAAATTTTCCTTTTTTTCAAATAGTGCAGCCTGTTTAAAATTTGAAAAAAAAAATTCCTATTAGTGTCTTTCCACTCGTATCCAGCTAAATAGTGGAAAAACACTATATAGGATAACCTAGAGGAGGGTTTTTTGGCCTTGCAGCGCCGTTTACGGCTGTCTGCACGGTCTCCGTGTGAGCCCAGCTCGCCCTGTAGTCTGTGTGCAGCCATAGCCGGTTGGATTCAGCTCAGGGTTCGTTACTGGCTCATACCTTGAGAAAAATTTTCCTTTTTTTCAAATAGTGCAGCCTGTTTAAAATTTGAAAAAAAAAATTCCTATTAGTGTCTTTCCACTCGTATCCAGCTAAATAGTGGAAAAACACTATATAGGATAACCTAGAGGAGGGTTTTTTGGCCTTGCAGCGCCGTTTACGGCTGTCTGCACGGTCTCCGTGTGAGCCCAGCTCGCCCTGTAGTCTGTGTGCAGCCATAGCCGGTTGGATTCAGCTCAGGGTGCGTTACTGCCTCATACCTTGAAAAACAATTTCCTTTTTTTCAAATAGTGCAGCCAGTTTAAAATTTGAAAAAAAAAATTCCTATTAGTGTCTTTCCACTTGTATCCAGCTAAATAGTGGAAAAACACTATATAGGATAACCTAGAGGAGGGTTTCTTGGCCTTGCAGCGCCGTTTACGGCTGTCTGCACGGTCTCCGTGTGATTTAAACTAGCTCTGTAGCCCGATCTGCACCAAAAAAAAGGTTAAGTTCAC
Organism: Ranitomeya imitator; assembly: GCF_032444005.1. Classification (NCBI taxonomy): domain Eukaryota; kingdom Metazoa; phylum Chordata; class Amphibia; order Anura; family Dendrobatidae; genus Ranitomeya; species Ranitomeya imitator. Next base: position 270,079,721 of record NC_091287.1, on the reverse strand, counting down.
CAAACACAACTTACACTTGTGTAGGCCACATTTGAAAAATAATAAAGTTTAGTCCACAATTTACAACATTAGTGTTTCTTACACCTGTTAGGAGGAGCATTACAGGAATAAGCACACTAAGGCCTTAGTACTTTTCTGCTTATCTTTATCTGTCAACCAAGATGAAGAGGGCAGGGAGTAAGGCACGTGGGCGTGGGCGCGGAGCAGGGAGAGGAGCAGGGAGAGGACGTGGTGATTCTGTGCCTGCTGCGGGCGCCGGTGACTCGTCGTCACTCAGTTTCAGCAGGGAACAGTCCTTCATGCGCAGCTTTGTCGGAGAGCGCCGTGCACCGCTGCTGCGTGAAGACCAAATTGAAGCCGTTGTCGGGTGGATGGCAGCTAACGCCTCGGCATCGACTTCAGTTAGTGCCACATCCTCTCAGGCACAGAGCACTGGAGAGCAGCCATCTGTCTCTTCACCACCTGCCAAATTGGCCAGGCAGTCAGAGAGCCCAGGACAGGAGCCGTCTCTACTTCTGTTCTCTGAATCTCTTGGCTTGGAAACAGGGGGCCAGCCAAGCAGCATTGGAGAAATGGAAGAAGAGGCAGTGTGCAGTGATGCCCAAAAGCTTTATCTCTCTGACTCTGAAGAGGCAGGTGGGCCAGTGCCTCCGGTGACCACAGCGCAGTACGCATCTGATGATGAAACTCAGGTGCCGCTTTCTCGTGCGTACTGTGCTGCTGAGACTACCCAGGAGGAGCAGTTGGTGGCAGAGGGTAGTGGAGATGATGAGGTCCTTGACCCATCGTGGCGTGAGGAACAGGAAGGTGGTGGGAGCAGCTCAGAGGAAGAGCTTCCTCTTACGGGCCAAAGAGGGAGAGGGAGGGGGAAGACTGCGGAGCCTGTAGCCTCCACTTTGGCACCCGTTAGGAGCCTGTCTCTTTCCAAAGCCAAAAAGGGCGCTCCCAAGACTTGCAGTGCCTGGTCCTTTTTTGACACAGTTGCAGATGACATTTGTTTTGTCAAATGCAAGCTGTGTCATCATAAAGTAAAAAGAGGGAAAAATGTCAGCAACCTCAATACCACAAATATGTGGAAACATGTGCGGACCAGGCACGCGGTGGAGTTACAGAAACACACTGAAGATGTAGGCCAACCAACAGCGGCAGCTACCACCTCTTCAGCTCGTGTTGCCTCTTCCTCCAGCTCACGCACAGCTGGTTTGGCTTCCTCCCAGAGACCTTGTGTAATTCCACCCACAGCACCACCTTCCCAGTCATCCTCACACTCCCAGTCTACTCTACAGCCATCGGTAGTACAGGCATGGGAGAAAAGGCGGGCATTCTCGGCCAACCACCCCCGAGCACAGGCTCTGAATGCAGGCATTGCCAAACTGTTGTCCCTGGAAATGCTCTCGTTCAGGCTGGTGGAGACTGACAGCTTCCGTGACTTGATGGCATTGGCAGTCCCACAGTACAAGGTGCCCAGCCGCTTTTACTTCAGCAGGCAGGCTGTCCCTGCCCTGCACAGGCATGTTGAGGCAAACATAAAACATGCGCTACTGAACGCCGTCAGTAGCAAGGTCCACCTCACCACCGATGCGTGGACCAGTCAGCATGGACAGGGGCGATATGTTTCCCTCACTGCCCATTGGGTTAATGTTGTTGAGCCAGGTACAGATCGTGCGAGTGGCGCAGGACGTGTCCTGCCCACTCCAAGGATTGCAGGAATCCAGTCTGTACGCATCGACTCCTCCTCTTACACCAGTTCCTCTGATTCCTCTCTGCAGGATCCGTCACAGTCCACCCCCACATGGACCCGTGAACGTTTACCTATGACCGACATGAGCACAGCCGTGGCCAAACGTCAGCAGGCCGTCTTGAAACTAGTTTCATTGGGGCATCGAAGCCACACAGCGCAGGAGCTCTGGAATGCCATAAAGCAGGAGAGCGATGTGTGGTTACTGCCAGCGAATCTCCAGCCAGGCATGGTAGTGTGTGACAATGGCCGAAATCTGGTGGCAGCTTTGGCCCTTGGCAACCTCACTCACATCCCATGTCTGGCACATGTGCTCAATTTGGTTGTGCAGAGTTTTCTGAGGGACTATCCGGATCTTGATGCCCTGCTGCACAAGGTCCGCCTAGAGTGTGCTCACTTGCGGCGTTCCAGCTTGGCCAGATCCCGCATTGCTGCTCTGCAGCGCCGATTCCGCCTTCCGGAACACCGCATCATATGTGACCTACCTACCCGGTGGAATTCCACGTTACATATGTTGGAGCGGTTGTGTGAGCAGCAGCAAGCAGTTATGGAGTACCAGCTGCATCAGGCGCAAAGAAGTCGCAGTCAGCGCCGATCAGACTTCACAACCACAGAGTGGGCCACTATGAAGGACGTCTGCCAGGTTTTGCGTCCTTTTGATTATTCCACGCGGATGGCAAGTGCAGATGATGCACTAGTCAGCATGACTGTCCCCCTTATCTGCCTGCTTCAGCAAACTTTGCAAGGGTTAAGGGATGATGTGGTGGAAGAGGTGGAGGATGAGGAGTCACCTTTTCCATCAGCTTCTGGAGAGTCAGCGCCACGTGGTTCCTCACAAAGGGGTACGCAGGGGCCAATTTGTGAGGAGGATGAGGAGGAGTCAATGGAGGAGGAAGAGCTCCGTCCAGAGGAGGGAGCGACACAATTGTCCAGTGGTCAGTGTGTACAGCGAGGGTGGGGTGATGACGAGCGGGCAGAGATCATGTCTCAAGCAGGGGACAGCGTTTCTGGGCCGGTTGGCACTCTGCAGCACATGGTGGATTTCATGCTGCAGTGCCTGAGAAACGACCGCCGCATCGACCACATTCTCAACATGCCTGATTATTGGGTGTTCACCCTCCTCGATCCTCGCTACCGGGACAACGTCCAAAACCTCATCCCTGCGTTGACCCGGGAGCGTAAATTGCGGGAGTACCACGACACACTGGTGAATTCCATCATCTTCTCCTGTCCAACTGAGAGGAGTGCTGCTAGTGCTTTACAAAGCAGCTCAGTGCGTCGAGGCAGTGGGGGAGGCTCTGCCCAAAGAGGGAGCAGAAGCAGTGCCTCTGCCCAAGGCAAGCCCAGTATGGCACAACTCTGGCACACTTTTGTGTGCCCGCCCCAAATGTCTACACCATCACCGGCGGCTCCAGTCAGCAGGAGGCAACGGTTCCGTCAGATGGTGACAGACTACATGGCTTGCCCTCTTACTGTACTCCCAGACGGCTCTTCCCCGTTCAAGTTTTGGGTCTCTAAGCTGGATACATGGCCAGAGCTAAGCCAGTATGCATTGGAGGTGCTGGCTTGCCCTGCGGCTAGTGTCTTATCGGAACGTGTCTTTAGTGCCGCAGGTGGTGTACTAACAGACCGTCGCATGCGACTATCCTCCGATAACGTTGACCGGCTTACTTTCCTGAAAATGAACCAGGCCTGGATCTCGCAGGAATTTGCCACTCCTCTGCCTGATTAAGTAATTGGGTGTCATCCAGGTCTCCTGCTGTGTTCATCTTTCTACCACCTGAACTGCTATTCCTGGGCTCCAACACCGCCAGTTGCGGCTCAGAAGTGCAGGCTGCACAGTAAAAACATACGACCAAGTGTTATTGGGTTTCAGTAACGTCAGCTGATCCCCAGCTGTGTAGCCGGCAATGTGTCCTGCGACCGCCACGCTGGCACAACAACCTAAATGTAAGGGAACCTGTCCCCCCCCCCCCCGTCGTTTGTTACTGAAAGAGCCATCTTGTGCAGCAGTAATGCTGCACAAGGAAAAGGTAGCTCTTTTTTTTTAGCTCTTTGCACACGCAGAACTTAACACTTATAAAATGTGTTCACTGATACCGTTATACCGTCCCGGAGCTGGGACTTTCCTTCGTAATGTGACGCAGCACAGCCGTCATTCCTACCCCCTTGGTGCCATGCGCTGCCTCCTCAGCGTTGTTTTAAGCTGTCACGGAGCCTGCGCTGTTCTGTTATCCCTTGGGCATGCCCTATTTGCGCTGCCTGTCTTCTGACATAATTTGGTGTCAGGCTGGCTGCGCCTGTGCGGCCGCGCTGCCCGAGATCCCGCCTCGCAGTGTCTTCTGATTGAGTCACACTGCGGGCCTGGGATCCATGGGCATGCGCAGTGCATATCTTCCCCTCGGGCTCTCGCTCATTTCCCTCCGCCTTCTTTAGACTGTGCGCCGTCAGCTGATCCCTAGCATGCCACGGCCGTGACACCGCACAGTCTGAAGAAGAGGGAAGGAGGGGAGTGAGAGTCGAGGTTATGCACTGTGCATGCCCATGGTTCCAAGGCCCGCAGTGGGATTACGTTAGATGAGACTGCGAGGTGGGATCTGGAGCAGCGTGGACGCACAGGCACTGACAGCCTGACACCAAATTATGTCAGAAGACAGGCAGCGCTAATTGGGCATGGCCAAGGGCTAACAGAACAGCGCAGGCTCCGTGGCAGCTTAAAACAACGCTGAGGAGGCAGCGCACGGCATCAAGGGGATAGGAATGACAGCTGTGCTGTGTCCCATTACGAAGGAAATTCGCACCTCCGGAACGGTTTAACGGTATAAAGGGACACATTTTTAGTGTTTACTTCGGTGTTTGCAAGGAGCATAATTAAAAGAGCAACCTTTTCCTTTTGCATCCTTAGTGCTGCACAACATGGCTCTTTCAGCTACAAACGTCTTGGGGGGGGGGGTTAAAGGTTTCCTTTCAACTTGCTCCAATCAGGCTTCGGCCTACACTCTGTTCCTCTGCTCCTCCTGCTGTCCCTGGGCTCTAACACCGCCAGTTGGTGCCTGGAAGTGCTGTGTGCACAGTCAACAGTCGCTCCTCTGTTATTGGGGTTCAGTAACGTCAGCTGATCCCCAGCTGTGTGTGCGGCAATACCTCCAATCTGCTCCTCCTGCTGTCCCTGGGCTCTAACACCGCCAGTTGGTGCCTGGAAGTGCTGTGTGCACAGTCAACAGTCGCTCCTCTGTTATTGGGGTTCAGTAACGTCAGCTGATCCCCAGCTGTGTATCCGGCAACGTGTCATGCGACCGCCACGCTGGCACAACTAAAATGTAAGGGGACCTGTCCCCCCCCCCCCCTAGGCGTTTGTTACTGAAAGAGCCACCATGTGCAGCACTAATACTGCACAAGGGAAAGGTCGCTCTTGAAATTATGCTCCTTGCAAACGCTGAACTACACACTCATGTAATGTGTCCCCTCACACCGTCCAACCGTCCCGGAGGTGGGACTTTCCTTTGTAATGTGACACAGCACAGCCGTCATTGCTACCCCCTTGGCACCGTGCGCTGCCTCCTTAGCGTTGTTTGATTCCGTCATGGACCCTGCGCTGTTATGTTATCCCTTGGCCATGCACAGTTTGCGCTGCCCGTCCTCTGACATCATTTGTTGTCGTCCTGGCTGCGCCTGTGCGTCCACGCTGCCCGAAATCACACCTCGCAGTGTCGTCTAATGTGATCCCACAGTGGGCCTGGTATCCATGGCCATGCGCAGTGCATATACTAGCCTCTCACTCCCCTTCTTCACGCTTCTTCAGACTAGGCGGCGTCAGCTGATCCCTAATAGCATGCCACGGCCGTGACGCCGCACAGTCTGAAGAAGCAGGAAGGAGGTGAGTGAGAGGCGATGATATGCACTGCGCATGCCCATGGATCCCTGGCCCGCAGTGGGACTACATTAGATGACACTGCAAGGTTGGATCTCGGGCAGCTTGGACGCACAGGCACTGCCAGCCTGACACCTACATGATGTCAGAAGACGGGCACCGCTAACTGTGCATGGCCAAGGGATAACATTACAGTGCGGGCTCCGTGACAGAACCAAACAACGTTGAGGAGGTGGTGCCCGGCACCAAGGGGGTTGGAATGACGGCTGTGCTGTGTCACATTACAAAGGAAAGTCCCACTTCCGGGATGGTTTGACGGTGTGAGGGGACACATTATATGAGTGTGTACTTCAGCGTTTGCAAGGAGCATAATTTTCGGAGCCACCATTTTCCATGTGCAGTATTACTGCTGTACAAGATGGCTCTTTCAGCAACAAATGCCTGGGGGGGGGGGTTAAAGGTTCCCTTTCAACTTGCTCCACTGCAGGCTTCGGCCTACACTCTGCTCCTCTTTGATTCCCTGGGTTTCAACACTGTCAGTTGCCACCTGGAAGTGTTGTCTACACAGAAAAAAACACTAGGTGATGTGTCAGTGGGGTTCAGCACCGCCAGCTGTTCCCCTGCTGTGTAGTCGGCAACGTGTCCAGCACAAGCCACGCTGGCACAACAGAACAAAAGCTGCCACCAGTGCAGGCTTCGGCCTACACTCTGCTCCTCTCCTCCTCCTGCTGACCCTGGGCTCAAACACCGCTAGTTTTTGCCCGGAAGTGCTAGCTGCACAGAGAAAAACACCAGCCAATGTGTTAGTGGGGTTCAGCAACGCCAGCTGTTCCCCTGCTGTGTAGCCGGCAACGTGACCTGCAAACGCCATGCAGGCACAGGAACTGAAATTAAAAGGGAACCTGGCCCCACCCCCCCAGGTGTTTCTATGTATAACAGCCACCTAGTACAGCAGTACTGCTGCATTTGTACAAGGTGGCTGACTTTTTCTCCTTGCCCACGTGGAACTCAACACGTACAAAATGTGTCTCATTGAGACCATTCCACTGTCCCTGAGGTGTGACTTTCCTTTGTAATGATACGCAGCACCCCCCTTGGTAGCGTTTCCCGTCTTTTGTCATCATGGTTAGCTGGCTGCGCCTGTGCATCCGCCCTGCTAGAAACAACGCCCCTCGTTGTCATATTTATTTTGTCAGCGAGGGTGTGGTTTATGGGCACGAGCAGTGCATATGTTCGCCTGTCTTAACTCATCTCCTTCCGCCTTCTTCAGACTGTGCGGCCTCCTGGCCGTGGTAGGCGATAAGGGATCAGCTGAGGCCGCCCAGTCTGGAGCAGGTGTAAGGACATGTGTAAGCGGCCAACCTATTTACTGCACAAGGCCACGAATCACAGCCACGCAGTGTGATTTTTTGAAAACACACTGTGGGTCTGGGATTCATGTCCATCGCTAACCGCAACGGCCGACATGAAATGAGGTCAGAAGACAGGAAGCGCTCACAGCGCATGGCCAAGGGATCACAATAGCGCAGACTCCTGTACAGCAAATAAGAACGCTCAGGAATCTGCGCCCAGTACCTAGGTGCAAATTTTGACACCTGTGCTGCGTCTCGTTAAAAAGACAAGTCACGCCTCCACAACTGTTTGACAGTATAATGGGCTAAATAGTGTACGTGTTTTAGTCAGCGTGTGCAAGGAGCAAAACAAATAGAGCAACCTTTTACTTGTGCAGCATTAATGCTGCACAAGGTGTGGCTCTTGTACCTTGCAACACCTGAGGGGGGGGTTAAAGGTAACCTTTGAAATTGGTTCAACTAGGCTTCGGCCTACACTCTGCTCCTCTACTCCTCCTGCTGACCCTGGGCTCAAACACCGCTAGTTTTTGCCCGGAAATGCTAGCTGCACAGAGAAAAACACCAGCCAATGTGTTAGTGGGGTTCAGCACCGCCAGCTGTTCCCCTGCTGTGTAGTCGACAACGTGTCCAGCACAAGCCACGCTGGCACAACCGACCAAAAGCTGCCACCAGTGCAGGCTTCGGCCTACACTTTGCTCCTCTCCTCCTCCTGCTGACCCTGGGCTCAAACAACGCCAGTTTCTGCCCGGACATGCTAGCTGCACAGAGAAAAACACCAGCCAATGTGTTAGTGGGGTTCAGCACCGCCTGCTGTTCCCCCGCTGTGTAGCCGGCATCGTGTCCAGCACAAGCCACGCTGGCACAACCGACCAAAAGCTGCCACCAGTGCAGGCTTCGGCCTACACTTTGCTCCTCTCCTCCTCCTCCTGCTGACCCTGGGCTCTAACACCGCTAGTTTTTGCCCGGACATGCAATCTGCACAGAGAAAAACACCAGTCAATGTGTCAGTGGGGTTCAGCAACGCCAGCTGTTCCCCTGCTGTGTAGCTTGCAACGTGACCTGCAAACGCCACGCAGGCACATGAACTGAAATTGAAGGGAGCCTGCCCCCCACCCACAGGTGTTTCTATGTATATCAGCCACCTTGTACAGCAGTACTGCTGCATTTGTACGAGGTGGCTGACTGTTTCTCCTTGCCCACGTGGAACTCAACACGTACAAAATGTGTCTCATTAGAGACCATTACAATGTCCCTGAGGTGTGACTTTCCTTTGTAATGACACGCAGCACCACCCTTGTTAGCGCTGCCCGTCTTTTGACATCATTGGTTAGCTGGCTGCGCCTGTGCATCTCCCCTGCTCGAAACAACGGCCCTCGGTGTCTTATTTTTTTGGACAGCGAGGGTGTGATTGATGGGCATGTGCAGTGCATATGTTTGCCTGTGTTCACTCATCTCCTTCCGCCTTCTTCAGACTGGGTGTCCTCATGGCCGCGGCAGGCGATAAGGGATCAGATGAGGCCGCCCAGTCTGAAGCAGGTGTAAGGACATGTGTGAGCGGCAAACATATTTAGTGCACCAGGGCACGAATCCCAGCACCGCAGTGTGATTTTTTAAAAACACACTGTGGGTCTGGGATTCATGTCCATCGCTAACCGCAACGGCCGACATGAAATGAGGTCAGAAGACAGGAAGCGCTCACAGCGCATGGCCAAGGGATCACAATAGCGCAGACTCCTGTACAGCAAATAACAACGCTCAGGAATCTGCGCCCAGTACCTAGGTGCAAATTTTGACACCTGTGCTGCGTCTCGTTAAAAAGACAAGTCACGCCTCCACAACTGTTTGACAGTATAATGGGCTAAATAGTGTACGTGTTTTAGTCAGCGTGTGCAAGGAGCAAAACAAATAGAGCAACCTTTTACTTGTGCAGCATTAATGCTGCACAAGGTGTGGCTCTTGTACCTTGCAACACCTGAGGGGGGGGTTAAAGGTAACCTTTGAAATTGGTTCAACTAGGCTTCGGCCTACACTCTGCTCCTCTACTCCTCCTGCTGACCCTGGGCTCAAACACCGCTAGTTTTTGCCCGGAAATGCTAGCTGCACAGAGAAAAACACCAGCCAATGTGTTAGTGGGGTTCAGCACCGCCAGCTGTTCCCCTGCTGTGTAGTCGGCAACGTGTCCAGCACAAGCCACGCTGGCACAACCGACCAAAAGCTGCCACCAGTGCAGGCTTCGGCCTACACTTTGCTCCTCTCCTCCTCCTGCTGACCCTGGGCTCAAACAACGCCAGTTTCTGCCCGGACATGCTAGCTGCACAGAGAAAAACACCAGCCAATGTGTTAGTGGGGTTCAGCAACGCCAGCTGTTCCCCTGCTGTGTAGCTTGCAACGTGACCTGCAAACGCCACGCAGGCACATGAACTGAAATTGAAGGGAGCCTGCCCCCCACCCACAGGTGTTTCTATGTATATCAGCCACCTTGTACAGCAGTACTGCTGCATTTGTACGAGGTGGCTGACTTTTTCTCCTTGCCCACGTGGAACTCAACACGTACAAAATGTGTCTCATTAGAGACCATTACAATGTCCCTGAGGTGTGACTTTCCTTTGTAATGACACGCAGCACCACCCTTGTTAGCGCTGCCCGTCTTTTGACATCATTGGTTAGCTGGCTGCGCCTGTGCATCTCCCCTGCTCGAAACAACGGCCCTCGGTGTCTTATTTTTTTGGACAGCGAGGGTGTGATTGATGGGCATGTGCAGTGCATATGTTTGCCTGTGTTCACTCATCTCCTTCCGCCTTCTTCAGACTGGGTGTCCTCATGGCCTCGGCAGGCGATAAGGGATCAGATGAGGCCGTCCAGTCTGAAGCAGGTGTAAGGACATGTGTGAGCGGCAAACATATTTACTGCACCAGGGCACGAATCCCAGCACCGCAGTGTGATTTTTTAAAAACACACTGTGGGTCTGGGATTCATGTCCATCGCTAACCGCAACGGCCAACATGAAATGAGGTCATAAGACAGGAAGCGCTCACAGCGCATGGCCAAAGGATCACAAGAGCGCAGACTCCTGTACAGCAACTAACAACGCTCAGGAAGCTGCGCCCATGCAAAAAGGTGTTGTTTTCGACACCTGTGCTGCTTTTCTTTAAAAAGACAAGTCACGCCTCCACTACTGTTAAACAGTATAATGGGCTAAATAGTCTACGTGTTGCATTCAGCTTGTGCAAGTAGACAAATTAATAGAGCAACCTTTTACTTGTGCAGCATTAATGCTGCAGAAGGAGTGGCTCTTGTTCTTTGTAACACCTGAGGGGGGGTTAAAGGTAACCTTTGAAATTGGTTCAACTAGGCTTCGGCCTACACTCTGCTCCTCTCCTCCTCCTGCTGACCCTGGGCTCTAACAACGCTAGTTTTTGCCCGGAAATGCTAGCTGCACAGAGAAAAACACCAGCCAATGTGTTAGTGGGGTTCAGCAACGCCAGCTGTTCCCCCGCTGTGTAGCCGGCATCGTGTCCAGCACAAGCCACGCTGGCACAACCGACCAAAAGCTGCCACCAGTGCAGGCTTCGGCCTACACTTTGCTCCTCTCCTCCTCCTCCTGCTGACCCTGGGCTCAAACACCGCTAGTTTTTGCCCGGAAATGCTAGCTGCACAGAGAAAAACACCAGCCAATGTGTTAGTGGGGTTCAGCACCGCCAGCTGTTCCCCTGCTGTGCAGCTTGCAACGTGACCTGCAAACGCCACGCAGGCACATGAACTGAAATTGAAGGGAGCCTGGCCCCCACCCCCAGGTGTTTCTATGTATAACAGCCACCTTGTACAGCAGTACTGCTGCATTTGTACAAGGTGGCTGATGTTTTCTCCTTGCCCACGTGGAACTCAACACGTACAAAATGTGTCTCTTTGAGACCATTCCACTGTCCCTGAGGTGTGACTTTCCTTTCTAATGATACGCAGCACCCCCCTTGGTAGCGCTTCCCGTCTTCTGACATCATTGGTTGGCTACTTGCGCCTGTTCGTCCGCCCTGCCTGAATAAAATGCTCCTCGTTGTCTTAATTATTTTGACTGCGAGGGTGTGATTGATGGGCACGAGCAGTGCATATCTTCGCCTGTCTTAACTCATCTCCTTCAGCCTTCTTCAGACTGTGCAGCCTCATGGCCGCGGCATGCGAGAAGGGATCAGCAGAGGCCGCCCAGTCTGAAGCAGGTGTAAGGACGTGTGTGAGCGGCCAAAATATTTACTGCTCAAGGCCACGAATCCCAGCACCGCAGTGTGGCTTTATGAAAAGACACTGTGGGTCTGGGATTTATGGCCATCGTTAACCGCACCGGCCAACATGAAATGATGTCATAAGATGGGCAGCGCTAACAGGGCATTGCCAAGGGATAACACAAGAGCGCAGACTCCTGTACAGCAAATAACAACGCTCAGGAAGCTGCTCCAAGCACCAAGGCGTTATTTTGGACACCTGTGCTGCGTCTCATCAAAAAACCAAGTCACGCATCCACTACAGTTTGACTGTAGAATGGGGTAAATTGTGTATGTCTTTCATTCAGCGTGTGCAAGTAGACAAATTAATAGAGCAACCTTTCACTTGTGCAGCATTAATACTGCACAAGGTGTGTCTCTTGTACTTTGTAACACCTGAGGGGGGGGTTAAAGGTTTCCTTTGAAATTGGTTCAACTAAGCTTCGGCCTACACTCTGCTCCTCTCCTCCTCCTCCTGCTTCAACACGGGCTCTAACATCGCTAGTTTTTGCCCGCAAGTGCTAGCTGCACAGAGAAAAACACACGCCATTGTGTTAGTGGGGTTCAGCAACGCCAGCTGTTCCCCCAGTGTGTAGCCGGCAAAGTGTCCTGCAAACGCAACGCAGACACAAAGCTGCCTCCAGTGCAGGCTTCGGCCTACACTCATCTCCCCCTGCTTACCCTTTGCTCCAACACCGCTAGTTGGGGCTCTAGGAAGACAATCTTTAATAGGCAAGGCAACGCATCCGGGTTCCAGCACCGCCAGCTGGTTCTCGGCAGTGTTCTTGTCACAGGTACTCCCTCGTGCCAAGCCTGGTTTCAGCACCGTCAGCTGTTTCCGGGTTGTGTCAAGCTCACTGAGACACCTATGCTTGCCTCGTCGTGGTGCGGTCGGGTTAGCCAACTCCAGGGTGCCTCCAGTTTAGGAGCTTCCTATGTGGGCTGCGTGAACTGGTAGTCAAGGCTGGTTATGTAGTGCCAGTAGGCCCAGCTCCCCCTGTAGGACTGTTGGGGTTCGGTAACTGCGGCTGCCTCGCGGCCTAGCTGTTCTCTCCTCTCCTGTGGGCCTTGGGGTCCACCACCTGGTTCCAGCACCGTCAGCTGGTTCCGGGCCGAGCCTTTGGCTTAGGTGCCTCCTCCTGGGTATCCGAGTTCCGCCAACGCCAGGCGGTCCTTGGTAGTGCTTTTAAGCGCGGGCACCTACAGCTTGGTAACCGGGTTCCAGCACCGTCAGCTGGTCCTCGGTCGTGCCATTGGCTCTTGCACACTGGGGCAACGCATCCGGGTTCCAGCACCGCCAGCTGGTTCTCGGCAGTGTTTTTGTCACAGGTACTCCCTCGTGCCAAGCCTGGTTTCAGCACCGTCAGCTGTTTCCGGGTTGTGTCAAGCTCACTGAGACACCTATGCTTGCCTCGTCGTGGTGCGGTCGGGTTAGCCAACTCCAGGGTGCCTCCAGTTTAGGAGCTTCCTATGTGGGCTGCGTGAACTGGTAGTCAAGGCTGGTTCTGTAGTGCCAGTAGGCCCAGCTCCCCCTGTAGGACTGTTGGGGTTCGGTAACTGCGGCTGCCTCGCGGCCTAGCTGTTCTCTCCTCTCCTGTGGGCCTTGGGGTCCACCACCTGGTTCCAGCACCGTCAGCTGGTTCCGGGCCGAGCCTTTGGCTTAGGTGCCTCCTCCTGGGTATCCGAGTTCCGCCAACGCCAGGCGGTCCTTGGTAGTGCTTTTAAGCGCGGGCACCTACAGCTTAGTAACCGGGTTCCAGCACCGTCAGCTGGTCCTCGGTCGTGCCATTGGCTCTTGCACACTGGGGCAACGCATCCGGGTTCCAGCACCGCCAGCTGGTTCTCGGCAGTGTTTTTGTCACAGGTACTCCCTCGTGCCAAGCCTGGTTTCAGCACCGTCAGCTGTTTCCGGGTTGTGTCAAGCTCACTGAGACACCTATGCTTGCCTCGTCGTGGTGCGGTCGGGTTAGCCAACTCCAGGGTGCCTCCAGTTTAGGAGCTTCCTATGTGGGCTGCGTGAACTGGTAGTCAAGGCTGGTTCTGTAGTGCCAGTAGGCCCAGCTCCCCCTGTAGGACTGTTGGGGTTCGGTAACTGCGGCTGCCTCGCGGCCTAGCTGTTCTCTCCTCTCCTGTGGACCTTCGGGTCCACCACCTGGTTCCAGCACCGTCAGCTGGTTCCGGGCCGAGCCTTTGGCTTAGGTGCCTCCTCCTGGGTATCCGAGTTCCGCCAACGCCAGGCGGTCCTTGGTAGTGCTTTTAAGCGCGGGCACCTACAGCTTAGTAACCGGGTTCCAGCACCGTCAGCTGGTCCTCGGTCATGCCATTGGCTCTTGCACACTGGGGCAACGCATCCGGGTTCCAGCACCGCCAGCTGGTTCTCGGCAGTGTTTTTGTCACAGGTACTCCCTCGTGCCAAGCCTGGTTTCAGCACCGTCAGCTGTTTCCGGGTTGTGTCAAGCTCACTGAGACACCTATGCTTGCCTCGTCGTGGTGCGGTCGGGTTAGCCAACTCCAGGGTGCCTCCAGTTTAGGAGCTTCCTATGTGGGCTGCGTGAACTGGTAGTCAAGGCTGGTTCTGTAGTGCCAGTAGGCCCAGCTCCCCCTGTAGGACTGTTGGGGTTCGGTAACTGCGGCTGCCTCGCGGCCTAGCTGTTCTCTCCTCTCCTGTGGACCTTCGGGTCCACCACCTGGTTCCAGCACCGTCAGCTGGTTCCGGGCCGAGCCTTTGGCTTAGGTGCCTCCTCCTGGGTATCCGAGTTCCGCCAACGCCAGGCGGTCCTTGGTAGTGCTTTTAAGCGCGGGCACCTACAGCTTAGTAACCGGGTTCCAGCACCGTCAGCTGGTCCTCGGTCGTGCCATTGGCTCTTGCACACTGGGGCAACGCATCCGGGTTCCAGCACCGCCAGCTGGTTCTCGGCAGTGTTTTTGTCACAGGTACTCCCTCGTGCCAAGCCTGGTTTCAGCACCGTCAGCTGTTTCCGGGTTGTGTCAAGCTCACTGAGACACCTATGCTTGCCTCGTCGTGGTGCGGTCGGGTTAGCCAACTCCAGGGTGCCTCCAGTTTAGGAGCTTCCTATGTGGGCTGCGTGAACTGGTAGTCAAGGCTGGTTCTGTAGTGCCAGTAGGCCCAGCTCCCCCTGTAGGACTGTTGGGGTTCGGTAACTGCGGCTGCCTCGCGGCCTAGCTGTTCTCTCCTCTCCTGTGGGCCTTGGGGTCCACCACCTGGTTCCAGCACCGTCAGCTGGTTCCGGGCCGAGCCTTTGGCTTAGGTGCCTCCTCCTGGGTATCCGAGTTCCGCCAACGCCAGGCGGTCCTTGGTAGTGCTTTTAAGCGCGGGCACCTACAGCTTAGTAACCGGGTTCCAGCACCGTCAGCTGGTCCTCGGTCGTGCCATTGGCTCTTGCACACTGGGGCAACGCATCCGGGTTCCAGCACCGCCAGCTGGTTCTCGGCAGTGTTTTTGTCACAGGTACTCCCTCGTGCCAAGCCTGGTTTCAGCACCGTCAGCTGTTTCCGGGTTGTGTCAAGCTCACTGAGACACCTATGCTTGCCTCGTCGTGGTGCGGTCGGGTTAGCCAACTCCAGGGTGCCTCCAGTTTAGGAGCTTCCTATGTGGGCTGCGTGAACTGGTAGTCAAGGCTGGTTATGTAGTGCCAGTAGGCCCAGCTCCCCCTGTAGGACTGTTGGGGTTCGGTAACTGCGGCTGCCTCGCGGCCTAGCTGTTCTCTCCTCTCCTGTGGGCCTTCGGGTCCACCACCTGGTTCCAGCACCGTCAGCTGGTTCTCGGCAGTGTCTTTTGCTCTTGTACCTTCTGCTCCCCATCCTGGTTCCAGTACCGTCAGCTGGTTCCGGGCAGAGCCTTTGGCTTAGGTGCCTCCTTCTGGGTATCCAAGTTCCACCAACGTCAGGTGGTCCTTGGTAGTGCTTTCAGGCACGGGTACCTCCTGCTTAGTAACCGGGTTCCAGTAACGTCAGCTGGTCCTCGGTAGTTCCATTGGCTCTTGGACCTTCGGCTACCCATCCGGGTTCCAGTACCGTCAGCTGGTTCTCGGCAGTGTCTTTTGCTCTTGTACCTTCTGCTCCCCATCCTGGTTCCAGTAACGTCAGCTGGTTCCGGGCAGAGCCTTTGGCTTAGGTGCCTCCTTCTGGGTATCCGAGTTCCGTCAACGTCAGGCGGTCCTTGGTAGTGCTTTTTAGCACGGGTACCTCCTGCTTAGTAACCGGGTTCCAGTAACGTCAGCTGGTCCTCGGTAGTTCCATAGGCTCTTGAACCTTCGGGTAGCCATCCGAGTTCCAGTTCCATCAGCTGGTTCTTGGCATTTTCTCAGCCTTCTTGTACCTTCTGCTACATTTCCAAGTTGAAGACCCTAACGTCGACGACCCGGAAGACCACCACGATGACGACGACACGGAAGACCACCCCGATGACGACGACGACGACGGCGGAGACGACGACGGCGGAGATGACGACACTGGAGACGACGACCCTGGAGACGACAACATGGAAGACCGAGAAGCAGAAGAACAAGAGGCTGCAGAACAAAGAGCAGAAGAACATTAAGCATAAGACTTAATATCAGAGCAAAAGATATTATCTAAATTATATGCAGAAGAAGACTAAGCAGTGTATGGGGGTGAGTCCGTTCCTCCTCGTGGTGCCCCTGGATAAAGCCTGATGCTGCAGGCCAAACTGAACGCGGACAAATGTAACTTTTGTGACTGGCAGAACGGAAGGTGTAATCTTCAAACTTTTATAGATAACAACTACGGGAATGCCTGTCACAAATGAGAATATGATGAAGAAGTAGAATAGGAAGAATAATAACAGTGGAATAAAAAGAATATGTAGAATAAGAAGAATAATAATAGTTGAATAAAATGAATATGAAGAATGTAATAAAAAAAAAAAAATAGGTAGAAGATGAAGAAGAAGATGAATAAGGTGAAGAAGTTGATGTCAAAGATGCTGATGATGATGAAGATGAAAGTGTGGGAAAAGAAAAAAAAAAAGAAAAAAAAGAAGGGGAAGGGCGTGGAATAGTGAAACATCAATATCTGACAAAATAAAAAAAAAATTTACATAGTCAATATCTTTGTCACTCCGAACGTCTTAAAAAAAAACAAAAAACATGCTATTCTATTTGATTGGGATAAACCTCTATGACTTTAATGTCTCCGCCACCTCCCCAAATACATCCGGCATTATTCTTAGTTGTTTTCCTTCATGTAGAATGAACCTACAAGGAAAGAAAGGGTTTATTTTAATTCCGATATTTTGGTCCCATTGACTTGCATTGGGATCGGGTATCGGTATCGGCGATATCCGATATTTTTTGAATATCGGCCGATCCAAACCGATACCGATACTTTCCGATATCGGAAGGTATCGCTCAACACTAGTGCTGAGCATTCCGATACCGCAAGTATCGGGTATCGGCCGATATTTGCGGTATCGAAATTCCAATACCGAGTTCCGATATTTAATCGGATACCGAAATCGGAAGTTCCTAGAATTCAAACTGCACAAATTCAGCTAATGAGGAATGATTGCAAGTGTGGGCACATCCTGTTCAGCATGGTGGGCATGTAACTACTGGCAAGGCTGTGATTGGCTGCTGAAATGATGTCATGATGCACTATAAAAAAACGCTGCCGCCATTTTGTGCTCACTCTGCTGTGAATTCAGTTAGGGACAGGACGCTGTGTTCTAACTGAGGGCCAGTTGAGAAAGCGATTTGCTTCATTGCGCTTTTCCAAGGCTAATTTAGCAACCGCTGTGTGTTCACCTTGCTCTTGCCTTGCAGCGCTGTTTTCACAGCGTTCTGCAAGGTCTCTGTGTGTGAGTGCAGCCCACTCTGTAGTCTGTGTGCAGCCATAGCCGGTTGTATTCAGCTCAGGGTGGTTCACTGCCTCATACTGTTCTATCCATTGTCCTTTTTTGCTAATAGTGCAGCCTGCTGCACATTTTTTCAAAAATTTCCTATTAGTGGCTTTCCACCTGTATCCAGCTAAATTGTGGAAAAACACTACATGGGATAACATAGAGGAGGTTTTTTGGGCGCTTGCAGCGCCGTTTACGGCTGTTTGCATGGTCTCTGTTTGAGTGCAGCTCACCCTGTAGTCTGTGTGCAGCCACAGCCGGTTGTATTCAGCTCAGGGTGCGTCACTGCCTCATACCGTAAAATCCATTGTCCTTTTTTGCTAATAGTGCAGCCTGCTGCACCTTTTTTCAAAAATTTCCTATTAGTGGCTTTCCACCCGTATCCAGCTAAATTGTGGAAAAACACTACATAGGATAACATAGAGGAGGTTTTTTGGGCCTTGCGGCGCCGTTTACGGCTGTCTGCACAGTCTACGTGTGAGTGCAGCTCGCCCTGTAGTCTGTGTGCAGCCACAGCCAGTTGTATTCAGCTCAGGGTGCGTCACTGCCTCATACCATAAAATCCATTGTCCTTTTTGCTAATAGTGCAGCCTGCTGCACCTTTTTTCAAAAATGTCCTATTAGTGGCTTTTCACCCGTATCCAGCTAAATTGTGGAAAAACACTACATAGAATAACATAGAGGAGGTTTTTTGGGCCTTGCAGCGCCGTTTACGGCTGTCTGCACGGTCTCCGTGTGAGTGCAACTCGCTCTGTTGTCAGATCTGCCCCAAAAAATAAATAAATAAAGTTCACCAAACACACCACTTTACTGTTGTGTAGGCCACATTAGCTCTTAATAAAATCTTGTCCACACTTTAGAAAATTAGTGTTTCTTATACCTGTTAGGAGGAGCTGTTCAGGAATACGCACACTAAGGCCTTAGTACTTTTCTGCTTATCTTTATCTGTCAACCAAGATGAAGAGGGTAGGGAGTAAAGCACGTGGGCGTGGGCGCGGAGCAGGGAGAGGACGTGGGGATTCTGTGCCTGCTGCGGGCACCGGTGACTCATCATCACCCAGTTTCAGCAGTGAACAGTCCTTCATGCGCAGCATTGTAGGAGAGCGCCGTACACTGCTGCTGCGTGAAGATCAAATTGAAGCCGTTGTCGGATGGATGGCAGCTAATGCATCGACTTCAATTAGTGCCACATCCTCTCAGGCACAGAGCACTGGAGAGCAGCCATCTGTCTCTTCACCACCTGCCAAATTGCCTAGGCAGTCAGAGAGCCCAGGACAGGAGCCGTCTCTACTTCTGTTCTCTGAATCTCTTGGCTTGGAAACAGGGGGCCAGCCAAGCAGCATTGGAGAAATGGAAGAAGAGGCAGTGTGCAGTGATGCCCAACAGCTTTGTCTCTCTGACTCTGAAGAGGCGAGTGGGCCAGTGCCTCCGGTCACCACACCGCAGTACGCGTCTGATGATGAGACTCAGGTGCCGCTTTCTGATGCATACTGTGCTGCCGAGACTACCCAGGAGGAGCAGTTGGTGGCAGAGGGTAGTGTAGATGATGAGGTCCTTGACCCATCGTGGCGTGAGGTACAGGAAGGTGGTGGGAGCAGCTCTGAGGAAGAGATTCCCCGAACAGGCCAAAGAGGGAGAGGGAGGGGGAAGACAGCGGAGCCTGTAGCCTCCACTTCGGCACCCGTTAGGAGCATATCTCTTCCAAAAGCCAAAAAGGGCGCTCCCAAGACTTGCAGTGCCTGGTCCTTTTTGGACACAGTTGCAGATGACATTTGCTTTGTCAAATGCAAGCTGTGTAATCAGAAAGTCAAAAGAGTGAAAAGTGTCAGCAACCTCAATACCACAAATATGTGGAAACATCTGCGGAACAGGCACGCGGTGGAGTTACAAAAACACACTGAAGACCTAGGCCAACCAACAGCGGCAGCTACCACCTCTTCAGCTCGTGTTGCCTCTTCCTCCAGCTCACACACAGCTGGTTCGGCTTCCTCCCAGGATCGCCATGGAAGAACCTCTGGCACTGTTGTCCAGAGACCCACTGTAATTCCACCCACAGCACCACGTTCCCAGTCATCCTCACACTCCCAGCCCAGTCCACAGCCATCCGTAGTACAGGCATGGGAGAAAAGGCGGCCATTCTCAGCAAACCACCCCCGAGCACAGGCTCTGAAGGCAGGCATTGCCAAACTTCTGTCACTGGAAATAGGGTTGAGCGAAACGGGTCGTTCATTTTCAAAAGTCGCCGACTTTTGGCAAAGTCGGGTTTCATGAAACCCGATCCGACCCCTGTGCGGGGTCGGCCATGCGGTACGCGACTTTCGCGCCAAAGTCGCGTTTCAATGACGCGAAAAGCGCCATTTCTCAGCCAATGAAGGTAAACGCAGAGTGTGGGCAGCGTGATGACATAGGTCCTGGTCCCCACCATCTTAGAGAAGGGCATTGCAGTGATTGGCTTGCTGTCTGCGGCGTCACAGGGGCTATAAAGGGGAGTTCCCGCCGACCGCCATGTTACTGCTGCTGATCTGAGCTTAGGGAGAGGTTGCTGCCGCTTCGTCAGAAGCAGGGATAGCGTTAGGCAGGGTCCATTAACCACCAAACCGCTTGTGCTGTAGCGATTTCCACTGCCCAACACCACCTTCGGTGTGCAGGGACAGTGGAAGCTACATTTTTTTTTTTCCCCCTCAGCGCTGTAGCTCATTGGGCTGCCCTAGAAGGCTCCCTGATAGCTGCATTGCTGTGTGTACGCCGCTGTGCAAACCAACTGCTTTTTTCAAAGCACAAATCCTCTTGTTCCTTCCTTTCTGCACAGCTATCTTTTTGGTTTGTACACACTTTTTATTTAATTTGTGCATCAGTCCACTCCTTATTGCTGCCTGCCATACCTGGCTGAGATTACTGCAGGGAGATAGTAATCGAAGGACACTCCCTGTTTTTTTTTTTTTTTTGTGGGAGATTAAGATTGACATTTCTGCTAGAGTGCCATCCCTATCTGTGTCATCTCTCACTCAGTGGGCCATAGAAAGCCTATTTATTTTTTTGCTTGATTTGGTTTATAAAATCTACCTGAAAAAATCACTACATCAATCAGTGGGAGAAAAATATTGGCCTCAGGGCTTGTGTGCCACTCTTGACTCCTGTGTGCATCATCACTCACTCAGTGGGCCATAGAAAGCCTATTTATTTTTTTGCTTGATTTTGGTTCTAAAATCTACCTGAAAAAATCACTACATCAATCAGTGGGAGAAAAATATTGGCCTCAGGGCTTGTGTGCCACTCCTGACTCCTGTGTGCATCATCACTCACTCAGTGGGCCATAGAAAGCCCATTTTTTTTTTTTTTGCTTTATTTGGGTTCTAAATTCTACCTGAAAAAATCAATAAATCAATCAGTGGGAGATTAATATTGGCCTTTGGGCTTGTGTGCCAGTCCTAAGCGTGCCATCTCTCTCTCTCAGATAGTGGGCCATAGAAAGCCTATTTATTTATTTTTTTTTGGTTTTATAAATTCTCCCTTAAAAAAAAAAGGGAGATTAATATTGGCCTTTGGGCTTGTGTGCCAGTCCTAAGCGTGCCATCTCTCTCTGTCTCTCAGATAGTGGGCCATAGAAAGCCTATTTATTATTTTTTTTATTGGGTTTATAAATTTTCCCTTGGAACAAAAAAAAAAAGTGGGAGATAAATATTGGCCTCTGGGCTTGTGTGCCACTCCTGACTCCTGTGTGCGTCATCTCTCACTCAGTGGGCCATAGAAAGCCTTTTTTTGTTTTATTTGTTTTCTAAATTCTCCCTGAAAAAATCATTTTATTTTATTTGTTTTCTAAATTCTCCCTGAAAAAATCATTTTATTTTATTTGGTTTCTAAATTCTTCCTGAAAAAATCATTTTATTCTATTTTTTTTTTCCTAAAGTCTCCCTGAAAAAAAAAAAAAAAAAAACAAATCAGTGGGAGATTAATATTGCCCTTTCTACTTGTGTGCCAGTCTTGACTCCTGGGTGTGCCATCTCTCTCTCTCTCTCCAATTGTGGGCCATAGAAAGCCTATTATTTTTTTTAGCTTGATTTGGGTTCCAAAATCTACCTGAAAAAATCACTACATCAATCAGTGGGAGATAAATATTGGCCTCTGGGCTTGTGTGCCACTCCTGACTCCTGTGTGCGTCATCTCTCACTCAGTGGGCCATAGAAAGCCTTTTTTTGTTTTATTTGTTTTCTAAATTCTCCCTGAAAAAATCATTTTATTTTATTTGGTTTCTAAATTCTTCCTGAAAAAATCATTTTATTCTATTTTTTTTTCCTAAAGTCTCCCTGAAAAAAACAAAAAAAAACAAATCAGTGGGAGATTAATATTTACATTTGTGCTTCAGTGACAGTCCTGCGTGTGTGGCATCTCTCTCATTTGTTGCCACCAACAACAGAGTGTGTAACATTGTGCCTGATTTTCGTTGTGGTCTCACTCACCTGTAAAGGGGTAACTAAATCATACTGAAGTTATAGCTCACCGTGTAATTTGTGTGACAGCAACAAATACCGTTAGTTTGGTAACGTTTTTAAAACAATGAGGAAGTATGGTGGAAGAGGTCGTGGCCGGGGGCGTTCATTGTCAGCTGGTAATGAGGGTAGTGGTAGTGGTGGAGCATCAGCTGGTCGTGGGAAAAAAAATATTGCACCTAAGTCTGGAGCTGTGGAGCCAGGTTCGTCGTCTGGCTACACAAGGCCTCGAACGCTCCCTTTTCTGGGAGTAGGAAAACCGCTTTTAAAGCCGGAGCAGCAAGAGCAAGTTTTGGCTTATCTTGCTGACTCAGCCTCTAGCTCTTTTGCCTCCTCTCGTGAAACTGGTAAATGTCAAAGCAGCGCGTCGTTAGTGGATGTTCACGGTCAGGGACAAGTCGCTTCCTTGTCCTCTTCAGCAAAAACAACAACAGAGAAGAATGCAGCAGGCGACACAACGGGTTACTCCATGGAGCTCTTTACACATACCGTCCCTGGCTTAGAAAGTGAAGCAGTTAACAGTCCATGCCCATTACAAGTTGAATCTGACATGGAGTGCACTGATGCACAGCCACAGCCAGACTACTATGCTGGTCCTTTGACTCAGACCACAACATTGCCCTCGCAGGGTGCTGATCAAGAATCAGACCCTGATGAGACTATGTTGCCCCATCACGAACGCTATACCACCGACCGACACGGTGACACAGACGAAGTTGCACACGAGCTACAAGAAGAGGTAATAGATGACCCAGTTCTTGACCCCGATTGGCAGCCATTGGGGGAACAGGGTGCAGGCGGCAGCAGTTCTGAAGCGGAGGAGGAGGGGCCGCAGCAGGCATCAACATCGCAACAGGTTCCATCTGCCGGGCCCGTATCTTGCCCAAAACGCGTGGCAAAGCTAAAACCTGTTGGAGGACAGCGTGGCCATCCGGTTAAAGCTCAGTCTGCAATGCCTGAAAAGGTATCCGATGCTAGAAAGAGTGCAGTCTGGCATTTTTTTAAACAACATCCAATTGATCAGCGCAAAGTCATCTGTCAAAAATGTTCAACTACCTTAAGCAGAGGACAGAATCTGAAAAGTCTCAATACAAGTTGCATGCATAGACATTTAACCACCATGCATTTGCCAGCCTGGACTAACTACCAAACGTCCCTTAAGGTTGTAGCACCCTCGGCCAATGAAGCTAGTCAGCAACGCAACATCCCTTCCGGCAGTGTAGGGCCACCATTTTCCGCACCACCTGCAGTATCTGTGCAGGTTTCTATGCCAGGCCAAAGCCGTCAGGGTCAGGGAATCACCAGTTTCGTAGTAGGAAACACTGCATCTAGGGCACCGGTGGCAACAATACCATCTCCCACCGTCTCTCAGTCTGCCATGTCCACCGGCACCCCCGCTAGTTCCACGATCTCCAGCTCTCCAGTCCAGCTCACCCTACATGAGACTATGGTTAGAAAAAGGAAGTACTTAGCCTCGCATCCGCGTACACAGGGTTTGAACGCACACATAGCTAGACTAATCTCGTTAGAGATGATGCCCTACCGGTTAGTTGAAAGCGAAGCTTTCAAAGCCCTGATGGACTACGCTGTACCACGCTACGAGCTACCCAGTCGACACTTTTTTTCCAGAAAAGCCATCCCAGCCCTCCACCAGCATGTTAAAGAGCGCATCGTCCATGCACTCAGGCAATCTGTGAGCACAAAGGTGCACCTGACAACAGATGCATGGACCAGTAGGCATGGCCAGGGACGTTACGTGTCCATCACGGCACACTGGGTAAATGTGGTGGATGCAGGGTCCACAGGGGACAGCAAGTTTGGGACAGTTCTGCCTAGCCCACGATCTAGGAAACAATTGGCTGTAGCCGTTCGCACCCCCTCCTCCTCCTCTTCGTCCTCCTGCAGAAGCGAGAGCTCGTCCACAGACCGCAGTCGCACAACCACTCCATCCGCAGCTGCCACTGTTGCACACCAGGTCTCCCATTATGGGGCAGCTACTGGCAAACGTCAGCAGGCTGTATTGGCTATGAAGTGTTTGGGCGACAACAGACACACCGCGGAAGTTCTGTCCGAGTTCTTGCAGAAAGAAACGCAGTCGTGGCTGGGCACTGTAGATCTTGAGGCAGGCAAGGTAGTGAGTGATAACGGAAGGAATTTCATGGCTGCCATCTCCCTTTCCCAACTGAAACACATTCCTTGCCTGGCTCACACCTTAAACCTGGTGGTGCAGTGCTTCCTGAAAAGTTATCCGGGGTTATCCGACCTGCTCCTCAAAGTGCGTGGACTTTGCTCACATATCCGCCGTTCGCCCGTACACTCCAGCCGTATGCAGACCTATCAGCGTTCTTTGAACCTTCCCCAGCATCGCCTAATCATAGACGTTGCAACAAGGTGGAACTCAACACTGCACATGCTTCAGAGACTGTGTGAACAGAGGCGGGCTGTTATGTTTTTGTGGGAGGATACACATACACGGGCAGGCAGTAGGATGGCAGACATGGAGTTGTCAGGTGTGCAGTGGTCGAAGATTCAAGACATGTGTCAAGTCCTTCAGTGTTTTGAGGAATGCACACGGCTGGTTAGTGCAGACAACGCCATAATAAGCATGAGCATCCCCCTAATGCGTCTGCTGATGCAAAGTTTGACGCACATAAAGGATCAGGCGTTTGCAGCTGAGGAAGTGGAAAGCCTTGATGACAGTCAGCCATTGTCTGGCCAGGGCAGTGTACAGGACGAGGTAGCGGGCGAAGAGGAGGAGGAGGACGAGGAGGATGATGGGGATGATTATATTTTTAATGAGGAAGCTTTTCCGGGGCCACTGGAAATTGGTGGCGCGGCAAGGCCGGGTTCTGGTTTTTTGAGGGACACAAGTGACGTGGATTTGCCTGAAACTGCCCCTCAACCAAGCACAACCGCAGATTTGAGAACTGGAACTTTGGCCCACATGGCGGATTATGCCTTACGTATCCTCAAAAGGGACACACGCATAACTAAAATGATGAATGATGACGATTACTGGTTGGCCTACCTCCTTGATCCTCGCTATAAAGGCAAATTGCAAAATATAATGCCACATGAGAACTTGGAACTAATATTAGCAACCAAACAATCAACTCTTGTTGACCGTTTGCTTCTGGCATTCCCTGCAAACAGCGCCCGTGATCGTTTCGCACACGAGCTGCAGGGGCCAGCAGACCAGAGGAGTTAGAGGGGCAGAAATCAGAAGTGGCGTTGGCCAGAGGGGTTTTCTGACCAGGTTGTGGAGTGATTTTGCTATGACCGCAGACAGGACAGGTACTGCAGCATCAATTCAAAGTGACAGGAGACAACATTTGTCCAGTATGGTTACAAACTATTTTTCATCCCTTATCGATGTTCTCCGTCAACCGTCATTCCCATTTGATTACTGGGCATCAAAATTAGACACCTGGCCAGAATTGGCAGAATATGCATTGCAGGAGCTTGCTTGCCCGGCAGCTAGTGTCCAATCAGAAAGAGTATTCAGTGCTGCAGGTTCAATACTAACAGAAAAAAGGACTCGTCTGGCTACCCAAAATGTAGATGATCTAACCTTCATTAAAATGAACCACAACTGGATTTCGAAATCTTTTGCCCCACCTTGCCCGGCTGACACCTAGCTTTCCTATGAAAAGGTCTTGCCTGTGGACTATTCTGAATGCCTTTTCCAATCTCGTAATTTTCTGCACCTGATTGTCCAGCATACGACATGTTTACACCTCACTAAATGGCCAAACTCCCCACACGGGGCCGTGGTATCGACACTTGGCGACAGCACCCGTGAGAGTGCAGTTTGTCTGAAGAGGTGGGTGAGCCCGCTTTTGGTCGACGGCACTGCCACTGGGTCCCTCCTAGTACAATAAAGTGTCTCTGGCGGTGGTGGTGCGCACCCAACGTCAGACACACCGTTGTAATATGAGGGGCCCTGGGCCTGTACCGCCGGCCACAAGACAGTTTCCCCCCACCCCAGCTCAAACAGTGCTCTACCACTTGCAAAATTATCTCACAGCTCCACCAATGTTTAGTCTATGCGCTGACATCCTTCAATGCCTGCCACTGACAATACCATTGTATTGACATTTTTGTTATGTTAGGCCTTCGATGCCTGTCTGTGGTCACTCCTTCCACGAGGCCTCCACTGACCACACCACTGCTGCCCGTGTACCCCTGTAACCAATTTAAAATTGCCTACAGCCATGTGTTATTATTTTAGGCCTTCGATGCCTGTCTGCGGTGACTCCTTCCACTAGGCCTCCACTGACCACACCACTGCTGCCCGTGTACCCCTGGAACCAATTTAAAATTGCCTACAGCCATGTGTTATTATTTTAGGCCTTCGATGCCTGTCTGCGGTCACTCCTTCCACTAGGCCTCCACTGACCACACCACTGCTGCCCGTGTACCCCTGGAACCAATTTAAAATTGCCTACAGCCATGTGTTATTATTTTAGGCCTTCGATGCCTGTCTGCGGTGACTCCTTCCACTAGGCCTCCACTGACCACACCACTGCTGCCCGTGTACCCCTGGAACCAATTTAAAATTGCCTACAGCCATGTGTTATTATTTTAGGCCTTCGATGCCTGTGTGCGGTCACTCCTTCCACTAGGCCTCCACTGACCACACCACTGCTGCCCGTGTACCCCTGTAACCAATTTAAAATTGCCTACAGCCATGTGTTATTATTTTAGGCCTTCGATGCCTGTCTGCGGTGACTCCTTCCACTAGGCCTCCACTGACCACACCACTGCTGCCCGTGTACCCCTGGAACCAATTTAAAATTGCCTACAGCCATGTGTTATTATTTTAGGCCTTCGATGCCTGTCTGCGGTCACTCCTTCCACTAGGCCTCCACTGACCACACCACTGCTGCCCGTGTACCCCTGGAACCAATTTAAAATTGCCTACAGCCATGTGTTATTATTTTAGGCCTTCGATGCCTGTCTGCGGTCACTCCTTCCACTAGGCATCCACTGACCACACCACTGCTGCCCGTGTACCCCTGTAACCAATTTAAAATTGCCTACAGCCATGTGTTATTATTTTAGGCCTTCGATGCCTGTCTGTGGTCACTCCTTCCACTAGGCCTCCACTGACCACACCACTGCTGCCCGTGTACCCCTGGAACCAATTTAAAATTGCCTACAGCCATGTGTTATTATTTTAGGCCTTCGATGCCTGTCTGCGGTCACTCCTTCCACTAGGCCTCCACTGACCACACCACTGCTGCCCGTGTACCCCTGGAACCAATTTAAAATTGCCTACAGCCATGTGTTATTATTTTAGGCCTTCGATGCCTGTCTGCGGTCACTCCTTCCACTAGGCCTCCACTGACCACACCACTGCTGCCCGTGTACCCCTGTAACCAATTTAAAATTGCCTACAGCCATGTGTTATTATTTTAGGCCTTCGATGCCTGTCTGTGGTCACTCCTTCCACTAGGCCTCCACTGACCACACCACTGCTGCCCGTGTACCCCTGGAACCAATTTAAAATTGCCTACAGCCATGTGTTATTATTTTAGGCCTTCGATGCCTGTCTGCGGTCACTCCTTCCACTAGGCCTCCACTGACCACACCACTGCTGCCCGTGTACCCCTGTAACCAATTTAAAATTGCCTACAGCCATGTGTTATTATTTTAGGCCTTCGATGCCTGTCTGCGGTCACTCCTTCCACTAGGCCTCCACTGACCACACCACTGCTGCCCGTGTATCCCTGGAACCAACATCAGAAAATATAAAAATAAGTATTTTGCTTATAAAAAAGAAAATACTGGAGAGATATCAAATGCAGACATTTTAACATTAAAAACAAACACATACAACAAAAATCTGGTACAGTACTAAAAATGGCCACGAGCTACAATAACTTTCTCCTGCAAGTAGTTAACTGAAAGGTTTTTTCAATTTTAAACACAGATATGGCATCCACCGAGTGTTGTCCTGTCGCGTCTTCTTTATATTATTGCCAA
Organism: Ranitomeya imitator; assembly: GCF_032444005.1. Taxonomy (NCBI): domain Eukaryota; kingdom Metazoa; phylum Chordata; class Amphibia; order Anura; family Dendrobatidae; genus Ranitomeya; species Ranitomeya imitator. The sequence goes on along the minus strand of NC_091287.1, from coordinate 270,052,151 downwards.
GAAGATGCAAAACAATGAAAATAATAAAATCATTATTTACCAAAAAAATAGAGTAAGTCAAAACCACATTGCAAATAAACATTCATTACAAATAAAGAAGCAGGGCGCGTCCGAGGGTGAGTATATACCTAATAAGAATATAATCACCCTCGGACGCGCCCTGCTTCTTTCCGACAGCCTTCCTTCCTAAGAATCAGCCCTTCCGTGGTGTAGAGAGAGGGTTTGTTACACTCCAAGGTGTTCCCCAGGTTGCCTTTCCTGAGCTTCGATCTTCCGGCTCTCGTTTAGTAGTTGTTGGAAACTACGCTGCATTGGGCCTACAAATTGGGTATGGGGTGTAGAGAGATGGTGTGTTCCACTCCAAGGTGTTCCCCAGGTTGCCTTTCCTGAGCTTCGATCTTCCGGCTCTCGTTTAGTAGTTGTTGGAAACTACGCTGCATTAGGCCTACAAATTGGGTATGGGGTGTAGAGAGATGGTGTGTTCCACTGTAGAGAGATGGTGTGTTCCACTCCAAGGTGTTCCCCAGGTTTCCTCTCCATTGCTTCGATCTTCCGGCTCTCGTTTAGTAGTTGTTGGAAACTACGCTGCATTAGGCCTACAAATTGGGTATGGGGTGTAGAGAGATGGTGTGTTACACTCCAAGCTGTTCCCCAGGTTTCCTCTCCATTGCTTCGATCTTCCGGCTCTCGTTTAGTAGTTGTTGGAAACTACGCTGCATTAGGCCTACAAATTGGGTATGGGGTGTAGAGAGATGGTGTGTTCCACTCCAAGGTGTTCCCCAGGTTTCCTCTCCATTGCTTCGATCTTCCGGCTCTCGTTTAGTAGTTGTTGGAAACTACGCTGCATTGGGCCTACAAATTGGGTATGGGGTGTAGAGAGATGGTGTGTTCCACTCCAAGGTGTTCTCCAGGTTGCCTTTCCTGAGCTTCGATCTTCCGGCTCTCGTTTAGTAGTTGTTGGAAACTACGCTGCATTAGGCCTACAAATTGGGTATGGGGTGTAGAGAGATGGTGTGTTACACTCCAAGGTGTTCCCCAGGTTTCCTCTCCATTGCTTCGATCTTCCGGCTCTCGTTTAGTAGTTGTTGGAAACTACGCTGCATTAGGCCTACAAATTGGGTATGGGGTGAAGAGAGATGGTGTGTTCCACTGTAGAGAGATGGTGTGTTCCACTCCAAGGTGTTCCCCAGGTTTCCTCGCCAATGCTTCGATCATCATGCTCTCGTTTAGTAGTTGTTGGAAACTACGCTGCATTAGGCCTACAAATTGGGTATGGGGTGTAGAGAGATGGTGTGTTCCACTCCAAGGTGTTCTCCAGGTTGCCTTTCCTGAACTTCTATCTTCAGGCTCTCATTAAATTGTGGTTAAACGGAACAACTGCATTTGGCGTACTAGTTGGTTTGGGGCCTACTATCGGTGTCTGCCGCTCCTTGCTGTTCTCCTGGTTTCCTGTCCTGAAATTCCGTTTTCAGGCGCTCGTTAAGTAGTTGTTAATGTTAGACTGCATTTGGCCTACTAGTTGGGTTGGGGCCTACTATCGGTGTCTGCCACTCCTTGCTGTTCTCCTCCACTGAACAAAGCTGTGCCGCCTGTTTACTACTGTTGCCAATTTTGAACTGCATTTCGACTACTTACTGATTTGGGCCTACTCTCTGTGTCAGCCTCTCATTCCAGTTGTCCTCCACTGCAATGCCCCCTGATTAGTCCTGTGTTACCAATTTTGAACTGCATTTAGCCCACTTTATTCTTTGGGCCTATATCTGTGTTTCCTCCTCATCCTGCCCATTGCCCAGCCAGTGATAGATGAGTCTGCTGGTACATTGACCCATAACGCAACATTTCCCGTGCACGCTACACTGCAAGATTGTGACCCTGCTGAAAGTCAGGTCCCCCTTCCCGCATACCATACCACCTTACACGGGGACAAACAGGAAGGTGCAGATGAAAGTGCAGGTTCCTTCATCAGGTGGGGGGAGGAATACTAGTTGGCGACGTCACTGGCACAGGGCCTCTCATGGTACGCAAAAGTGTTGCTGCCGGTGGGAGGCGCCCCCGCCGTGCAAACACACCGCTGTACTTTGAGGGGCCCTGTGCCAGTGCCAATGCCAACGAGTGGGCCCCCCCTGCTTGCTCAGGTTCACAGCACTTGCAAAGTTGAAATACTTACCTCTCCCTGCTCCACTGCCGTGACGTGGTCCAGATTTCCTGGGCCCACTAATTACTTGAACCAGCCCTACCCACCACAACTTTAGCCAAATGACCCCCAATTTCAAATGCCTTCCAATTATTATAAGGTAAACTACGCTTGACAAGCTTCATTAAGAAGAATGGATGGTTTTGACATTAAAATGGGCACTCTAGGTGTTTTCCTGGCCCCCACTCACTGCCGACTATGCTGCCCCATTGACTTGCATTGGGTTTCGTGTTTCGGTCGATCCCGACTTTACGTCATAATCGGCCGATTTCACTCGACCCGACTTTTGAGATAGTCGGGTTTCGCGAAACCCGGCTCGACTCTAAAAAGGTCAAGGTCGCTCAACTCTAACTGGAAATGCTCTCATTCAGGCTGGTGGAGACTGACAGCTTCCGTGGCTTGATGGCATTGGCAGTCCCACAGTACAATGTGCCCAGCCGCTTTTATTTCAGCAGGCAAGCCGTCCCTGCCCTGCACAAGCATGTGGAGGGACACATAAAACACGCGCTACTGAACGCCGTCAGTAGCAAGGTCCACCTCACCACCGATGCGTGGACCAGTCAGCATGGACAGGGGCGATACCTTTCCCTCACTGCCCATTGGGTTAATGTTTTTGAGCTGGGTACAGATTGTGCGAGTGGCGCAGGACGTGTCCTGCCCACTCCAAGGATTGCAGGAATCCAGTCTGTACACATTGACTCCTCCTCATACACAAGTTCCTCAGAATCATCGCTGCAGGAGCCATCACAGTTCACCTCCACATGGACTCGTGAAAGTTTACCTGTTACGACCGACATGAGCACAGCCGTGGCCAAACGTCAACAGGCCGTACTGAAATTAGTTTCTTTGGGGAATCGAAGCCACACAGCGCAGGAGCTCTGGAATGCCATCAAGCAGGAGAGCGATGTGTGGTTTGTGCCAGCGAATCTCCAGCCAGGCATGGTAGTGTGTGACAATGGCCGATATCTGGTGGCAGCTTTGGCCCTTGGCAACCTCACTCACATCCGATGTCTGGCACATGTGCTCAATTTGGTTGTGCAGAGTTTTCTGAGGGACTATCTGGATCTTGATGCACTGCTGCACAAGGTCCGCCTAGAGTGTGCTCACTTGCGGCGTTCCAGCATGGCAAGATCGCGCATTGCAGCTCTGCAGCACCGTTTTCGCCTTCCAGAACATGGCATCATATGTGACCTACCTACCAGGTGGAATTCCATGTTACATATGTTGGAGCAGTTGTGTGAGCAGCAGCAAGCAGTAATGAAGTACCAGCTGCATCAGGCGCAAAGAAGTCGCAATACGTGCCGTTCAGACTTCACAATCAAAGAGTGGGCCACTATGAAGAACGTCTGCCAGGTTTTGCGTCCCTTTGATTATTCCACGCGGATGGCGAGTGCAGATGATGCACTAGTCAGCATGACTGTCCCCCTTATCTGCCTGCTTCAACAAACACTGCAAGTGCTAAGGGATGATGTTGTGGAAGAGGTGGAGGATGAGGAGTCACCACTTCCATCAGCTTCTGGACAGTCAGCACCACGTGGTTCCTCATAAAGTCGTAGGCAGGGGACACTTTGTGAGGAGGATGAGGAGCAGTCTATGGAGGAGGAAGACCTCCGTCCAGAGGAGGGAGTTACACAATTGTCCAGTAATCAGTGTGTACAGCGAGGGTGGGGTGATGAAGAGTGGGCAGAGATCACGCCTGAAGCAGGGGACAGCGTTTCTTGGCCAGTTGTCAGTCTGCAGCACATGATTGATTTCATGCTGCAGTGCCTGAGAAATGACCGCCACATCGACCATGTTCTCAACATGGCTGATTATTGGGTGTACACCCTCCTCGATCCTCGCTACCGGGACAACGTACAAAACCTCATCACACCATTGACCCGGGAGCGTAAAATGCGGGAGTACCAAGACATACTGGTGAATTCCATCATCTTCTCCAGTCAAACTGAGAGAAGTGCTGCTAGTGCTTTACAAAGCAGCTCAGTGCGTCGAGGCAGTGGAGGAGGCTCTGCACAAAGAGGGAGCAGAAGCAGTGCCTCTGCCCAAGGCAAGACCAGTATGGCCCAACTGTGGCACAGTTTTGTGTGCCCGCCCCAAATGTCTACACCATCACCGGCGGGTCCAGTCAGCAGGAGGCAACGGTTCCGTCAGATGGTGACTAGTGTTGAGCGATACCTTCCGATATCGGAAAGTATCGGTGTCGGATAGGATCGGCCGATATTCAAAAAATATCGGATATCGCCGATACCGATACCCGATCCCAATGCAAGTCAATGGGACCAAAATATCGGAATTAAAATAAACCCTTTCTTTCCTTGTAGGTTCATTCTACATGAAGGAAAACAACTAAGAATAATGCAGGATGTATTTGGGGAGGTGGCGGAGACATTAAAGTCATAGAGGTTTAGCCCAATCAAATAGAATAGCATGTTTTTGTTTTTCTTTAAAGACGTTCGGAGTGACAAAGATATTGACTATGTAAATTTTTTTTTATTTTGTCAGATATTGATGTTTCACTATTCCACGCCCTTCCCCTTCTTTTTTTTTTACTTTTCCCACATTTTCATCTTCATCATCATCAGCATCTTTGACATCAACTTCTTCTTCACCTTATTCATCTTCTTCTTCATTCTTTACCTTTTTTTTTTTTAATACATTCTTCATATTCATTTTATTCAACTATTATTATTCTTCCTATTCTACATATTCATTTTATTCAACTGTTATTATTCTTCCTATTCTACTTCTTCATCATATTCTCATTTGTGATAGGCATTCCCGTAGTTGTTATCTATAAAAGTTGGAAGATTACACCTTCCGTTCTGCCAGTCACAAAAGTTACATTTGTCCGCGTTCAGTTTGGCCTGCAGCATCAGGCTTTATCCAGGGGCACCACGAGGAGGAACGGACTCACCCCCATACACTGCTTAGTCTTCTTCTGCATATAATTTAGATAATATCTTTTGCTCTGATATTAAGTGTTATGCTTAATGTTCTTCTGCTCTTTGTTCTGCAGCCTCTTGTTCTTCTGCTTCTCGGTCTTCCATGTCGTCGTCTCCAGGGTCGTCGTCTCCAGTGTCGTCGTCTCCGCCGTCGTCGTCTCCGCCGTCGTCGTCTCCGCCATCGTCGTCATCGGGGTGGTCTTCCGGGTCGTCGACGTTAGGGTCTTCAACTTGGAAATGTAGCAGAAGGTACAAGAAGGCTGTGAAAATGCCAAGAACCAGCTGATGGAACTGGAACTCGGATGGCTACCCAAAGGTTCAAGAGCCTATGGAACTACCGAGGAACAGCTGACGTTACTGGAACACGGTTACTAAGCAGGAGGTACCCGTGCTAAAAAGCACTACCAAGGACCGCATGACGTTGGTGGAACTCGGATACCCAGAAGGAGGCACCTAAGCCAAAGGCTCTGCCCGGAACCAGCTGATGGTACTGGAACCAGGATGGGGAGCAGAAAGTACAAGAGCAAAAGACACTGCCGAGAACCAGCTGATGGTACTGGAACCCGGATGGGTAGCCGAAGGTCCAAGAGCCAATGGAACTACCGAGGACCAGCTGACGTTACTGGAACCCGGTTACTAAGCAGGAGGTACCCGTGCCTGAAAGCACTACCAAGGACCACCTGACGTTGGTGGAACTTGGATACACAGAAGGAGGCACCTAAGCCAAAGGCTCTGCCCGGAACCAGCTGATGGTACTGGAACCAGGATGGGGAGCAGAAGGTACAAGAGCAAAAGACACTGCCGAGAACCAACTGACGGTGCTGGAACCAGGTGGTGGACCCGAAGGCCCACAGGAGAGGAGAGAACAGCTAGGCCGCGAGGCAGCCGCAGTTACCGAACCCCAACAGTCCTTCAGGGGGAGCTGGGCCTACTGGCACTACAGAACCAGCCTTGACTACCAGTTCACGCAGCCCACATAGGAAGCTCCTAAACTGGAGGCACCCTGGAGTTGGCTAACCCGACCGCACCACGACGGGGCAAGCATAGGCGTCTCAGTGAGCTTGACACTACCCAGAAACAGCTGACGATGCTGGAACCAGGTTTGGCACGAGGGAGTACCTGTGACAAAAACACTGCCGAGAACCAGCTGGCGGTGCTGGAACCCAGATGCGTTGCCCCAGTGTGCAAGAGCCAATGGCACGACCGAGGACCAGCTGACGGTGCTGGAACCCGGTTAGTAAGCTGTAGGTGCCCATGCTTAAAAGCACTACCAAGGACCACCTGACGTTGGAGGAACTCGGATACCCAGGAGGAGGCACCTAAGCCAAAGGCTCGGCCCGGAACCAGCTGACGGTGCTGGAACCAGGTAGTGGACCCCAAGGCCCACAGGAGAGGAGAGAACAGCTAGGCCGCGAGGCAGCCGCAGTTACCGAACCCCAACAGTCCTACAGGGGGAGCAGGGCCTACTGGCACTACAGAACCAGCCTTAACTACCAGTTCACGCAGCCCACATAGGAAGCTCCTAAACTGGAGGCACCCTGGAGTTGGCCAACCCGACCGCACCACGACGGGGCAAGCATAGGCGTCTCAGTGAGTTTGACACTACCCGGAAACAGCTGACGGTGCTGGAACCAGGTTTGGCACGAGGGAGTACCTGTGACAAAAACACTGCCGAGAACCAGCTGGCGGTGCTGGAACCCAGATGTTTTGCCCCAGTGTGCAAGAGCCAATGGCACGACCGAGGACCAGCTGACGGTGCTGGAACCCGGTTAGTAAGCTGTAGGTGCCCGCGCTTAAAAGCACTACCAAGGACCGCCTGACGTTGGCGGAACTCGGATACCCAGGAGGAGGCACCTAAGCCAAAGGCTTGGCCCGGAACCAGCTGACGGTGCTGGAACCAGGTGGTGGACCCCAAGGCCCACAGGAGAGGAGAGAACAGCTGGGCCGCGAGGCAGCCGCAGTTACCGAACCCCAACAGTCCTACAGGGGGAGCAGGGCCTACTGGCACTACAGAACCAGCCTTGACTACCAGTTCACGCAGCCCACATAGGAAGCTCCTAAACTGGAGGCACCCTGGAGTTGGCTAACCCGACCGCACCACGACGGGGCAAGCATAGGCGTCTCAGTGAGCTTGACACTACCCGGAAACAGCTGACGGTGCTGAAACCAGGTTTGGCACGAGGGAGTACCTGTGACAAAAACACTGCCGAGAACCAGCTGGCGGTGCTGGAACCCAGATGCGTTGCCCCAGTGTGCAAGAGCCAATGGCACGACCGAGGACCAGCTGACGGTGCTGGAACCCGGTTAGTAAGCTGTAGGTGCCCACGCTTAAAAGCACTACCAAGGACTGCCTGACGTTGGCGGAACTCGGATACCCAGGAGGAGGCACCTAAGCCAAAGGCTCGGCCCGGAACCAGCTGACGGTGCTGGAACCAGGTGGTGGACCCCAAGGCCCACAGGAGAGGAGAGAACAGCTAGGCCGCGAGGCAGCCGCAGTTACCGAACCCCAACAGTCCTACAGGGGGAGCAGGGCCTACTTGCACTACAGAACCAGCCTTAACTACCAGTTCACGCAGCCCACATAGGAAGCTCCTAAACTGGAGGCACCCTGGAGTTGGCTAACCCGACCGCACCACGACGGGGCAAGCATAGGCGTCTCAGTGAGTTTGACACTACCCGGAAACAGCTGACGGTGCTGGAACCAGGTTTGGCACGAGGGAGTACCTGTGACAAAAACACTGCCGAGAACCAGCTGGCGGTGCTGGAACCCAGATGCGTTGCCCCAGTGTGCAAGAGCCAATGGCACGACCGAGGACCAGCTGACGGTGCTGGAACCCGGTTAGTAAGCTGTAGGTGCCCGCGCTTAAAAGCACTACCAAGGACCGCCTGACGTTGGCGGAACTCGGATACCCAGGAGGAGGCACCTAAGCCAAAGGCTTGGCCCGGAACCAGCTGACGGTGCTGGAACCAGGTGGTGGACCCCAAGGCCCACAGGAGAGGAGAGAACAGCTAGGCCGCGAGGCAGCCGCAGTTACCGAACCCCAACAGTCCTACAGGGGGAGCTGGGCCTACTGGCACTACAGAACCAGCCTTGACTACCAGTTCACACAGCCCACATAGGAAGCTCCTAAACTGGAGGCACCCTGGAGTTGGCTAACCCGACCGCACCACGACGGGGCAAGCATAGGCGTCTCAGTGAGCTTGACACTACCCGGAAACAGCTGACGGTGCTGAAACCAGGTTTGGCACGAGGGAGTACCTGTGACAAAAACACTGCCGAGAACCAGCTGGCGGTGCTGGAACCCAGATGCGTTGCCCCAGTGTGCAAGAGCCAATGGCACGACCGAGGACCAGCTGACGATGCTGGAACCCGGTTAGTAAGCTGTAGGTGCCCGCTCTTAAAAGCACTACCAAGGACCGCCTGACGTTGGCGGAACTCGGATACCCAGGAGGAGGCACCTAAGCCAAAGGCTCGGCCCGGAACCAGCTGACGGTGCTGGAACCAGGTGGTGGACCCGAAGGCCCACAGGAGAGGAGAGAACAGCTAGGCCGCGAGGCAGCCGCAGTTACCGAACCCCAACAGTCCTACAGGGGGAGCAGGGCCTACTGGCACTACAGAACCAGCCTTGACTACCAGTTCATGCAGCCCACATAAGAAGCTCCTAAACAGGAGGCACCCTGGAGTTGGCTAACCCGACCGCACCACGACGGGGCAAGCATAGGCGTCTCAGTGAGCTTGACACTACCCGGAAACAGCTGACGGTGCTGGAACCAGGTTTGGCACGAGGGAGTACCTGTGACAAAAACACTGCCGAGAACCAGCTGGCGGTGCTGGAACCCAGATGCGTTGCCCCAGTGTGCAAGAGCCAATGGCACGACCGAGGACCAGCTGACGGTGCTGGAACCAGGTTACTAAGCTGTAGGTGCCCGCGCTTAAAAGCACTACCAAGGACCGCCTGACGTTGGCGGAACTCAGATACCCAGGAGGAGGCACCTAAACCAAAGGCTCGGCCCGGAACCAGCTGACGGTGCTGGAACCAGGTGGTGGACCCCAAGGCCCACAGGAGAGGAGAGAACAGCTAGGCCGCGAGGCAGCCGCAGTTACCGAACCCCAACAGTCCTACAGGGGGAGCAGGGCCTACTGGCACTACAGAACCAGCCTTGACTACCAGTTCATGCAGCCCACATCGGAAGTTCCTAAAAACTGGAGGCACCCTGGAGTTGGCTAACCCGACCGCACCACGACGGGGCAAGCATAGGCGTCTCAGTGAGCTTGACACTACCCGGAAACAGCTGACGGTGCTGGAACCAGGTTTGGCACGAGGGAGTACCTGTGACAAAAACACTGCCGAGAGCCATCTGGCGGTGCTGGAACCCAGATGCGTTGCGCCAGTGTGCAAGAGCCAATGGCACGACCGAGGACCAGCTGACGTTGCTGGAACCCGGTTACTAAGCTGTAGGTGCCCGCGCTTAAAAGCACTACCATGGACCGCCTGACGTTGGCGGAACTCGGATACCCAGGAGGAGGCACCTAAGCCTAAGGCTCGGCCCGGAACCAGTTGACGGTGCTAGAACCAGGTGGTGGACCCGAAGGCCACAGGAGAGGAGAGAACAGCTAGGCCGCGAGGCAGCCGCAGTTACCGAACCCCAACAGTCCTACAGGGGGAGCAGGGCCTACTGGCACTACAGAACCAGCCTTGACTACCAGTTCACGCAGCCCACATAGGAAGCTCCTAAACTGGAGGCACCCTGGAGTTGGCTAACCCGACCACACCACGACGGGGCAAGCATAGGCGTCTCAGTGAGCTTGACACTACCCGGAAAACAGCTGACGGTGCTGGAACCAGGTTTGGCACGAGGGAGTACCTGTGACAAAAACACTGACGAGAACCAGCTGGCGGTGCTGGAACCCAGATGCGTTGCCCCAGTGTGCAAGAGCCAATGGCACGACCGAGGACCAGCTGACGGTGCTGGAACCCGGTTACTAAGCTGTAGGTGCCCGCGCTTAAAAGCACTACCAAGGACCGCCTGACGTTGGCGGAACTCGGATACCCAGGAGGAGGCACCTAAGCCAAAGGCTCGGCCCGGAACCAGCTGACGGTGCTGGAACCAGGTGGTGGACCCCAAGGCCCACAGGAGAGGAGAGAACAGCTAGGCCGCGAGGCAGCCGCAGTTACCGAACCCCAACAGTCCTACAGGGGGAGCTGGGCCTACTGGCACTACAGAACCAGCCTTGACTACCAGTTCACGCAGCCCACATAGGAAGCTCCTAAACTGGAGGCACCCTGGAGTTGGCTAACCCGACCGCACCACGACGGGGCAAGCATAGGCGTCTCAGTGAGCTTGACACTACCCGGAAACAGCTGACGGTGCTGAAACCAGGTTTGGCACGAGGGAGTACCTGTGACAAAAACACTGCCGAGAACCAGCTGGCGGTGCTGGAACCCAGATGCGTTGCCCCAGTGTGCAAGAGCCAATGACACGACCGAGGACTAGCTGACGGTGCTGGAACCCGGTTACTAAGCTGTAGGTGCCCGCGCTTAAAAGCACTACCAAGGACCACCTGACGTTGGCGGAACTCGGATAACCAGGAGGATGCACCTAAGCCAAAGGCTCAGCCCGGAACCAGCTGACGGTGCTGGAACCAGGTGGTGGACCCCAAGGCCCACAGGAGAGGAGAGAACAGCTAGGCCGCGAGGCAGCCGCAGTTACCGAACCCCAACAGTCCTACAGGGGGAGCTGGGCCTACTGGCACTACAGAACCAGCCTTGACTACCAGTTCACGCAGCCCACATAGGAAGCTCCTAAACTGGAGGCACCCTGGAGTTGGCTAACCCGACCGCACCACGACGGGGCAAGCATAGGCGTCTCAGTGAGCTTGACACTACCGGGAAACAGCTGATGGTGCTGAAACCAGGTTTGGCACGAGGGAGTACCTGTGACAAAAACACTGCCGAGAACCAGCTGGCGGTGCTGGAACCCAGATGCGTTGCCCCAGTGTGCAAGAGCCATTGGCACGACCGAGGACCAGCTGACGGTGCTGGAACCCGGTTAGTAAGCTGTAGGTGCCCGCGCTTAAAAGCACTACCAAGAACCACCTGACGTTGGCGGAACTCGGATGCCCAGGAGGAGGCACCTAAGCCAAAGGCTCGACCCGGAACCAGCTGACGGTGCTGGAACCAGGTGGTGGACCCCAAGGCCCACAGGAGAGGAGAGAACAGCTAGGCCGCGAGGCAGCCGCAGTTACCGAACCCCAACAGTCCTACAGGGGGAGCTGGGCCTACTGTCACTACAGAACCAGCCTTGACTACCAGTTCACGCAGCCCATATAGGAAGCTCCTAAACTGGAGGCACCCTGGAGTTGGCTAACCCGACCGCACCACGACGGGGCAAGCATAGGCGTCTCAGTGAGCTTGACACTACCCAGAAACAGCTGACGGTGCTGGAACCAGGTTTGACACGAGGGAGTACCTGTGACAAAAACACTGCCGAGAACCAGCTGGCGGTGCTGGAACCCGGATGCGTTGCCTATCAAAGATTGTCTTCCTACAGCCCCAACTAGCGGTGTTGGAGCAAAGGGTAAGCAGGGGGAGCAGAGTGTAGGCCGAAGCCTGCACTGGAGTCAGCTTTGTGTCTGCGTTGCGTTTGCAGGACACTTTGCCGGCTACACAGTGGGGGAACAGCAGGTGGTGCTGAACCCAACTAACACATTGGCTGGTGTTTTTCTCTGTGCAGCTGGCACTTCCGGGCAAAAACTAGCGGTGTTATAGCTCAGGGGCAGCAGGAGGAGGAGAGGAGCAGAGTGTAGGCCGAAGCCTAGTTGAACCAATTTCAAAGGTAAACTTTAACCCCCCCTCAGGTGTTACAAAGTACAAGAGCCACACCTTGTGCAGCATTAATGCTGCACAAGTAAAAGGTTGCTCTATTAATTTTTCTACTTGCACACGCTGAATGCAACACGTACACAATTTAGCCCATTCTACAGTCAAACTGTAGTTGAGGCCTGACTTGTATTTTTAAGGAGACGCAGCATAGGTGTCCCAAATAACGCCTTTGTGCTTGGCGCAGCTTCCTGAGCGTTGTTTTTTGCTGTACACGAGTCTGCGCTCTTGTGTTATCCCTTGGCAATCCCTGTTAGCGCTGCCCGTCTTATGACCTCATTTCATGTTGGCCGCTGCGGTTAACGATGGCCATAAATCCCAGACCCACAGTGCCTTTTCATAAAGTCACACTGCGGTGCTGGGATTCGTGGCCTTGAGCAGTAAATATTTTCGACGCTCACACACGTCCTTACACCTGCTTCAGACTGGGCGGCCTCTGCTGATCCCTTTTCGCATGCCGCGGCCATGAGGCTGCACAGTCAGAAGAAGGCGGAAGGAGATGAGTGACGACAGGCGAACATATGCACTGCTCGTGCCCATAAACCACACCCTCGCTGACAAAATAAATAAGACAACGAGGGGCGTTGTTTCACGCAGGGCGGATGCACAGGCGCAGCCAGCTAACCATGATGTCAAAAGACGGGAAGCGCTACCAAGGGGGGTGCTGCGTATCATTAGAAAGGAAAGTCACACCTCAGGGACAGTGGAATGGTCTCAATGAGACACATTTTGTACGTGTTGAGTTCCATGTGGGCAAGGAGAAAGACTCAGCCACCTTGTACAAATGCAGCAGTACTGCTGAACAAGGTGGATGTTATACGTAGAAACACCTGGGGGTGGGGGGCAGGCTCCCTTCAATTTCAGTTCATGTGCCTGCATGGCGTTTGCAGGTCACGTTGCCGGCTACACAGCTGGGGAACAGCTGGCGGTGCTGAACCCCACTGACACATTGGCTGGTGTTTTTCTCTGTGCAGCTAACACTTCCAGGCTAAAACTGGCGGTGTTATGAGCCCAGGGTCAGCAGGAGGAGGAGAGGAGCAGAGTGTAGGCCGAAGCCTGCACTGGTGGCAGCTTTTGTTCTGCTGTGCCTGCGTGGCGTTTGCAGGTCACGTTGCCGGCTACACAGCTGGGGAATAGCTGGCGGTGCTGAACCCCACTAACACATTGGCTGGTGTTTTTCTCTGTGCAGCTAGCAATTCCAGGCAAAAACTAGCGGTGTTAGAGCCCAGGGTCAGCAGGAGGAGGAGATGAGCAGAGTGTAGGCCGAAGCCTCCACTGGTGGCAGCTTTTGGTTGGTTGTGCCAGCGTGGCTTGTGCTGGACACGATGCCGGCTACACAGCAGGGGAACAGCTGACGGTGCTGAACCCCACTAACACATTGGCTGGTGTTTTTCTCTGTGCAGCTAGCACTTCCGGGCAAAAACTAGCGGTGTTTAAGCCCAGGGTCAGCAGGAGGAGGAGAGGAGCAGAGTGTAGGCCGAAGCCTAGTTGAACCAATTTCAAAGGTAACCTTTAACACCCCTCAGGTGTTGCAAGGTACAAGAGCCACACCTTGTGCAGCATTAATGCTGCACAAGTAAAAGGTTGCTCTCTTAATTATTCTCCTTGCACACGCTGAATAAAACACCTACACTATTTAGCCCATTCTACTGTAAAACAGTAGTGGAGGCGTGACTTGTCTTTTTAAAGAAAAGCAGCCCAGGTGTCGAAAATAACACCTTGGTGCATGGGCGCAGCTTCCTGAGCGTTGTTATTTGCTGTACAGGAGTCTGCGCTCTTGTTATCCCTTGGCCATGCGCTGTGAGCGCTTCCTGTCTTCTGACCTCATTTCATGTTGGCCGATGCGGTTAGCGGTGGACATGAATCCAAGACCCACAGTGTGTTTGGAAAAAATCACACTACGGGGCTGGGATTCGTGCCCTTGTGCAGTTAATATGTTCGCCGCTCACACATGTCCTTACACCTGCTTCAGACTGGGCGGCCTCATCTGATCCCTTATCGCATGCCGCGGCCATGAGGCCGCACAGTCTGAAGAAGGCGGAAGGAGATGAGTTAAGACAGGCGAACATATGCACTGCACATGCCCATAAATAACACCCTCGCAGCCAAAATATATGAGACAACGAGGGGCGTTGTGTTGGGCAGGGCGGACGCACAGGCACAGGCAGCCAACCAATGATGTCAGAAGACGGGCAGCGCTACCAAGGGTGGTGCTGCGTATCATTAGAAAGGAAAGTCACACCTCAGGGACAGTTGAATGGTCTCAATGAGACACATTTTGTACGTGTTGAGTTCCACGTGGGCAAGGAGAAAAAGTCAGCCACCTTGTACAAATGCAGCAGTACTGCTGTACAAGGTGGCTATTATACATAGAAACACCTGGGGGTGGGGGGCAAGCTCCCTTCAATTTCAGTTCATGTGCCTGCGTGGCGTTTGCAGGTCACGTTGCAAGCTACACAGCAGGGGAACAGCTGGCGGTGCTGAACCCCACTAACACATTGGCTGGTGTTTTTCTCTGTGCAGCTAGCAATTCCGGGCAAAAACTAGCGGTGTTAGAGCCCAGGGTCAGCAGGAGGAGGAGATGAGCAGAGTGTAGTCCGAAGCCTCCACTGGTGGCAGCTTTTGGTTGGTTGTGCCAGCGTGGCTTGTGCTGGACACGATGCCGGCTACACAGCAGGGGAACAGCTGGCGGTGCTGAACCCCACTAACACATTGGCTGGTGTTTTTCTCTGTGCAGCTAGCAATTCCGGGCAAAAACTAGCGGTGTTAGAGCCCAGGGTCAGCAGGAGGAGGAGAGGAGCAGAGTGTAGTCCGAAGCCAGCACTGGTGGCAGCTTTTGGTTGGTTGTGCCAGCGTGGCTTGTGCTTGACACGATGCCGGCTACACAGCAGGGGAACAGCTGGCGGTGCTGAACCCCACTAACACATTGGCGGGTGTTTTTCTCTGTGCACCTAGCACTTCCAGGCTACAACTGGCGGTGTTATAGCCCAGGGTCAGCAGGAGGAGGAGAGGAGCAGAGTGTAGGCCGAAGCCTAGTTGAACCAATTTCAAAGGTAACCTTTAACCCCCCCTCAGGTGTTGCAAGGTACAAGAGCCACACCTTGTGCAGCATTAATGCTGCACAAGTAAAAGGTTGCTCTCTTCATTTTGCTCCTTGCACACGCTGAATAAAACACGTACACTATTTAGCCCATTATACTGTCAAACAGTAGTGGAGGCGTGACTTTTCTTTTGAAGAAGACGCAGCACAGGTGTCAAAATTTACACCTAGGTGCTGGGCGCAGACTCCTTACTGTTGTTATTTGCAGTACAGGAGAGTGCGCTCTTGTGTTATCCCTTGGCAATACCCTGTTAGTGCAGGCCGTCTTATGACCTCATTTCATGTTGGCCGGTGCGGTTAGCGATGGCCATAAATCCCAGACCCACAGTGCCTTTCCATAAAGTCACACTGCGGTGCTGGGATTCGTGGCCTTGTGCAGTAAATATGCTCGCCGCTCACACATGTCCTTACACCTGCTTCAGACTGGGCAACCTCAGCTGAACCCTTATTGCCTGCCACGGCCATGAGGCCGCACAGTCTGAAGAAGGCGGAAGGAGGGGAGTGAAGACAGGCGAACATATGCACTGCTCGTGCCCATCAATCACACCCTCACAGTCAAAATATATGAGACAACGAGGGGCATTGTGTCGGGCAGGGCAGACGCACAGGCACAGCCAGCCAACCAATGATGTCTGAAGACGGGCAGCGCTAACAATGGGGGTGCTGCGTGTTATTAAAAAGGAAAGTCACACCTCAGGGACAGTGGAATGGTCTCTAATGAGACACATTTTGTACGTGCTGAGTTCCACGTGGGCAAGGAGAAAAAGTCAGCCACCTTGTACAAATGCAGCAGTACTGCTGTACAAGGTGGCTGTTATACATAGAAACACCTGGGGGTGGGGGCAGGCTCACTTCAATTTCAGTTCATGTGCCTGCGTGGCGTTTGCAGGACACGTTGCCACCTACACAGCAGGGGAACAGCTGGCGTTGCTGAACCCCACTGACACATTGACTGGTGTTTTTCTCTGTGCAGCTCGCATGTCCGGGCAAAAACTGGCGGTGTTATGAGCCCAGGGTCAGCAGGAGGAGGAGAGGAGCAAAGTGTAGGCCGAAGCCTGCACTGGTGGCAGCTTTTGGTCAGTTGTGCCAGCGTGGCTTGTGCTGGACACGATGCAGGCTACACAGCAGGGGAACAGCTGGCGGTGCTGAACCCCACAAACACATTGGCTGTTTTTTTTCTCTGTGCAGCTCGCATTTCCGGGCAAAAACTAGCGGTGTTTGAGCCCACGGGCAGCAGGAGGAGGAGAGGAGCAGAGTGTAGGCCGAAGCCTGCACTGGTGGCAGCTTTTGGTCAGTTGTGCCAGCGTGGCTTGTGCTGGACACGATGCCGGCTACACAGCAGGGGAACAGCTGGCGGTGCTGAACCCCACTAACACATTGGCGGGTGTTTTTCTCTGTGCACCTAGCACTTCCAGGCTACAACTGGCGGTGTTATAGCCCAGGGGCAGCAGGAGGAGGAGAGGAGCAGAGTGTAGGCCGAAGCCTAGTTGAACCAATTTCAAAGGTAACCTTTAACCCCCCCTCAGGTGTTGCAAGGTACAAGAGCCACACCTTGTGCAGCATTAATGCTGCACAAGTAAAAGGTTGCTCTCTTCATTTTTCTCCTTGCACTCGCTGAATAAAACACGTACACTATTTAGCCCATTCTACTGTAAAACAGTAGTGGAGGCGTGACTTTTCTTTTTAAAGAAAAGCAGCACAGGTGTCGAAAATAACACCTTGGTGCATGGGCGCAGCTTCCTGAGCGTTGTTATTTGCTGTACAGGAGTCTGCGCTCTTGTTATCCCTTGGCCATGCGCTGTGAGCGCTTCCTGTCTTCTGACCTCATTTCATGTCGGCCGTTGCGGTTAGCGATGGACATGAATCCCAGACCCACAGTGTGTTTTCAAAAAATCACACTGCGTGGCTTGGATTCGTGGCCTTGTGCAGTAAATATGTTTGCCGCTCACACATGTCCTTACACCTGCTTGAGACTGGGCGGCCTCATCTGATCCCTTATCGCATGCCGCGGCCATGAGGCCACCCAGTCTGAAGAAGGCGGAAGGAGATGAGTGAACACAGGCAAACATATGCACTGCACATGCCCATCAATCACACCCTCGCTGTCCAAAAAAATAAGACACCGAGGGGCGTTGTTTCGAGCAGGGCAGACGCACAGGCGCAGCCAGCTAACCAATGATGTCAAAAGACGCGCAGCGCTAACAAGGGTGGTGCTGCGTATCATTAGAAAGGAAAGTCACACCTCAGGGACAGTGGAATGGTCTCAATGAGACACATTTAGTACGTTTTTAATTAAACGTGGGCAAGGAGAAAAAGTAAGCCACCTTGTACAAATGCAGCAGTACTGCTGTACAAGGTGGCTGTTATACATAGAAACACCTCGGGGTGGGGGCAGGCTTCCTTCAATTTCAGTTCATGTGCCTGCGTGGCGTTTGCAGGACACGTTGCCAGCTACACAGCAGGGGAAAAGCTGGCGTTGCTGAACCCCACTGACACATTGACTGGTGTTTTTCTCTGTGCAGCTCGCATGTCCGGGCAAAAACTGGCGGTGTTAGAGCCCAGGGTCAGCAGGAGGAGGAGAGGAGCAAAGTGTAGGCCGAAGCCTGCACTGGTGGCAGCTTTTGTTCTGTTGTGCCAGCGTGGCTTTTGCTGGACACGTTGCCGACTACACAGCAGGGGAACAGCTGGCGGTGCTGAACCCCACTAACACATTGGCGGGTGTTTTTCTCTGTGCACCTAGCACTTCCAGGCTACAACTGGGGGTGTTATAGCCCAGGGTCAGCAGGAGGAGGAGAGGAGCAGAGTGTAGGCCGAAGCCTGCACTGGTGGCAGCTTTTGGTCGGTTGTGCCAGCGTGGCTTGTGCTGGACACGATGCCGGCTACACAGCAGGGGAACAGCTGGCGGTGCTGAACCCCACTAACACATTGGCTGTTGTTTTTCTCTGTGAAGCTCGCATTTCTGGGCAAAAACTAGCGGTGTTAGAGCCCAGGGTCAGCAGGAGGAGGAGAGGAGCAGAGTGTAGGCCAAAGCCTAGTTGAACCAATTTCAAAGGTAACCTTTAACCCCCCCTCAGGTGTTGCAAGGTACAAGAGCCACACCTTGTGCAGCATTAATGCTGCACAAGTAAAAGGTTGCTCTATTTAGTTTGCTCCTTGCACACGCTGAATAAAACACGTACACTATTTAGCCCATTATACTGTCTAACAGTAGTGGAGGCGTGACTTGTCTTTTTAAGGAGACGCAGCACAGGTGTCAAAATTTACACCTAGGTGCTGGGCGCAGAATCCTGAGCATTGTTATTAGCTGTACAGGAGTCTGCGCTATTGTGATCCCTTGGCCATGCGCTGTGAGCGCTGCCTGTCTTCTCACCTCATTTCATGTTGGCCGTTGCGGTTAGCAATGGATATGAATCCCAGGCCCGCAGTGTGTTTTCAAAAAATCACACTGCGTGGCTGGGATTCGTGGCCTTGTGCAGTAAATATGTTTGCCGCTCACACATGTCCTTACACCTGCTTCAGACTGGGCGGCCTCAGCTGATCCCTTATCGCCTACCACGGCCAGGAGGCCGCACAGTCTGAAGAAGGCGGAAGGAGATGAGTTAAGACAGGCGAACATATGCACTGCACATGCCCATCAATCACACCCTCGCAGCCAAAATATATGAAACGAGGGGGGTTGTGTCGGGCAGGGCGGACGCACAGGCACAGGCAGCCAACCAATGATGTCAGAAGACGGGCAGCGCTACCAAGGGGGGTGGTGCGTGTCATTAAAAAGGAAAGTCACACCTCAGGGACATTGTAATGGTCTGTAATGAGACACATATTTTACGTGTTTAATTCTACGTGGGCAAGGATAAAAAATCAGCCACCTTGTACAAATGCAGCAGTACTGCTGTACTAGGTGGCTGTTATACATAGAAACATCTGGGGGGATGGGGCCAGGTTCCCTTTAATTTCAGTTCATGTGCCTGCATGGCATTTGCAGGTCACGTTGCCGGCTACACAGCAGGGGAACAGCTGGCGTTGCTGAACCCCACTAACACATTGGCTGGTGTTTTTCTCTGTGCAGCTAGCACTTCCGGGCAAAAACTAGCGGTGTTTAAGCCCAGGGTCAGCAGGAGGAGGAGAGGAGCAGAGTGTAGGCCGAAGCCTGCACTGGTGGCAGCTTTTGTTCTGTTGTGCCAGCGTGGCTTGTGCTGGACACGTTGCCGACTACACAGCAGGGGAACAGCTGGCGGTGCTGAACCCCATTGACACATTAGCTAGTGTTTTTTCTGTGTAGACAACACTTCCAGGTGGCAACTGACAGTGTTGAAACCCAGGGAATCAAAGAGGAGCAGAGTGTAGGCCGAAGCCTGCAGTGGAGCAAGTTGAAAGGGAACCTTCAACCCCCCCCCAGGCATTTGTTGCTGAAAGAGCCATCTTGTACAGCAGTAATACTGCACATGGCAAATGGTGGCTCTGAAAATTATGCTCCTTGCAAACGCTGAAGTACACACTCATATAATGTGTCCCCTCACACTGTCAAACCGTCCCGGAAGTGGGACTTTCCTTTGTAATGTGACACAGCAAAGCCGTCATTCCAAACCCCTTGGTGCCGTGCGCCACCTCCTCAACGTTGTTTGGTTCTGTCACGGAGACCGCGCTGTAATGTTACCCCTTGGCCATGCACAGTTAGCGGTGCCCGTCTTCTGACATCATGTAGGTGTCAGGCTGTCAGTTCCTGTGCGTCCAAGCTGCCCGAGATCCAACCTTGCAGTGTCATCTAATGTAGTCCCACTGCGGGCCAGGGATCCATGGGCATGCGCAGTGCATATCATCGCCTCTCACTCACCTCCTTCCTGCTTCTTCAGACTGTGCGGCGTCACGGCCGTGGCATGCTATTAGGGATCAGCTGACGCCGCCTAGTCTGAAGAAGCGTGAAGAAGGGGAGTGAGAGGCTAGTATATGCACTGCGCATGGCCATGGATACCAGGCCCACTGTGGGATCACATTAGACGACACTGCGAGGTGGGATTTCGGGCAGCGTGGACGCACAGGCGCAGCCAGGACGACAACAAATGATGTCAGAGGACGGGCAGCGCAAACTGTGCATGGCCAAGGGATAACATAACAGCGCAGGGTCCATGACGGAATCAAACAACGCTAAGGAGCCAGCGCACGGTGGCAAGGGGGTAGCAATGACGGCTGTGCTGCGTCACATTACAAAGGAAAGTCCCACCTCCGGGACGGTTGGACGGTGTGAGGGGACACATTACATGAGTGTGTAGTTCAGCGTTTGCAAGGAGCATAATTTCAAGAGCGACCTTTCCCTTGTGCAGTATTAGTGCTGCACATGGTGGCTCTTTCAGTAACAAACGCCTAGGGGGGGGGACAGGTCCCCTTACATTTTAGTTGTGCCAGCGTGGCGGTCGCATGGCACGTTGCCAGATACACAGCTGGGGATCAGCTGACGTTACTGAACCCCAATAACAGAGGAGCGACTGTTAACTGTGCACACAGCACTTCCAGGCACCAACTGGTGGTGTTAGAGCCCAGGGACAGCAGGAGGAGCAGATTGGAGGTATTGCCGCACACACAGCTGGGGATCAGCTGACGTTACTGAACCCCAATAACAGAGGAGCGACTGTTAACTGTGCACACAGCACTTCCAGGCACCAACTGGCGGTGTTAGAGCCCAGGGACAGCAGGAGGAGCAGATTGGAGGTATTGCCGCACAAACAGCTGGGGATCAGCTGACGTTACTGAACCCCAATAACAGAGGAGCGACTGTTAACTGTGCACACAGCACTTCCAGGCACCAACTGGCGGTGTTAGAGCCCACGGACAGCAGGAGGAGCAGATTGGAGGTATTGCCGCACACACAGCTGGGGATCAGCTGACGTTACTGAACCCCAATAACAGAGGAGCGACTGTTAACTGTGCACACAGCACTTCCAGGCACCAACTGGCGGAGTTAGAGCCCAGGGACAGCAGGAGGAGCAGATTGGAGGTATTGCCGCACACACAGCTGGGGATCAGCTGACATTACTGAACCCCAATAACAGAGGAGCGACTGTTAACTGTGCACACAGCACTTCCAGGCACCAACTGGCGGTGTTAGAGCCCAGGGTCAGCAGGAGGAGCAGAGGAACAGAGTGTAGGCCGAAGCCTGATTGGAGCAAGTTGAAAGGGAACCTTTAACCCCCCCCAAGACGTTTGTAGCTGAAAGAGCCATCTTGTGCAGCACTAAGGATGCAAAAGGAAAAGGTTGCTCTTTTAATTATGCTCCTTGCAAACACTGAAGTAAACACTAAAAATGTGTCCCCTTATACCGTTCAACCGTCCCGGAGGTGCGAATTTCCTTCGTAATGGGACACAGCACAGCTGTCATTCCTATCCCCTTGGTGCCGTGCACTGCCTCCTCAGCGTTGTTTTAAGCTGTCACGGAGCCTGCGCTGTTCTGTTAGCCCTTGGCCATGCCCAATTAGCGCTGCCTGTCTTCTGACATAATTTGGTGTCAGGCTGTCAGTGCCTGTGCGTCCACGCTGCTCCAGATCCCACCTCGCAGTCTCGTCTAACGTTATCCCACTGCAGGCCTTGGATCCATGGGCATGCACAGTGCATATACTCGACTCTCACTTCCCTCCTTCCCTCTTCTTCAGACTGTGCGGTGTCACGGCTGTGGCATGTTATTAGGGATCAGCTGACGGCGCACAGTCTAAAGAAGGCGGAGGGAAATGAGCGAGAGCCCGAGGGGAAGATATGCACTGCGCATGCCCATGGATCCCAGGCCCGCAGTGTGACTCAATCAGAAGACACTGCGAGGCGGGATCTCGGGCAGCGCGTCCGCACAGGCGCAGCCAGCCTGACACCAAATTATGTCAGAAGACAGGCAGCGCAAATAGGGCATGCCCAAGGGATAACAGAACAGCGCAGGCTCCGTGACAGCTTAAAACAATGCTGAGGAGGCAGCGCATGGCACCAAGGGGGTAGGAATGACGGCTGTGCTGCGTCACATTACGAAGGAAAGTCCCAGCTCCGGGACGGTATAACGGTATCAGTGAACACATTTTATAAGTGTTAAGTTCTGCGTGTGCAAGGAGCTAAACCAAAAGAGCTACCTTTTCCTTGTGCAGCATTACTGCTGCACAAGATGGCTCTTTCAGTAACAAATAACGGGGGTGGGGGGACAGGTTCCCTTACATTTAGGTTGTTGTGCCAGCGTGGCGGTCGCAGGACACATTGCCGGCTACACAGCTGTGGATCAGCTGACGTTACTGAAACCCAATAACACTGGGTCGTATGTTTTTACAGTGCAGCCTGCACTTCTGAGCCGCAACTGGCGGTGTTGGAGCCCAGGAATAGCAGTTCAGGTGGTAGAAAGATGAACACAGCAGGAGACCTGGATGACACCCAATTACTTAATCAGGCAGAGGAGTGGCAAATTCCTGCGAGATCCAGGCCTGGTTCATTTTCAGGAAAGTAAGCCGGTCAACGTTATCGGAGGACAGTCGCATGCGACGGTCTGTTAGTACACCACCTGCGGCACTAAAGACACGTTCCGATAACACACTAGCCGCAGGGCAAGCCAGCACCTCCAATGCATACTGGCTTAGCTCTGGCCATGTATCCAGCTTAGAGACCCAAAACTTCAACGGGGAAGAGCCGTCTGGGAGTACAGTAAGAGGGCAAGCCATGTAGTCTGTCACCATCTGACGGAACCGTTGCCTCCTGCTGACTGGAGCCGCCGGTGATGGTGTAGACATTTGGGGCGGGCACACAAAAGTGTGCCAGAGTTGTGCCATACTGGGCTTGCCTTGGGCAGAGGCACTGCTTCTGCTCCCTCTTTGGGCAGAGCCTCCCCCACTGCCTCGACGCACTGAGCTGCTTTGTAAAGCACTAGCAGCACTCCTCTCAGTTGGACTGGAGAAGATGATGGAATTCACCAGTGTGTCGTGGTACTCCCGCAATTTACGCTCCCGGGTCAACGCTGGGATGAGGTTTTGGACGTTGTACCGGTAGCGAGGATCGAGGAGGGTGAACACCCAATAATCAGGCATGTTGAGAATGTGGTCGATGCGGCGGTCGTTTCTCAGGCACTGCAGCATGAAATCCACCATGTGCTGCAGAGTGCCAACTGGCCCAGAAACGCTGTCCCCTGCTTGAGACATGATCTCTGCCCGCTCGTCATCACCCCACCCTCGCTGTACACACTGACCACTGGACAATTGTGTCGCTCCCTCCTCTGGACGGAGCTCTTCCTCCTCCATTGACTCCTCCTCATCCTCCTCACAAATTGGCCCCTGCGTACCCCTTTGTGAGGAACCACGTGGCGCTGACTCTCCAGAAGCTGATGGAAAATGTGACTCCTCATCCTCCACCTCTTCCACAACATCATCCCTTAACCCTTGCAAAGTTTGCTGAAGCAGGCAGATAAGGGGGACAGTCATGCTGACTAGTGCATCATCTGCACTTGTCATCCGCATCGAATAATCAAAAGGACGCAAAACCTGGCAGACGTCCTTCATAGTGGCCCACTCTGTGGTTGTGAAGTCTGATCGGCGCTGACTGCGACTTCTTTGCGCCTGATGCAGCTGGTACTCCATAACTGCTTGCTGCTGCTCACACAACCGCTCCAACATATGTAACGTGGAATTCCACCGGGTAGGTGGGTCACATATGATGCGGTGTTCCGGAAGGCGGAATCGGCGCTGCAGAGCAGCAATGCGGGATCTGGCCAAGCTGGAACGCCGCAAGTGAGCACACTCTAGGCGGACCTTGTGCAGCAGGGCATCAAGATCCGGATAGTCCCTCAGAAAACTCTGCACAACCAAATTGAGCACATGTGCCAGACATGGGATGTGAGTGAGGTTGCCAAGGGCCAAAGCTGCCACCAGATTTCGGCCATTGTCACACACTACCATGCCTGGCTGGAGATTCGCTGGCAGTAACCACACATCGCTCTCCTGCTTGATGGCATTCCAGAGCTCCTGCGCTGTGTGGCTTCGATTCCCCATTTAAACAAGTTTCAAGACGGCCTGCTGACGTTTGGCCACGGCTGTGCTCATGTCGGTCATAGGTAAATGTTCACGGGTCCATGTGGAGGTGGACTGTGACGGCTCCTTCAGAGTTGATTCTGAGGAACTTGTGTAAGAGGAGGAGTCAATGCGTACAGACTGGATTCCTGCAATCCTTGGAGTGGGCAGGACACGTCCTGCGCCACTCGCACGATCTGTACCTGGCTCAACAACATTAACCCAATGGGCAGTGAGGGAAACGTATCGCCCCTGTCCATGCTGACTGGTCCACGCATCGGTGGTGAGGTGGACCTTGCTACTGACGGTGTTCAGTAGCGCATGTTTTATGTTTCCCTCAACGTGCCTGTGCAGGGCAGGGACAGCTTGCCTGCTGAAGTAAAAGCGGCTGGGCAACTTGTACTGTGGGACTGCCAATGCCATCAAGTCACGGAAGCTGTCAGTCTCCACCAGCCTGAACGAGAGCATTTCCAGGGACAACAGTTTGGCAATGCCTGCATTCAGAGCCTGTGCTCGGGGGTGGTTGGCCGAGAATGCCCGCCTTTTCTCCCATGCCTGTACTACCGATGGCTGTAGAGTAGACTGGGAGTGTGAGGATGACTGGGAAGGTGGTGCTGTGGGTGGAATTACACAAGGTCTCTGGACAACAGTGCCAGAGGTTCTTCCATGGCGATCCTGGGAGGAAGCCAAACCAGCTGTGCGTGAGCTGGAGGAAGAGGCAACACGAGCTGAAGAGTTGGTAGCTGCCGCTGTTGGTTGGCCTACATCTTCAGTCTGTTTCTGTAACTCCACCGCGTGCCTGGTCCGCACATGTTTCCACATATTTGTGGTATTGAGGTTGCTGACATTTTTCCCTCTTTTGAATTTCTGATGACACAGCTTGCATTTGACAAAACAAATGTCATCTGCAACTATGTCAAAAAAGGACCAGGCACTGCAAGTCTTGGGAGCGCCCTTTTTGGCTTTGGAAAGAGACAGGCTCCTAACGGGTGCCAAAGTGGAGGCTACAGGCTCCGCAGTCTTCCCCCTCCCTCTCCCTCTTTGGCCCGTAAGGGGAATCTCTTCCTCAGAGCTGCTCCCACCACCTTCCTGTTTCTCACGCCACGATGGGTCAACGACCTCATCATCTCCACTACCCTCTGCCACCAACTGCTCCTCCTGGGTAGTCTCGGCAGCACAGTACGCACCAGAAAGCGGCACCTGAGTTTCATCATCAGATGCGTACTGCGCTGTGGTCACCGGAGGCACTGGCCCACCCGCCTCTTCAGAGTCAGAGAGACAAAGCTGTTGGGCATCACTGCACACTGCTTCTTCTTCCATTTCTCCAATGCTGCTTGGCTGGCCCCCTGTTTCCAAGCCAAGAGATTCAGAGAACAGAAGTAGAGACGGCTCCTGTCCTGGGCTCTCTGACTGCCTGGCCAATTTGGCAGGTGGTGAAGAGACAGATGGCTGCTCTCCAGTGGTCTGTGCCTGAGAGGATGTGGCACTAACTGAAGTCGACGCCGAGGCGTTAGCTGCCATCCACCCGACAATGGCTTCAATTTGGTCTTCACGCAGCAGCGGTGCACGGCGCTCTCCGACAAAGCTGCGCATGAAGGACTGTTCCCTGCTGAAACTGAGTGACGACGAGTCACCGACGCCCGCAGCAGGCACAGAATCACCACGTCCTCTCCCTGCTCCTCTCCCTGCTCCGCGCCCACGCCCACGTGCCTCACTCCCTTCCCTCTTCATCTTGGTTGACAGATAAAGATAAGCAGAAAAGTACTAAGGCCTTAGTGTGCTTATTCCTGAAATGCTCCTCCTAACAGGTGTAAGAAACACTAATGTTGTGGACTAAACTTTATTATTTTTCAAATGTGGCCTACACAAGTGTTAAGTTGTGTTTGGTGAACTTTACTTTTTTTTTTTTTGCAGATCGGGCTACAGAGCTAGTTTAAATCACACGGAGACCATGCAGACAGCCGTAAACGGCGCTGCAAGGCCCAAAAAAACTCCTCTAGGTTATCCTATTTAGTGTTTTTCCACTATTTAGCTGGAGACGGGTGGAAAGACACTAATAGGGAATTTTTAAAAAAAATTTTAAACAGGCTGCACTATTTGAAAAAAAGGAATTTTTTTTTCAAGGAATGAGGCAGTAACGCACCCTGAGCTGAATCCAACCGGCTATGGCTGCACACAGAATACAGGGCGAGCTGCGCTCACACAGAGACCGTGCAGACAGCCGTAAACGGCGCTGCAAGGCCCAAAAAAAACCCTCTAGGTTAGCCTATGTAGTGTTTTTCCACAATTTAGCTGGAGACGGGTGGAAAAACACTAATAGGAAATTTTTTTTTTAAAGTTTAAACAGGCTGCACTATTTGAAAAAAAGTAAATTTTTTTTCAAGGTATGAGGCAGTAACGCACCCTGAGCTGAATCCAACCGGCTATGGCTGCACACAGACTACAGGCCGAGCTGCGCTCACACAGAGACCGTGCAGACAGCTGTAAACGGCGCTGCAAGGCCCAAAAAAAACCCTCTAGGTTAGCCTATGTAGTGTTTTTCCACAATTTAGCTGGAGACGGGTGGAAAAACACTAATAGGAATTTTTTTTTTTAAATTTTAAACAGGCTGCACTATTTGAAAAAAAGGAAAATTTTTCTCAAGGTATGAGGCAGTAACAAACCCTGAGCTAAATCCAACCGGCTATGGCTGCACACAGACTACAGGGCGAGCTAGGCTCACACGGAGACCGTGCAGACAGCCGTAAACGGCGCTGCAAGGCCCAAAAAACCCCCTCTAGGTTATCCTATGTAGTCTTTTTCCACAATTTAGCTGGAGACGGGTTGAAAACAACCGGGTATATGGCTGCACACAGACTACAGAGTGAGCTGCACACACACACACACACAGAGACCTTGCAGAACGCTGTTAAAACAGCGCTGCAAGGCAAGAGCAAGGTGAACAGTGAAGAACACACAGCGTTTTGCTAAATTAGCCTTTGGAAAGGAAAATAAAGCAATTAGCTATCTCAACTGGCCCTCAGTTAGAACACAGCGTCCTGTCCCTAACTGAAATCACAGCAGAGTGAGCGCAAAATGGCGGCAGCGTTTTTTATAGTGCAGAGTGACATCATTTCAGCAGCCAATCACAGCCTTGCCAGTACTTACATGCCCACCATGCTAAACAGGATGTGCCCACACTTCCAATCATTCCTCATTGGCTGCTGCATTCAGTTTGAATTCTGGGAATTTCCGATTCTGGTATCCGATACGCGGGAAGTATCGGAATTCGGTATCGGAATTCCGATACCGCAAATATCGGCCGATACCCGATACTTGCGGTATCGGAATGCTCAACACTAATGGTGACAGATTACATGTCTTGCCTTCTTACTGTACTCCCAGACGGCTCTTCTCCTTTCAAGTTTTGGGTCTCTAAGCTGGATACATGGCCAGAGCTAAGCCAGTATGCATTGGAGGTGCTGGCTTGCCCTGCGGCTAGTGTCTTATCGGAACGCGTTTTTAGTGCCGCAGGTGGTGTACTAACAGACCGTCGCATGCGACAATCCTCCAATAATGTTGACCGGCTTACTTTTCTGAAAATGAACCAGGCCTGGATCTCACAGGAATTTGCCACTCCTCTTCCTGATTAATTAATTGGATGTCATCCAGGTCTCCTGTTGTCTTCATCTTTCTACCACCTGAACTGTAATTCCTGGGCTCCAACACTGCCAGTTGAGGCTCAGAAGTGCAGGCTGCACAGTCAAAACATACGACCCAGTGTTATTGGGTTTCAGTAACGTCAGCTGATCCCCAGCTGTGTAGCCGGCAATGTGTCCTGCGACTGCCACACTGACACAACAACTAAAATGTAAGGGAACCTGTCCCCCCCAGGCATTTGTTACTGAAAGAGCCACCTTTTGCAGCAGTAATGCTGCACAAGGAAAAGGTAGCTCTTTTAGTTTAGCTCCTTGCACACGCAGAACTTAACACTTATAAAATGTGTCCACTGATACCGTTAAACTGTCCCAGAGGTGGGACTTTCCTTCGCAATGTGACGCAGCACAGCCATCATTCCTACCCCCTTGGTGCCGTGTGCCGCCTCCTCAGCATTGTTTTAAGCTGTCCTGGAGCCTGCGCTGTTCTGTTATCCCTTGGCCATGCACAGTTAGCGCTGCCCATCTTCTGACATAATTTGGTGTCAGGCTGGCTGTGCCTGTGCGGCCGCGCTGCCCGAGATCCCGCCTCACAGTGTCTTCTGATTTAATCACACTGCGGGCCTGGGATCCATGGGCATGCGCAGTGCATATCTTCACCTCAGGCTCTCACTCATCTCCCTCCGTCTTCTTCAGACTGTGCACCGTCAGCTGATCCCTAATAGCATGCCACGGCCGTGACGCTGCACAGTCTGAAGAAGCCGGAAGGAGGGGAGTGAAAGGTGAGGATATGCACTGCGCATGCCCATGGATCCCAGGCCCGCAGTGGGATTACATTAGATGACACTGCGAGATGGGATCTCAGGCAGCATGGACGCACAGGCGCTGCCAGCCTGACACCTTAATGATGTCAGAAGACGGGCAGCGCTAAGTGTGCATGGCCAAGGGATAACATAACAGCGCAGGCTCCGGGACAGCTTCCAACAACGCTGAGGAGGTGGCGCACTGCACCAAGGGGGTAGGAATGACAGCTGTGCTACGTCCCATTACGAAGGAAATTCAAACCTCCGGGATGGGTTCACGGTATCAGGGGACACATTTTATATGTGTTTAGTTCTGTGTTTGCAAGGAGCATAATTAAAAGAGCCACCTTTTCCTTTTGCATCCTTAGTGCTGCACAAGATGGCTCTTTCAGCTACAAACGCCTTGGGGGGGGTTAAAGGTTCCCTTTCAACTTGCTCCAATCAGGTTTCGGCCCACAATCTGTTCCTCTGCTACTCCTGCTGTCCCTGGGCTCTAACACCGCTAGTTGGTGCCTGGAAGTGCTGTCCGCACAGTCAACAGTCGCTCCTCTGTTATTGGGGTTCAGTAACGTCAGCTGTTCCCCAGCTGTGTGTGCGGCAATACCTCCAATCTGATCCTCCTGCTGTCCCTGGGCTCTAACACCACTAGTTGGTGCCTGGAAGTTCTGGCTGCACAGTTAACACTTGCTGCCGTGTTAATGGGGTTCAGTAAAGTCAGCTGATTCCCAGCTGTGTATCTGGCAATACCTTCAATCTGCTCCTCCTGCTGTCCCTGGGCTCTAACACCACCAGTTGGTGCCTGGAAGTGCTGTCCGCACAGTCAACAGTCACTCCTCTGTTATTGGGGTTCAGTAACGTCAGCTGTTCCCCAGCTGTGTGTGCAGCAATACCTCCAATCTGATCCTCCTGCTGTCCCTGGGCTCTAACACCGCCAGTTGGTGCCTGGAAGTGCTGGCTGCACAGTTAACACTTGCTGCCGTGTTATTGGGGTTCAGTAGCATCAGCTGATTCCCAGCTGTGAATCTGGCAATACCTCCAATCTGCTCCTCCTGCTGTCCCTGGGCTCTATCACCGCCAGTTGGTGCCTGGAAGTGCTGTCCGCCCCGTCAACAGTCGTTCCTCTGTTATTGGGGTTCAGTAATGTCAGCTTTTCCACAGCTGTGTGTGCGGCAATACCTCCAATCTGCTCCTCCTGCTGTCCCTGGGCTCTAACACCGCCAGTTGGTGCCTGGAAGTGCTGTCCGCACTGTAAACAGTCGCTCCTCTGTTATTGGGGTTCAGTAACGTCAGCTGTTCCCCAGCTGTGTGTGCGGCAATACCTCCAATCTGATCCTCCTGCTGTCCCTGGGCTCTAACACCGCCAGTTGGTGCCTGGAAGTGCTGGCTGCACAGTTAACACTTGCTGCCGTGTTATTGGGGTTCAGTAACGTCAGCTGCTCTCCTGCTGTGTATCCGGCAACGTGTCATGCGACCGCCACGCTGGCACACTAACAGACATTTACATGCCTACAGTGCAGGCTTCGGCCTACACTCTGCTCCTCCTGCTGTCCCTGGGCTCCAACACTGCTGGTTGCTGCCCAGAAGTGCTGTTTGCACAGAGCCAAACACCTCGCCAATGTGTTAGTCGGGTTCAGTCACGCCTGCTGCTCCCCTGCTGTGTATCCGGCAACGAGTCATGCGACCGCCACGCTGGCACAACTTAAATTTAAGGGAACCTGTCCCCCCCCAGGCGTTGGTTACTGAAAGAGCCACCTTGTGCAGCAGTAATGCTGCACAAGGAAAAGGTGCCTATTTTCGTTGTGCACCTTGCACAGGGCTGAACCTAACACTTATGAAATGTGTCTCCTCGCAACGTTAAACCATCCTGGAGGTGGGACTTTCCTTTGTTATGTGACGCAGCACAGCCGTCATTCCTACCCCCTTGGCTCCATGCGCTGCCTCCTCAGTGTTGTTTGATTCTGTCACTGAGTCTGCACTGTAATGTTATCCCTTGGCCATGCACAGTTAGCGCTGCCCGTCTTCTGACATCATTTGGTGTCAGACTGGCTGCGCCTGTGTGTCCATGCTGCCCGAGATCCCACCTCGCAGTGTCATCTAATGTAATCCCACTGCGGGTCTGGGATCCATGGGCATGCGCAGTGCATATCCTCGCCTCTCACTCCCATCCTTCTGGCCTCTTCAGACTGTGCAGCGTCAGCTGATCCCTAATAGCATGCCACGGCCGTGACGCCGCACAGTCTGAAGAAGCCGGAAGGAGGGGTGTGAGAGGCGAGGATATGCATTGCGCATGCCCATGGATCCCAGGCCCACAGTGGGATTACATTAGACGACACTGCGAGGTGGGATCTCGGGCAGCGTGGACGCACAGGCGCAGCCAGCCTGACACCAAATGATGTCAGAAGACGGGCAGCGCTAAGTGTGCATGGCCAAGGGATAACATTACAGCACAGGCTCCGGGACAGATTCAAACAATGCTGAGGAGGCATTGCACGGCACCAACGGGGTAGGAATGATGGCTGTGCTGCATCACATTACAAAGGAAAGTCCCACCTCCGGGACGGTTTAACGGTGCGAGGGGACACATTTCATAAGTGTCTAGTTCACCGTTTGCAAGGAGCATAATTAAAAGAGCCACCTTTTCCTTTTGCAGCATTAGTGCTGTACAAGATGGCTCTTTCAACAACAAATGCCTGGGGGGGTTAAAGGTTCCCTTTCAATTTGCTCCAGTGCAGGCTTCGGCCTACACTAAGCTCCTCCTGTGGTCCCTGGGCTCTACCACCGCCAGTTGGTGCCCGGAAGTGCTAGCTGCACAGAGAAAAACACCAGCTAATGTGTCAGTGGGGTCCAGCAACACCAGCTGTTCCCCTGCTGTGTAGCCGGCAAAGTGTCCTGCAAACGCCACGCAGACACAAAGCTGCCGCCAGTGCAGGCTTCGGCCTACACTCTGCTCCTCTCCTCCTCCTGCTGACCCTGGGCTCTAATACCGCCAGTTGGTGCCCGGAAGTGCTACCTGCACAGAGAAAAACACCAGCCAATGTGTTAATGGGGTTCAGCAATGCCAGCTGTTCCCCTGCTGTGTAGCTGGCATCGTGTCCTGCAAACGCCACGCAGACACAACAACTGAAAGTAAAGGGAACCTGTCTCCCCCAGGCGTTTGTATATATAACAGCCACCTTGTACAGCAGTAATGCTGCATTTGTACAAGGTGGCTCATTAAGTTATTCTCCTTGCACACGTCGAACTCAACACGTATAAAATGTGTCCCCCGTCCCTGAGACTTTCCTTTGTAATGACACGCAGCTACCCCCTTGGTAGCGCTGCCCGTCTTCTGACATCATTGCTTGGCTGGCTGCGCCTGTGCGTCCGCCCTGCCCGACACAACGCCCATCGGTGTCTTATTTCTTTTGACTGCGAGGGTGTGATTGATGGGCATGAGCAGTGCATATCTTCACCTGTCTTCACTCATCTCCTTCCGCCTTCTTCAGACTGTGCGGCTTCATGGCCGTGGCATGCGATAAGGGATCAGCGGACGCTGCCCAGTCTGAAGCAGGTGTAAGGACATGAGTGAGAGGCGAACATATTTACTGCGCAAGGCCATGAATCCCAGCCCCGCAGTGTGAATTAATTAAAAGACACTGCGGGGCTGGGATTCATGGGCATCGCTAACCGCACTGGCCGACATGAAATGAGGTCAGAAGACGGGCAGCGAAAACAGCGCATGGCCAAGGGATAACACAACAGCGCAGACTCCTGTACAGCAAATAACGACGCTCAGGAGGCTGCGCCCAGCACCAAGGTGGGATTTTTAACAGCTGTGCTGCGTCTCATTAAGAAGGCAAGTCACGCCTCCAAGACAGTTTGACTGTATAAGGGGCTAAATTTTATACGTGTTTCATTCAGCGTGTGCAAGGAGCAAAATTTAAAGAGCAACCTTTTACTTGTGCAGCATTACTGCTGCACAAGGTGTGGCTCTTCTAGTTTGTAACACCTGAAGGGGGGTTAAAGGTTACCTTTGAAATTGGTTCAATTAGACTTCGGCCTACACTCTGCTCCTCCTGCAGACCCTGGGCTCTAACACCGCCAGTTGGTGCCTGGAAGTGCTGGCTGCACAGAAAAAAACACCCGCCAATGTGTCAGTGGGGTTCAGCAACGCCAGCTGTTCCCCTGCTGTGTAGCCGGCAACGTGTCCTGCAAACGCCACGCAGACACAACTGACCTAAAGCTGCCTCCAGTGCAGGATTCGGCCTACACTCTGTTCCTCTCCTCCTCCTGCTTACCCTGGGCCCTAACACCGCCAGTTGGTGCCCGGAAGTGCTGGCTGCACAGAGCAAAACACCCGCCAATGTGTCAGTGGGGCTCAGCAACACCAGCTGTTCCCCTGCTGTGTAGCCGGCAACGTGTCCTGCAAACGCCACGCAGACACAAGAACTGAAATTAAAGAGAACCTGTCCCCACCAGGCGTTTGTATGTATAACAGCCACCTTGTACAGCAGTAATGCTGCATTTGTACAAGGTGGCTCATTATAACTTATTGTCCTTGCACACGTCGAACTCAACACGTAAAAAATGTGTCCCCTGAGACCATTACACCGTCCCTGAGGTGTGACATTCCTTTTTAATGACACGCAGCAACCCCCTTGGTAGCGCTGCCCATCTTCTGACATCATTGTTTGGCTGGCTGCGCCTGTGCGTCCGCCCTGCCCGACACAATGCCCCTCGGTGTCTTATTTCTTTTGACTGCGAGGGTGTGATTGATGGGCATGAGCAGTGCATATCTTCACCTGTCTTCACTCATCTCCTTCCGCCTTCTTCAGACTGTGCGGCTTCATGGCCGTGGCATGCTATAAGG
The DNA here is from genome assembly GCF_032444005.1 of Ranitomeya imitator. Taxonomy (NCBI): domain Eukaryota; kingdom Metazoa; phylum Chordata; class Amphibia; order Anura; family Dendrobatidae; genus Ranitomeya; species Ranitomeya imitator. The sequence goes on along the minus strand of NC_091287.1, from coordinate 270,018,730 downwards.
GATCAGCGGACGCCGCCCAGTCTGAAGCAGGTGTAAGGACATGAGTGAGAGGCGAACATATTTACTGCGCAAGGCCATGAATCCCAGCCCCGCAGTGTGAATTAATTAAAAGACACTGTGGGTCTGGGATTCATGGGCATCGCTAACCGCACTGGCCGACATGAAATGAGGTCAGAAGACGGGCAGCGAAAACAGCGCATGGCCAAAGGATAACACAACAGCGCAGACTCCTGTACAGCAAATAACGACGCTCAGGAGGCTGCGCCCAGCACCAAGGTGGGATTTTTGACAGCTGTGCTGCGTCTCATTGAGAAGGCAAGTCACGCCTCCAAGACAGTTTGACTGTATAAGGGGCTAAATTTTATACGTGTTTCATTCAGCGTGTGCAAGGAGCAAAATTTAAAGAGCAACCTTTTACTTGTGCAGCATTACTGCTGCACAAGGTGTGTCTCTTCTAGTTTGTAACACCTGAGGGGGGGTTAAAGTTTACCTTTGAAATTGGTTCAATTAGGCTTCGGCCTACACTCTGCTCCTCCTGCAGACCCTGGGCTCTAACACCGCCAGTTGGTGCCCGGAAGTGCTGGCTGCACAGAGAAAAACACCCGCCAATGTGTCAGTGGGGTTCAGCAACGCCAGCTGTTCTCCTGCTGTGTAGCCAGCAACGTGTCCTGCAAATGCCACGCAGACACAAAGCTGCCTTCAGTGCAGGCCTTGGCCTACACTCTGCTCCCCCTGCTGACCCTTTGTTCCAACACCGCTAGTTGGGGCTCTAGGAAGACAATCTTGAATAGGTCCACATCCTGATTCCAGCACCGTCAGCTGGTTCCGGGCAGAGCCTTTGGCTTAGGTGCCTCCTTCTGGGTATCCGAGTTCCGCCAACGTCAGGCGGTCCTTGGTAGTGCTTTTTAGCACGGGTACCTCCTGCTTAGTAACCGAGTTCCAGCACCGTCAGCTGGTCCTCGGTCATGCCATTGGCTCTTGCATACTTGGGCGACGCATCCGGGTTCCAGTACCGTCAGCTGGCTCTCGGCAGTGTCGTTGTCACGGGTACTCCCTCCTGCCCAGCCTTGTTCCTGCACCGTCAGCTGGTTCCGGGTAGTGTCAAGGTCACTTACACGCCTATACATTGTCCCGTCGTGTTGCGGTCAGGTTAGCCAACTCCATGGTGCCTCCAGTTTAGGAGCTTCCAATGTTGGCTGCGGGAAGTGGCAATCAAGGCTGGTTCTGTAGTGCCAGTAGGCCAAGCTCCCCCTGTAGGACTATTGGTGTTCGGTAACTGCGGCAGCCTCGCGGCCTAGCTGTTCTCTCTTCTCCTGTGGACCTTGTGCTCCACATCCTGGTTCCAGCACCGTCAGCTGGTTCCGGGTAGTGTCAAGGTCACTTACACGCCTATACGTTGTCCAGTCATGTTGCGGTCGGGTTAGCCAACTCCATGGTGCCTCCAGTTTAGGAGCTTCCTATGTGGGCTGTGGGAAGTGGCAATCAAGGCTGGTTCTGTAGTACCAGTAGGCCAAGCTCCCCCTGTAGGACTGTTGGTGTTCGGTAACTGCGGCAGACTCGCAGCCTAGCTGTTCTCTCTTCTCCTGTGGACCTTCTGGTCGACATCCTGGTTCCAGCACCGTCAGCTGGTTCCGGGCAGAGCCTTTGGCTTAGGTGCCTCCTTCTGGGTATCCGAGTTCCACCAACGTCAGGTGGTCCTTGGTAGTGCTTTCAGGCACGGGTACCTCCTGCTTAGTAACCTGGTTCCAGTAACATCAGCTGGTCCTCGGTAGTTCCATTGGCTCTTGGACCTTCGGCTACCCATCCGGGTTCCAGTACCGTCAGCTGGTTCTCGGCAGTGTCTTTTGCTCTTGTACCTTCTGCTCCCCATCCTGGTTCCACTACCGTCAGCTGGTTCCGGGCAGAGCCTTTGGCTTAGGTGCCTCCTTCTGGGTATCTGAGTTCCACTCTTAAAATGAGAATGGTGGAGGTTCCCTAAGCAAGAGAAAGTTATAAGATGGTAAAGTGTTTTCAAGTTGCCCTTTCCTCAGTTCAAAATGTATTTACGACATGGCAGTTAACAGGAACAGTGGAGCTTAACATGAGGTCTGGAAGAAAAAGAAACACTTCAGTGAGAGCTGCTGGTAGGATTGATAGAGAGGCAAATCAGAACCCCCGCTTGACAGCAAAAGACCAGAATGATTTAGCAGACCTCTCACTAACAAGCCCTAAAACTTAACTTTTATTTTTCCTAAAAATAGCAGAGCAAAGTAATTTTTACATAAAACATACTGTCCCTATACTGTGTAAATAATTGTAATATACTGTAATTTACCGTGCAGACAACTGCCTATGTATCAATTAATGACACCACATGGTGTCAAATATGTTCGTCAGATAAAACATTTTCCATAAAGCACACTTCCCACAACATATTTCATCGCATAGAGAAACTGTCCTATATTCTGTACAGATATGACACCAGGGGTGTCATTAATTGATACATAGGCAATTGCCTTCACAGAATATTACAAATACTTAATCAGAATAAGGACAGTAAGTTTTATGCAAAAATGTATCTGGACTTGTGGTACATTTTTCTACTGTTCAGAGACACCTGCACAAATATGGCCTTCATGAAAGAGTCATCAGAAGAAAACTTCTCCTGCATCCTTACCATTCAGCATCAGAAGTATGCAAAGTTGCATCTAAACAAGCCTGATGTATTTTGGAAACAAGTACGGTGGATCAATGAGATTAAAGGGAATCTGTCACCCCAAAATTCGAGTATGAGCTGCAGACACCGGCATCAGGGGCTTATCTACAGCGCTCTGTAATGCTGTTGATAAGCCCCCGATGTAACCTGAAAGATAAAAAAAACAGGTTAGATTATACTCACGCAGGGGCAGTCCCGGTTCGGTTCGGGTCCGATGGGTGTCGCGGTCCGAGTCCGGCGCCTCCCATCTTCATGCGATGACGTCTTCTTTTCTTCCTGCTGTGGCTCCTGTGCAGGAGTACTTTGTCTGCCCTGTTGAGGGCAGAGGAAAGTACTGCAGTGTGCAGGCACCGGGAAAGGTCAGAAAGGCCTGGTGCCTGCACACTGCAGTACTTGGCTCTGCCTTCAACAGGGCAGATAATGTATGCCTCCGCAGCAGGAGCGGCAAGAAGAAGAGGACTTTAAAATAAAACTATTTGGCTGCAATGATATGACCACATATGCGCTTTGGCCACAAAGGTGTGTATGGAGAGAAAAAGTCACAGAATTTTGGGACAACCATTAAGCATGATGGTGGATCAATCATGCTTTGGAGTTGTGTTGCAGCCAATGGCTCGGGGAACATTTCATGGGTAGAAAGAAGAATGGTTTCAATTAAATTTCACACAAATTTTTCATGCAAATATAACACCATCTGCGAAAAAAATAAAGTGAAAATAGGATGGCTTCTACAAATGGATTTTGATCCTAAACCAACCTCAAAATCCATAATAGACTACCTCAAAAGGAATAAGCTGTAGGTTTTAAAATGGCCCTCATAGTCCCGTGATCTGAACATCTTTAAAAATCTGTGGCTAGACCTTAAAATAGAAGTGCATGCAAGACGACCAAGAAATCTCACAATTGGAAGAATTTTCCAAGGAAGAATGAATGGAAGTCCCTCAAACAAGAAATGAAAAACACTTGAATGGCTAAAAAAGCATATACAAGCTGTGATAATTTAAAAAAGGGGTGCTACTATGTACTAACCACGCAGGATGCTCAAACTTTTGCAAAGGGTCAATTCACTTTTTGTAATTTTCCAAAGGTAAAAGATGAAAAAAAAAAAAAAAAATATATATATATATATATATATGTATATATATATATACAGGTCCTTCTCAAAAAATTAGCATATAGTGTTAAATTTCATTATTTACCATAATGTAATGATTACAATTAAACTTTCATATATTATAGATTCATTATCCACCAACTGAAATTTGTCAGGTCTTTTATTGTTTTAATACTGATGATTTTGGCATACAACTCCTGATAACCCAAATAACCTGTCTCAATAAATTAGCATATCAAGAAAAGGTTCTCTAAACGACCTATTACCCTAATCTTCTGAATCAACTAATTAACTCTAAACACATGCAAAAGATACCTGAGGCTTTTATAAACTCCCTGCCTGGTTCATTACTCAAAACCCCCATCATGGGTAAGACTAGCGACCTGACAGATGTCAAGAAGGCCATCATTGACACCCTCAAGCAAGTAGTCAGTGTACATGGATCATGCATCTAAGTAGAATCAATTGCTCAATGTGAGACCGAAACATATCGTGACCTGCAGCTGCATTAAATAACGGTCACAACATGTAACTGTGGAGAGAATGGTTTACCTGGGTATAGTGGTGAGTGCGAGCAGACGCGCCCCGATGCGCGTTTCGGATCAGAAATCCATCTGAATTGCATTCTGGTTTTTACACGGAAACCGTAACACGTAAGTACTCAACATAGAACACAAGAATGTGTTCCAGCCTTTTACTGGAAGCAATTAAAAAAATATTATGTACCCCAAAATGTTACCAATAAAAACCCTAATTTATCCTGCATTAAACCAGCCCTCTCTCAGGTGAATTATGTGTCACTGAAACTATATGGGGTTCCCATGCTACTGGTAGAAAAATGACTCTGGAAAAGCGACACGGCTCTCGTTCCCTCAAATAAAATCAAGTGAATTTTGTGCTCCCAAATACAATCTAACATTTGTGAAAAAATAATGTGCTACTAAATGTACATTTTTGTGTGTAAAATTGACTCTTTATATTCACAGCTCTATGCCATAAACTTCTGTGAATGCGCATGTGCTGCATTCCATAAATGATCATATAACCCCCTAACTCCCCCTATATACACCTCAGATACCTTTTGAAATTCTGCAGAGATGTATGTTAATCCTCCTGGTTTAGTTTGTTAGGCATCCTCTCTGTGCTCTCTATCCCTCTATGCTTTGCCCTAACGTGGGCAGAGTCGAAAACATAAGTGTGTATGCTGTATTGGAAAACATAGCGCAAGATTTTGCCTGGCAATGTGAATGATGTAAGCAGCATCATGCACATCATTTAAAGCAGGAGGACGGCAACCAGAAGCCAGGAGTTGGGATAGAGATCACAGCAAGGGTGCCTATCTGACCAGATCGACAGGATTAATATACAGCGGCGGAAAACTTCAAAATGTTTTGGGGGGATATACAGAGGGATTCAGGGGGTTATCTAACCATTTGTGGAATGCAGCACAGGCACTATATGATGTGATATATAACAAAACTGGTTGATATATAACTTAGTTGATATATAACAAAACTGGTGACAGGTTCCTTTTAACTGGTCACAATAAAAGTAATTTGTAACAAATGGAAGCGGAGGCATAGGTGATGAAGTTCACATTCGTTTTTTATTTTTTGAGTGGAACCTCAGGACCTCGATCTGGTGGGCTCTGAAGGGGGTGTAACTAGTGAGCCCCAGGTATCCAGAGTAAGTTTCCTCAAACAGGACCAGAGTGGAATACCTAGGGGACACAGTTGCTACCTCCAGTTAGACCCTGGACATGTGGCAGATGTCCCAGTGGGACAAACAGGTAAACAAATATAACAGAAATGGTGGAGCAGTCCGACGGACACCAGGTATGAGATGTGAAGCTGGCTCTGGTGAAGATAGTCAGATTCCAGGTAGATGGGAGGAAGCTGGCTCTGGAACCTTTAGCATTGTCCAGGGGTATGGATGGTGGGTGGCGGAACAGGATGGCATTTGAATATAAAGGTGCAGGACTCATCTAGGATTGCCAAACAACTGGACACTGATGTTCTGCGGAAACAAACAGTATAAGCAGAGTGCAAAACGGAATGCTATTGCAAAGCAGTCAGAACAGGAACAGAACCAGAAATAGCAATAGTAGATACTCATTGCTCCAGCACCCTCCCAATGAGGGAGGGACCAGAAGTAATAATCAGTGCGCTGCCATTGGTTAATTAAGATTTTTTAAAAATGCACGCTGTCCCTTTAAGAGACCGGAGGTACACACACACATGTCCTAAGCATTCTCCCTGGAGGCCCACTGGCAGTGCTCCAAGAAGTGGGGGAGAGTGAAGTAGCAGCAGGACGCTGACGGACAGACAGAGAGCGAGGATCCAGGCAGGGACCAAGCAGAGACACAGGGGCTTGTTATGGCTGGCAATCAGGCAACATAGCGTGCAGTAATCAGCGCACATACAGAGATCTGGCAATAACCAAAAACAATAGGACGAGCTCTGAGACGTGGAATCTCTGTAGACTGCAGTACCTGATCTATCCTCACACAACTATAAGCAGCAGTGGATTGCGCCTAACAACTACCTATGCAACTCGGCACTGCCTGAGGAGCTGACTAGCCTGAAGATAGAAATACAAGCCTGACTTACCTCAGAGAAATACCCCAAAGGAATAGGCAGCCCCCCACATATAATGACTGTTAGCAAGATGAAAAGACAAACGTAGGAATGAAATAGATTCAGCAAAGTGAGGCCCGATATTCTAGACAGAGCGAGGATAGCAAAGAGAACTATGCAGTCTACAAAAAACCCTAAAATGAAAACCACGCAAAGGGGCAAAAAGACCCACCGTGCTGAACTAACAGCACGGCGGTGCACCCCTTTGCTTCTCAGAGCTTCCAGCAAAAGACAATAGCAAGCTGGACAGAAAAAAAACAGAAAACAAACTAGAAGCACTTATCTAGCAGAGCAGCAGGCCCAAGGAAAGATGCAGTAGCTCAGATCCAACACTGGAACATTGACAAGGAGCAAGGAAGACAGACTCAGGTGGAGCTAAATAGCAAGGCAGCCAACGAGCTCACCAAAACACCTGAGGGAGGAAGCCCAGAGACTGCAATACCACTTGTGACCACAGAAGTGAACTCAGCCACAGAATTCACAACAGTACCCCCCCCTTGAGGAGGGGTCACCGAACCCTCACCAGAACCCCCAGGCCGACCAGGATGAGCCACATGAAAGGCACGAACAAGATCTGGGGCATGGACATCAGAGGCAAAAACCCAGGAATTATCTTCCTGAGCATAACCCTTCCATTTGACCAGATACTGGAGTTTCCGTCTAGAGACACGAGAATCCAAAATCTTCTCCACAATATACTCCAATTCCCCCTCCACCAAAACAGGGGCAGGAGGCTCCACAGATGGAACCATAGGTGCCACGTATCTCCTCAACAACGACCTATGGAATACATTATGTATGGAAAAGGAGTCTGGGAGGGTCAGACGAAAAGACACCGGATTGAGAATCTCAGAAATCCTATACGGACCAATAAAACGAGGTTTAAATTTAGGAGAGGAAACCTTCATAGGAATATGACGAGAAGATAACCAAACCAAATCCCCAACACGAAGTCGGGGTCCCACACGGCGTCTGCGATTAGCGAAAAGCTGAGCCTTCTCCTGGGACAAGGTCAAATTGTCCACTACCTGAGTCCAGATCTGCTGCAACCTGTCCACCACAGAATCCACACCAGGACAGTCCGAAGACTCAACCTGTCCTGAAGAGAAACGAGGATGGAACCCAGAATTGCAGAAAAATGGAGAGACCAAGGTAGCCGAGCTGGCCCGATTATTAAGGGCGAACTCAGCCAACGGCAAAAATGACACCCAATCATCCTGGTCAGCGGAAACAAAACATCTCAGATATGTTTCCAAGGTCTGATTGGTTCGTTCGGTCTGGCCATTAGTCTGAGGATGGAAGGCCGAGGAGAAAGATAGGTCAATGCCCATCCTACCACAAAAGGCTCGCCAGAACCTCGAGACAAACTGGGAACCTCTGTCAGAAACAATATTCTCAGGAATGCCATGTAAACGAACCACATGCTGGAAGAACAAAGGCACCAAATCAGAGGAGGAAGGCAATTTAACCAAGGGCACCAGATGGACCATTTTAGAAAAGCGATCACAGACCACCCAAATGACCGACATTTTTTGAGAAACGGGAAGGTCAGAAATGAAATCCATCGAAATATGTGTCCAAGGCCTCTTCGGGACCGGCAAGGGCAAAAGCAACCCACTGGCACGTGAACAGCAGGGCTTAGCCCTAGCACAAATTCCACAGGACTGCACAAAAGCACGCACATCCCGTGACAGAGATGGCCACCAGAAGGATCTAGCAACCAACTCCCTGGTACCAAAGATTCCTGGATGACCGGCCAGCACCGAACAATGAAGTTCAGAGATAACTTTACTAGTCCACCTATCAGGGACGAACAGTTTCTCGGCCGGACAACGATCAGGTTTATTAGCCTGAAATTTCTGCAACACTCTCCGCAAATCAGGGGAGATGGCAGACACAATGACTCCTTCCTTGAGGATACTCGCCGGCTCAGATAACCCCGGAGAGTCGGGCACAAAACTCCTAGACAGAGCATCCGCCTTCACATTTTTAGAGCCCGGAAGGTATGAAATCACAAAATCAAAACGAGCAAAAAATAACGACCAACGGGCCTGTCTAGGATTCAAGCGCTTGGCAGACTCAAGATAAGTAAGGTTCTTATGATCAGTCAATACCACCACGCGATGCTTAGCACCCTCAAGCCAATGACGCCACTCCTCGAATGCCCACTTCATGGCCAGCAACTCTCGGTTGCCCACATCATAATTACGCTCAGCAGCAGAAAATTTCCTGGAAAAGAAAGCACATGGTTTGAACACTGAGCAACCAGAACCTCTCTGTGACAAAACCGCCCCTGCACCAATCTCAGAAGCATCAACCTCGACCTGGAACGGAAGAGAAACATCAGGTTGACACAACACAGGGGCACAGCAAAAACGACGCTTCAACTCCTGAAAAGCTTCCACGGCAGCAGAAGACCAATTAACCAAATCAGCACCCTTCTTGGTCAAATCGGTCAATGGTCTGGCAATGCTAGAAAAATTACAGATGAAGCGACGATAAAAATTAGCAAAGCCCAGGAATTTCTGCAGACTTTTTAGAGATGTCGGCTGAGTCCAATCCTGGATGGCCTGAACCTTAACCGGATCCATCTCGATAGTAGAAGGGGAAAAGATGAACCCCAAAAATGAAACTTTCTGCACACCGAAGAGACACTTTGATCCCTTCACGAACAAGGAATTAGCACGCAGTACCTGGAAAACCATTCTGACTTGCTTCACATGAGACTCCCAATCATCTGAGAAGATCAAAATGTCATCCAAGTAAACAATCAAGAATTTATCCAGATACTCACGGAAAATGTCATGCATAAAAGACTGAAAAACAGATGGAGCATTGGCAAGTCCGAACGGCATCACCAGATACTCAAAATGACCCTCGGGCGTATTAAATGCCGTTTTCCATTCATCTCCCTGCCTGATTCTCACCAGATTATACGCACCACGAAGATCAATCTTAGTAAACCAACTAGCCCCCTTAATCCGAGCAAACAAGTCAGAAATCAATGGCAAGGGATACTGAAACTTAACAGTGATCTTATTAAGAAGGCGGTAATCAATACACGGTCTTAGCGAACCATCCTTCTTGGCTACAAAAAAGAACCCTGCTCCCAATGGTGACGACGATGGGCGAATATGTCCCTTCTCCAGGGACTCCTTCACATAACTGCGCATAGCGGTGTGTTCAGGTACGGACAAATTAAATAAACGACCCTTAGGGAATTTACTACCAGGAATCAAATCGATAGCACAATCACAATTCCTATGCGGAGGTAGGGCATCAGACTTGGACTCTTCAAATACATCCTGAAAGTCCGACAAGAACTCTGGGATGTCAGAAGGAATGGATGACGAAATAGACAAAAATGGAACATCACCATGTACTCCCTGACAACCCCAGCTGGTTACCGACATAGAGTTCCAATCCAATACTGGATTATGGGTTTGAAGCCATGGCAACCCCAACACGACCACATCATGCAGATTATGCAACACCAGAAAGCGAATAACTTCCTGATGTGCAGGAGCCATGCACATGGTCAGCTGGGCCCAGTACTGAGGCTTATTCTTGGCCAAAGGTGTAGCATCAATTCCTCTCAACGGAATAGGACACCGCAAAGGCTCCAAGAAAAATCCACAACGTTTAGCATAATCCAAATCCATCAGATTCAGGGCAGCGCCTGAATCCACAAACGCCATGACAGAATACGATGACAAAGAGCACATTAAGGTAATGGACAAAAGGAATTTGGACTGTACAGTACCAATAACGGCAGAGCTATCGAACCGCCTAGTGCGTTTAGGACAATTAGAAATAGCATGAGTAGAATCACCACAATAGAAACACAGTCTGTTCAGACGTCTGTGTACTTGCCGTTCTACTTTAGTCATAGTCCTGTCGCACTGCATAGGCTCAGGTTTACTCTCAGGCAGTACCGCCAGATGGTGCACAGATTTACGCTCGCGCAAGCGACGACCGATCTGAATGGCCAAGGACATAGACTCATTCAAACCAGCAGGCATAGGAAATCCCACCATTACATCCTTAAGAGCTTCAGAGAGACCCTTTCTGAACAAAGCCGCTAGTGCAGATTCATTCCACAGAGTGAGTACTGACCATTTCCTAAATTTCTGACAATATACTTCTATATCATCCTGACCCTGGCATAAAGCCAGCAGATTTTTCTCAGCCTGATCCACTGAATTAGGCTCATCGTAAAGCAATCCGAGCGCCAGGAAAAATGCATCAACATTACTCAATGCAGAATCTCCTGGTGCAAGAGAAAACGCCCAGTCCTGTGGGTCGCCGCGCAAAAAAGAAATAATAATCAAAACCTGTTGAATAGGATTACCAGAAGAATGAGGTTTCAAGGCCAAAAATAGCTTACAATTATTTCTGAAGCTCAGGAACTTAGTTCTGTCACCAAAAAACAAATCAGGAATCGGAATTCTTGGTTCTAGCATCGATTTCTGATCAATAGTATCTTGAATCTTTTGTACATTTACAACGAGATTATCCATTGAGGAGCACAGAGCCTGAATATCCATGTCCACAGCTGTGTCCTGAAGCACTCTAATGTCTAGGGGAAAAAAAAGACTGAAGACAGAGCTAAGAAAAAAAAATGATGTCAGGATTTCTTTTTTCCCTCTATTGGGAATCATTGGTAGGCTCCTTGTACTGTTATGGCTGGCAATCAGGCAACATAGCGTGCAGTAATCAGCGCACATACAGAGATCTGGCAATAACCAAAAACAATAGGACGAGCTCTGAGACGTGGAATCTCTGTAGACTGCAGTACCTGATCTATCCTCACACAACTATAAGCAGCAGTGGATTGCGCCTAACAACTACCTATGCAACTCGGCACTGCCTGAGGAGCTGACTAGCCTGAAGATAGAAATACAAGCCTGACTTACCTCAGAGAAATACCCCAAAGGAATAGGCAGCCTCCCACATATAATGACTGTTAGCAAGATGAAAAGACAAACGTAGGAATGAAATAGATTCAGCAAAGTGAGGCCCGATATTCTAGACAGAGCGAGGATAGCAAAGAGAACTATGCAGTCTACAAAAAACCCTAAAATGAAAACCACGCAAAGGGGCAAAAAGACCCACCGTGCCGAACTAACAGCACGGCGGTGCACCCCTTTGCTTCTCAGAGCTTCCAGCAAAAGACAATAGCAAGCTGGACAGAAAAAAAACAGAAAACAAACTAGAAGCACTTATCTAGCAGAGCAGCAGGCCCAAGGAAAGATGCAGTAGCTCAGATCCAACACTGGAACATTGACAAGGAGCAAGGAAGACAGACTCAGGTGGAGCTAAATAGCAAGGCAGCCAACGAGCTCACCAAAACACCTGAGGGAGGAAGCCCAGAGACTGCAATACCACTTGTGACCACAGAAGTGAACTCAGCCACAGAATTCACAACAGGGGCTGCCCCGGGAGCAGGAGGAGGTGAGGAACCAGAATTGGCAGCAGCACCAGAACATAATTTTGACCAAGAGTGCCCAAATTGTCCATGCCACTGTATATATTTTTTTCTGCTTTGCTACTTTTGCACACTAAAAACAGATATTTATCAAAAATGATTTATTTATTTCCATATTCTTAGAACTTAACATTTTTACATTTAGCCAGCAAAGTTTTGTAATGGTTTGCTTTTTGAAGGATGAGTTGCAGCATTTATTAACATCATCAGTGGTTATTAACTCCTTCACAACCTATGATATTTAGGTACGTCATAGGTCATGTCCCGGCATTTGATGCAGGCTTCGGCACTGAGACTGCATCTTTTCCAGCACATAACAGCTGATTTGACAAGCTTTCATGTGCCCCTAACAACCTCAGGTAGAATCACACTCTCTGACAGCGGCACAAATGCAATCCATCCACACAACTGTCACATGATCTGCAGAAGACCCCTGTGCTCTTCACTGCTGATCTGCTATGAATGCGAGCCCATGGCCGGCATTCATAGAAGATAATTTTTGCTTTATATAGCAGGGCTGAAAACCTGCTGTGTGTTGCACACGCAATCAAATGATCACAGCTTCAAGTCTCCTAAGGAGACTATTGAAGCAAGTAAAACATAGAACACTTTTTAAAAATATATTAATGTAAAAAATGTAAAAATAAAATAAAAACTCAAATCACCCCCTTTTTCCCCATTCAAAATTAAAAAATACACATATTTGGTATTGCTGCATTCAGAAACGTCTGATCTATTAAAATATACGGTAAAAACAATTAATATGGTATTTAAACGGCGTAGCAAGGAAAAAGTCAAAATGACAGAATTAAGGTTTTTTTGTCAATATCTGTAAACAAGTAATGACATGCAGAGTCATTATAGCGGGTCAGTTTTACTATTTAGTGAACATGATAAAAAAAATTGTGGAATTGCAAATTTTTAGCAATTTCACACCAAGTGGAATTTGTTCCCGTTTTCCAGTACATTTATGGTGAAATCAATGGTGTAGTTCAAAAGTACAACTCATCCCTCAAAAAACAAGCCCTCATACAGCCATATTGATGAACTAATATAAATGTTATGGATCCAGGAAGAAAGGGAGCATGAAATGAAAGAACAAAAATGGAAAATCAAAAAGTTGGGAAGTGGTTAGGGAAGTACTAATGATACCTATATGTCTTAATATTCCATATGGTCCTCTTCATATGCTTAACATTTTATAAACAATATCTGCATAGCAGGGCAACATATTGAAAGCAGCAATAAACAAGCATTGTAGAAGTGTATTTGCAATGATAATTTAAGTATTTTGCCCAATAGAAAAACTGATGTTAGGGGCTAGACAGAATGTTTTGTGATAATGAAAAGTGTATAATACTCATTGTGAGAACTTATCCTTAGCGCATGTATCTCCGCACACGGCATTTATACTTCATAGTGAAAAAATCAGGATGCTTTAAAAATTCTATTTTCATTTTTTCTCCCCATCATTTGCATAACATTAACATGCTTATCAATATTGTGATTTCCAAAACTCCATGACTTTTCCTTCTTGGTGTTGCCATTTGAATGTTGAGGCGTGAATACTAATGTCATGATAAATCATTTTGCATGTGTCTTTCATCCACTGTGGAATCTAAAGTTTCTGTTCTCAGGATCCAAGCAACTAGAGTTTCAAAATAAAAATGTCATGTTCTCTAAAATATTGATCCCTAGAAAGTAAGAATTTGATATTGTATATAGAATTGGCTAGACAATAAAAACTGCAAAACCACTATAGCTTTCAAAACCGAAACAGCTGCCCCATTACGTCTTGATAGAATGGTATTGTATTTTTATTTACACATGGAGTCGCAGTCCTAAAAGCCATTGTTTCTGTACTTTAGAAATATTGGATGGCTTTTTCAAAAAGCCCGTGTCCTTTATTCTCCTCTTTTAAACCAGCTTTGAGACTTAAAGATGTATGGAGAATGAATAAACATGGCTTAAATAGTAAAATCCCTTTACAGTTCTACTTGATTGACAATTTATTCATGAGGTAACAGTCATTTGAAGACTTTAAAGGTTTGTTGTGTATGATGATACCTCTGTGATTTGCTTGAGTTAGCATTCACTTCATTAACTGCAAATTTGGATTACTCTGGCATAGAACATAAAAGCATTAGGGATGTGTTAATCAAGACAGTACTATTTATCTGCTTCCTAGCTAAGAACTGGTTATGATACTACACTGACATTTTGCAGACAGAGAGATTTTCAATGGGAAAAGCTTATGAATTACATATTTGCAGAATATGCTCTTAGTTTAATGCTTATTTTATTGGATGAAAAGTCAAAGAATGTTAGATATTTATTCAAATAAAGTGCACGTAGTACGTTTACAAGGCACTGAATATCTAGAAAATGCAATGCAATTTACATTGATTATATATATATATATATATATATATATATATATATATATATATATACAGTGGGGCAAAAAAGTATTTAGTCAGTCAGCAATAGTGCAAGTTCCACCACTTAAAAAGATGAGAGGCGTCTGTAATTTACATCATAGGTAGGCCTCAACTATGGGAGACAAACTGAGAAAAAAAAATCCAGAAAATCACATTGTCTGTTTTTTTAAACATTTTATTTGCATATTATAGTGGAAAATAAGTATTTGGTCAGAAACAAACAATCAAGATTTCTGGCTCTCACAGACCTGTAACTTCTTCTTTAAGAGTCTCCTCTTTCCTCCACTCATTACCTGTAGTAATGGCACCTGTTTAAACTTGTTATCAGTATAAAAAGACACCTGTGCACACCCTCAAACAGTCTGACTCCAAACTCCACTATGGTGAAGACCAAAGAGCTGTCAAAAGACACCAGAAACAAAATTGTAGCCCTGCACCAGGCTGGGAAGACTGAATCTGCAATAGCCAACCAGCTTGGAGTGAAGAAATCAACAGTGGGAGCAATAATTAGAAAATGGAAGACATACAAGACCACTGATAATCTCCCTCGATCTGGGGCTCCACGCAAAATCCCACCCCGTGGGGTCAGAATGATCACAAGAACGGTGAGCAAAAATCCCAGAACCACGCGGGGGGACCTAGTGAATGAACTGCAGAGAGCTGGGACCAATGTAACAAGGCCTACCATAAGTAACACACTATGCCACCATGGACTCAGATCCTGCAGTGCCAGACGTGTCCCACTGCTTAAGCCAGTACATGTCCGGGCCCGTCTGAAGTTTGCTAGAGAGCATTTGGATGATCCAGAGGAGTTTTGGGAGAATGTCCTATGGTCTGATGAAACCAAACTGGAACTGTTTGGTAGAAACACAACTTGTCATGTTTGGAGGAAAAAGAATACTGAGTTGCATCCATCAAACACCATACCTACTGTAAAGCATGGTGCTGGAAACATCATGCTTTGGGGCTGTTTCTCTGCAAAGGGGCCAGGATGACTGGTCCGGGTACATGAAAGAATGAATGGGGCCATGTATCGTGAGATTTTGAGTGCAAACCTCCTTCCATCAGCAAGGGCATTGAAGATGAAACGTGGCTGGGTCTTTCAACATGACAATGATCCAAAGCACACCGCCAGGGCAACGAAGGAGTGGCTTCGTAAGAAGCATTTCAAGGTCCTGGAGTGGCCTAGCCAGTCTCCAGATCTCAACCCTATAGAAAACCTTTGGAGGGAGTTGAAAGTCCGTGTTGCCAAGCGAAAAGCCAAAAACATCATTGCTCTAGAGGAGATCTGCATGGAGGAATGGGCCAACATACCAACAACAGTGTGTGGCAACCTTGTGAAGACTTACAGAAAACGTTTGACCTCTGTCATTGCCAACAAAGGATATATTACAAAGTATTGAGATGAAATTTTGTTTCTGACCAAATATTTATTTTCCACCATAATATGCAAATAAAATGTTAAAAAAAACAGACAATGTGATTTTCTGGATTTTTTTTTTCTCAGTGTGTCTCCCATAGTTGAGGTCTACCTATGATGTAAATTACAGACGCCTCTCATCTTTTTAAGTGGTGGAACTTGCACTATTGCTGACTGACTAAATACTTTTTTGCCCCACTGTATATATATATATATATATATATATATATATATATATATATATATATATATATATATATATATATACTGTGTGTTGCCAAGACAAATTTCACAAATAATACAAGCATCAACACAAGCAGACCATTCTCGGGAACCCGCCTACCAAAGCATCACAAATGCGCCCCATAAAATAGACATAATACACAGCAATGTCAAAATGACATGTTCCATCTCATGTCATTTATTTTCAGGGTTCTGACACCCTGAAGCAGTTAAAATAAGTAGCAAATCTAAAGATATCCGAGTCACTATGGAAATCCTTGTAAAAATCCAATCTTTATTCCAAAATATTTAAAACATCACAGAAGAAATGAGGAGACAAAAATAGGGAACTGCTTCTGCAAAATAGCCTCTATAAAGCCTGAAATACAGTCACAGTGACTAACTCCAGGGCTTGTGTGACATTGCAGAATTATGCGATCTCCGAGAGACACAGTCGCATCACTGGAACAGCGCTTTCACTGGAGATAAGTGTGGGCTCTTTTTATTTTATATGGGGGAATATATCAATTGAGATGATGACTGAGTAGGGGACAACCTGTTTAAGCATGCATACAGTATCTACTTCATACATCAGTTGAACATGCACTGCAAACCTAGTGGACCCAAACATGTAAACATGTTGAAAATATCAAAATCAACAGACAGCCCTGGTACACCAGCCTGAATAAAGAATTGAAATGAGCTACCAGGGTTGCTGAGAGGAGATGGAAAAGATCACATTCCAATGAAAACTTCATTGCATTCAAACAGTCCCTCACTACTTTCAAGGCCACACTCGCTGCAGCAAAACATACTTCTCATTTCTCAAATCCTGCATGTCTCACAGCCCTAAAAATTTATTTAACACTTTCAATTCTCTCCTCCATCCCCCAGCACCCCCTCCCTCTCCACTCATCTCAGCCAAAGACTTTGCCTCATTTTTCAAGCAGAAGATTGATAACATCACAGACAGTTCTGGTCGAAACCTCCAGAGCCCTTCTTACCTAACTGCTCAGTCCTCCTCTTTCAAAACCAACTTCTCCACCATTACAAAAGATCGACTCTCCACTTTACTCTCAAGATTACATCAAACCATCTGTGAACTTGACCCGATCCCATCCCACTTCATCCCAAACCTCACCAGTCTTCATCCCAACCCCAACTCATCCCTTCAACCTATCATTAAAAACTGGTGTTTTCCCCTCAAACTTTAAACATGCCTCAATTACACCTCTCCTAAAAAGCCCTCTCCTGGCCCATGCTTTGTATCTAGCTATTGCCCCATATCACTTCTCCCTTATGCCTCAAAATTACTGGAACAACACATCTATCTTGAACTGTCCTCCCGACTCTCTCTTTGCTTCCTCCTTGACTGCTTACAATCTGGCTTCTGGCTACATCACTCCACTGAAGCTGCCCTAAATAAAGTCAACAATGACCTATTAACCACCAAAGCCAAGAAACACTACTCTGTACTCCTCCTCCTGGACCTGCCCTCTGCCTCTGACACAGTGGACCATTCTCTATTACTACAGACCCTCTCATCTCTTGGCATCACTGGCTTGGTCCTACCTTGGATCTTGTCATACCTAACAGACCGGACATTGAGTGTTTCCCACTCACACACCACCTTTGCACTTCAACCTCTATCTGTCAGAGACCCGCAAGGTTCAGTACTAGGGCCCCTGCTCTTCTCCATTTACACCTTCGGCCTGGGACAGCTCATAGAATCTCATGGCTTTCAGTAACAATTCTGTGCTGAGGACACACAGATTTACATCTCTGGACCAGATATCACCTCCCTACTAACCAGAATCCCACAATGTCTGCCTGTTATTTCATCCTTCCTCTCTGCTCAATTTCTAAAACTTAACATGGACAAAACAGAATTCTTCATCTTTCCCTCGCCTCACTCGACGCCCCCAATGGTCCTATCTAGGGTTGAGCGAAACGGGTCGAGATTTTTCAAAAGTCGCCGACTTTTGGCAAGGTCGGGTTTCATGAAACCCGACCCGACCCCAGTGTGGGGTCGGCCATGAAGTCGGCGATCTTTTGAATCTGGAATCGGAATTCCGATACCGATTCCCGATATGTTTAAGATATCGGGAATTGGTATCGGAATTCAGATTAAAGTGCAAAATAAAGAATTACAATAAAAAATACCCTCTGACGCGCCCTGGTACTAACCGGCAGTCTTCCTTCCTTAGAATCAGCCTTCCAGGACCTGGCGGTGACGTCGCGGTGACGTCGCGGCTTGTGATTGGCCGCGCGGCCGCCCATGTGACCGGGTGAGTATATTCCTATTAGGTATATACTCACCCTCGGAAGCACCCTGCTTCCTTCCGACAGCCTTCCTTCCTAAGAATCAGCGCTTGAAGGACCTTCGGTGACGTCACGGCTTCTGATTGGTCGCGCGAGCGGTCACATGCGCGGCCAATCACAAGCCGCGACGTCACCGCGACGTCACCGCCAGGTCCTGAAAGGCTGATTCTAAGGAAGGAAGACTGCCGGTTAGTACCAGGGCGCGTGAGAGGGTAAGTATTGCGATATTTTTTATTTTAAATCTTTATTTTACACTAAAATATGGATCGCAGGGCCTGAAGGAGAGTTTCCGCTCCTTCAGACCCTGGGAACCATGGAAACCCAATGCACTGCATTGGGTTTCGAGTTTCGGACGACCCCGACCCCGACTTTTTTATAGGATCGGCCGATTTCACTCGACCCGACTTTTGAAAAAGTCGGGTTTCGTGAAACCCGACCCGATCCTATAAAAGTAAAGGTCGCTCATCCCTAGTCCTATCCATTAAAGTAAATAGCTGCTCACTCTCCTTATTCCCACAAGCTCGGTGCCTCTGGGTAGTCCTTGACACTGATATTTCCTTCAAACCAAATATCTAAGCCCTTTTCACTTCCTGCTGACTTCAACTCAAAAATATTTTGCGGATCTATACATTCCTCAACCAAGAATCTGAAAAAACCCTAGTCCATGCCCTCATCATCTCCCACCTTGACTACCGCAACCTCCTGCATTTTGGCCTTCCCACTAACACTTTTGCAACCCTTCAATCTATTCTAAACTCTGCTGCCCTACTAATCCACCTGACTCCCAGCCTCTCCCCTCTGTCAATCAATGCACTGGCTTCCCATTACCCAAAGACTCCAGTTCAAAACCTTAACCATGGCATACAAAGCCATCCAGAACCTGGGTCCTCCATACATCTGTGACCTTGTCTCCCAGTACTTACCTGCATGCAACCTCAGATCCTTATTCTCTACCCCAACATATCAGTCTCTCGCCTACCATGGAAACCTTCAAAAGGAAGCTGAATACTCACCTCTTCCAACAAGCCTACAACTTGCAGTAACCAGTGGTTACTAACCACCGATCCACCAAACCACTGCACGACCAGCTCTGCCCTTGCCTATTAAATCCTCACCCATCCCTTTTAGACTGTGAGCCCTCATGGACAGGTCCTCTAACCTCCTGTATCAGTAGTGACTTGTATTGTTTAAGAATACTGTACTTGTTTTTATTATGTGTACCCCTCCTCACATATAAAGTGCCATGAAATACGAGTGGTGCTATAATAATGAATAGTAATAATAATAATAAATTACAATATAAAGTACAGTAAAAAAGTAACATAATTGCTTGATGTACAGCTAAGAGTAAGTTAGGTGTATATATATATATATATATATATATAGTGAACATATAAGAAAATTGAGCGCACTCGCCGATCATCCAGTGCAGGAATCTTTATTCAAACATCGTGCTGTACATCTTCACGACCGGGGGTGCTGTACAGAGAGTGCGGCAAAGCAGGACGACGGCCGTTTCACGCCTGGCTGGCGCTTCAACGGGTCAGTGAAGGTGCCATCAGAGACGCCGGGAGAAATAGGGAAAGGTGAGACAAAAGCTCCTCCCCCCCACTCACTTCCCCCCGTCGTCCACTGATTACTCCCCACTGCGTGACGAGACTCTAACACACAGTGATAAATATTTAAAAGACATTTAAAAAACACCAAATCTATGACAGAAGATCAGGGCTATTAAGGAAAAAATGACATTAACATATACATCATCAAACTAACAATGTGCTGTAATCTGACTAAAATTAGAGTCTAGACGATTACACAGGTGCATGAGATATATTTATTGCACCTCACGGAGGAAGACGGCTAGCAATCTCAAGAGGCCACTAAAGAAAAATGGACATATCCACCCTGTCGTTAAAGCCTAAAGGGCCCATCGCGTCTGTCCGCATAATCCATCTTGCCTCTTTCCTTAGCAATATGTTATGCAAATCACCCCCTCTACCAGGGAGGGTGACTTTTTCTATGCCTGCGAATGTCAACACGCTAGGGTCCCCGCTCTGCGTCTCGCGAACATGGTTGATTAAACGCGGTACTCCTTTACCCGTGGCGATTGTATTGCAATGCTCCCGAAAACGCATATATAAACATCGTATGGTTTTGCCGATGTAAAACCGTCCACAAGGACAAAATATTACGTAAACAACGTACTTCGTTTTGCAAGTAATAAGCATGTTTACAACATGTTTAATAGGACCAATACTTAAGCTTCGTCCCGTAGCATGATGTTTACAACAAGGGCAATGTCCACAACGAAAATTACCCTTGGGCGCACTGGAACTCAACCAGTTATTCCTATCGCTGGATAATCTGTTACGTACCAAAACGTCCCTCAGATTAGTGATAGGTTTATTGGATATAAGTGGGCCTCTTTTAACTATATCTACGAGATCTCTATCCTTCTCGAGAATGTGCCAATTTCTTCTTATGGCATATATACAGGCTCGGACTGGCCCACCGGGGTACCGGAGGATCCCCCGGTGGGCCCCTGACTCAGACAGTCTCTCTCTTCTGAGCATCGCTGCATGCCGGATTTAAGCTCCGCCTCTCCCCGCCCATCAGAAGAAGAGAGAAAAGCTGAGCTCCTGCATTTCCTGGTATAATGGTGGGGAATCTGGGATCATTGGTTCAGACTGCAGCATGAGAGCAGGGTGCGGGCTAGATCACTTCCCTCCCCGAAGTCTCTGGTGGCTAGTAGGATGGGAGGAGGGAGGCTCAGCACAGACATTTCACTGACGCTGCTCCTGGAGCCTGACAGCAGTAAGCCCCGCCCACCAGCACGGACGGGTCAGGCTGCTGCAGCATGTGGCCAGGAGAGCTGTGCAGCCACTGCTGAAGCTACTGCTAGCAGTGAAGAAAGTGCTTCTGGAAGTGGTGTCCTCTGGCTCCTGCACTGCTCCAAGCCAAGTGCTTAGCTCTGTGGTCGGCACTGTGAGGAGGGGGAGGGGAGGCTCCAGAGGAGCACAGTGGCCTGAAGTGAGTACTGGAGCTTCCTGTTTATGTCTCTGTCCTGACTCTCTCCTGTCCTCCACCCCAACAAAAGCTGCTTTCTTGTTTGCCCCACACAGCTGTGCTCTCCCTGCCCTCTCTACCTTCTAGTTGTTGATATCACTTTACCTCCCCCCACTGCTGTTCTGTGATGCTGACAGGGGGCCCCCATCTTCTTCATGGCACTTGCTGCCTGAAATCCTACCTATCCTTTTAAAAAGATACCTGGCATTTTTATATGCAGAATGAACAATTAATATGTTTATAATGTTATTTACAGTGTCGGACTGGGGTGCCTAGGGCCCACCAGTGAAACCGACTCCAGGGGCCCACTCTAAATTTCAGCACCCAGGCTAAGTCCACCTTTGTGTTGTAGTATTTTTTAGGAGGCTCAGTAGTAAGTTTCATCATATTCACTAGAACAGGTACAACATGCTGCACATTTGTTTCTGCTAAAAAGATGGACACTCTAAGGCAGGGATCCCCAACTCCAGGCCTCGAGGGCCGCCAACAGTGCAGGTTTTCAGGATTTCTTTAGTATTGCATCGGTGGTAATGTGATCATCTGCACAGGTGATGATTCCAACCCCTGTGCAATACTAAGGAAATCCTGAAAACCTGGACTGTTGGCGGCCCTCGAGGCCTGGAGTTGGGGACCACTGCTCTAAGGGTATGTTTCCACGGTCAGGAAATGCTGCATATTTGACGCTGCGTAGAGCCGCAGCGTCAAACACGCAGCGTTCAGATGTTACAGCATATTGGAGGGGGATTTCCTGAAATCCAGTCTCCACTATGCGGTAAAACACGCAGGCGGCAGACCCGCGAAAACAGACATGCGGCGCGTCTTTCCAGAACGCAGCATGTCTGTTTACAATGCGGCGACGCTCCATTGCCGCACCGTAAATTTACCATAGACTGTCATTAGATGCAGTAAAACCACATCTAATGATTAGTCACATGCGTAATAACTGCGTAAACGCAGCTTACTACGCATGTCTACTAATTTAAGTAAGGTCTTACCTGTCCCGCCGCCGGAAGTCCCGCGTTCACTGCAGTTCTCGCGTTAACTTGGCTTACCGCGAAAACTACCGTGCAAGTGACCGGGGGTTATCTCCGGTCACTAGTCTGGTTCTCACGATCAGCTGATTGTGAGAACGATGCACTGTAAGAGATCGCTGGAGAGTTATCTCCGGTGATCATCTACAAGCTCTGCTATCTCTGGATGTCAGGCATCCAGGTGTAGCAGAGCTGAACTCGTCATGGAACACTCGTTATTAAGGACTACGACTAATCAGGGAGTATACTGTTGGTTTATTTATTTTTTTCAGAAGATCGATGGCTTCGCTTGGATTACCAGTATAACAAAGATGACAAAACTGTGGTGGTTTATTTCATTAAAATACTTTGTTCTGCATGTGTGTGTTTTATTAATCCTTTCACAACTATAGGATTATTAATGGATAGGTGTCTTACTGACGCCTCTCCATTACTAAGCCGGCTTAATGTCACCTTACAAAGGTGACATTAACCCCTTATTACCCCTTATTACCCCATATGCCACCTCTACAGGGCAAGTGGGAAGAGAGAGGCTAAGTACTGGAATTGGTGCATCTTACAGATGCGCCATTTCTGGGGCGGCTGGGGGCTGGTATATGGCCACACTATGGCTATGTGCACACGATGCGAATTTTTCTGCGCAGAAAACGCTGCAGATCCGCACTGTGATGTACAGTACAATGTAAATCAATGGGATAAAAAAATAGCTGTGCAGATGGTGTGGAAAAATCAGTGCGGAATTGCTGCGGATTTCAAAGAAGTGCATGTCACTTCTTTTGTGCAGATCTGCAGCGTTTCTGCACCCCTCCATGATAAAAATCTGCAGTGGCAAAAACCGCACAAAATCTGCACAAAATCCGCATAAAAACCACGACAAATCCGCAGCTGCGGATTCTGCCAGGAGATGCGGATTTAGTGCAGAAAATTCTGCACCTCTTTTCCTACGTGTTCACATAGCCTTACAGTATTTTATGTCAGTATTTGGCACCCAAAACCAGGAGTGGGTAAAAAATACAGAAGTGGTGACGTATTTCTATAAGGCTGGGTTCACACTGCGTTGTGTGAACCCGTTTAACGGACGTTACACCGCGGCATAACGCGGTGTAACGTAGTTCATTAACGTCACCATTACTTTCAATGGCGGACACATCGCTAGTGCACGCCCACAATGGGCGTGTGCTAGCGATCTGCCATCGTTGAGTGACGGACCCGAGATGCGGGCTGCAGCGTTTCCGGGTCCGTCACTGCTAGCGCAGATGGAGCTAGCAGATGGTCCATCTGCACTAGCGCAGTGCCAAAGTCGGCACTTGCGTTAGTGCAGTCCGGATTTGTTGAACGAACTGCACAAGGCAAGTGTGAACCTAGCCTAAGGCTAAGTTTACAGTGGGTGTTTTTGCTGTGTTTTTTTCTGCAGCAAAACCCAAGTGCTTGGCAGAAAAGAAGCTGTGGCAAAAACGCAGGTTTTGCTACATTTTTGGTGTGTTTTTTTCCATTCAATTGCTAAAAGCAGTGACATGCTCTACATCCAAAAAAAACAAGCAAAGCACAAAATACTGATAATAAATAAACCAGTGTGTGTGCATGAGATTTCTGAAATCTCATAGGCTTTGCTGGTACTGTAAAACGCAGCTGAAAATTAGCAGAAAAAAATGCATTAACCCCTTTCTGACCTCGGACGGGATAGTACGTCGGAGGTCAGATCCCCTGCTTTGATGCAGGGCTCCGCGGTGAGCCCGCATCAAAGCCGGGACATGTCAGCTGTTTTGAACAGCTGACATGTGCCCGTAATAGGCGCGAGCAGAATCGCGATCTGCCCGCGCCTATTAACTAGTTAAATGCCGCTGTCAAACGCAGACAGCGGCATTTAACTACCGCTTCCGGCCGGGCACGATGCGTCAGGATGGTAACCATAGAGGTCCTAGAGACCTCTATGGTTACTGATGACCGGTGGGTGTGAGCGCCACGCTGTGGTCGGCGCTCACAGCACACCTCCATTTCTGCTACATAGCAGCGATCAGCAGATCGCTGCTATGTAGCAGAGGTGATCGAGTTGTGCCTGCTTCTAGCCTCCCATGGAGGCTATTGAAGCATGGCAAAAGCAAAAAAAAAAAAAAGTTAAAAAAAATGTGAAAAAAATAAAAAAAATATAAAAGTTTAAATCACCCCCCTTTCGCCCCAATCAAAATAAATCAATACAAAAAAAAAAATCAAATCTACACATATTTGGTATCGCCGCGCTCAGAATCGCCCAATCTATCAATTAAAAAAAAGCATTAACCTGATCGCTACGCGGCGCAGCGAGAAAAAAATTCGAAACGCCAGAATTACGTTTTTTAGGTCGCCGCGACATTGCATTAAAATGTAATAACGGGCGATCAAAAGAACGTATCTGCACCAAAATGCTATCATTAAAAACGTCATCTCGGCACGCAAAAAATAAGCCGTCAACCGACCCCAGATCACAAAAAATGGAGACGCTACGAGTATCGGAAAATGGCGCAATTTTTTTTTTTTTTTAGCAAAGTTAGGAATTTTTTTTCACTACTTAGATAAAAAATAACCTAGTCATGTTAGGTGTCTATGAACTCATAATGACCTGGAGAATCATAATGGCAGGTCAGAGTTAGCATTTAGTGAACCTAGCAA
Source organism: Ranitomeya imitator (assembly GCF_032444005.1). Lineage (NCBI taxonomy): Eukaryota > Metazoa > Chordata > Amphibia > Anura > Dendrobatidae > Ranitomeya > Ranitomeya imitator. Next base: position 269,993,649 of record NC_091287.1, on the reverse strand, counting down.
AAAAGCCAAACAAAAAACAAGTGTGGGATTGCACTTTTTTTGCAATTTCACCACACTTGGAATTTTTTTCCCGTTTTATAGTACACGACATGCTAAAACCAATGATGTTGTTCAAAAGTACAACTCGTCCCGCAAAAAATAAGCCCTCACATAGCCAAATTGACGAAAAAAAAAAAAAGTTATGGCTCTGGGAAGGAGGGGAGTGAAAAATGAACACGGAAAAATGAAAAATCCCAAGGTCATGAAGGGGTTAAAAACACAGCAAAAACGCCCAGTGTGAACGTAGCCTTAGGCTAGGGTCACATTGCGTTAGTGCAACCCGTTTAGCGCTAGCGGGTTGCGCTAATGCAATGTTTTTAATGTGGCCGCGTCCCGGGGTCGCGGTAACGTCCCCGCTCTCGCAGATCCCCGATCTGCGAGAGCGGGGAACGGACCGTGGGCGCGCCTCGGACGCTGCGAGCAGCGTCCGCGGCACGCCAGGAAACACCGGCGTGGCGCTAGCGTGTGCCGAACATGGCACGCGCTAGTGCTGTGAATGGGCGCCGTGAATGGGCGCGCTAACGGACGCGTTGCATGGTGTTAATTTCGCCGTGCAACGCTGTCCGTTAGCGCTTTCCCATTAACGCAATGGGAACCAAGCCTTATATTTTCCCTTTGATTGTTCCTCTACTGATTTTGGCTACAAATACTGAGGTAAAATACCAAATACTGCTTGTGTGATCGCAGCCTTATTATAAACCAGGGTTTCCCAAACTCCGGTCCTCACGGACCCCACAGGTCATGTTCTCAGGATTTCTTTAGTATTGCACAGGTGGTGGAAGTTTCATCAAGCCCTCAGGAGTTCTCTCACCTGTGCAACACTATGGAAATCCTGAAAACATGACCTGTGGGGTCCGGGAGGACTGGAGTTTGGGAAACACTGGTTTAAACCTTTAGCAACCGCCGATACTCATTAAGCTAAGTGTACTTATTTCCTCATTGCCGTTATAAAATGGCAATCAGGAATAAGGCTGTAGTGCCCCCCCCCAGAGTTGGAAAATCTCGGGGGCCTCGGCTACCAGTGGTGGCCGAGACCCTGGAGACAGTGGCGTAACTACCGCGGTCGCAGCGGTCGCCAGTGTGACCGGACCCGGCAGGTCAGGGGCCCGGGCCCGGCAGGCAGGCTCGGACTGGCAGTGCCTCCCCCCGCTCCAGGGCCCCCCCCCGCCGCCTCCGCTGCCGCTGCCGCTGCCGCTGCCGCTGCCGCTGCCTTGAATACTCACCCTGCTCCAGCGATGGTCTCGGCGTCTGCACTGCAGCTCGTTCCTGCTTGAGAGGTCACGTGACACCGCTCATTAAGATCATGAATATGCGCATATTCATGATCTTAATGAACGGTGTCACATGACCGCTCAAGCAGGAAGAAGGTGCTGCGCCGGCGCCGCCGCCTGGAGTCGGGACAGAGCGCGAGGGATGTCGGCACGGCCGTGCAGTGGGAAGACAGGTGAGTATGAGGGCCGGGGGGACGGGGGATGAAGGAGGACATAAGCCGGCGCGCCGAGCAGGAGCGGAGAGATAAGCCTGCATACAGGGGGGAATATAAGCCATGCAAGGGGGGGATATGAGCCATGCAGGGGGGAATATAAGCCATGCAGGGGGGGATATGAGCCATGCAGGGGGGAATATGAGCCATGCAGGGGGGAATATGAGCCATGCAGGGGGGAATATGAGCCATGCAGGGGGGAATATGAGCCATGCAGGGGGGAATATGAGCCATGCAGGGGGGAATATGAGCCATGCAGGGGGGAATATAAGCCATGCATACAGGGGGGGGAATATGAGCCATGCATACAGGGGGGAATATAAGCCATGCATACAGGGGCGGAATATAAGCCATGCATACAGGGGCGGAATATGAGCCATGCATACAGGGGGGGAATATGAGCCATGCATACATGGGGAGATATGAGTCATGCATGCAGGAGGGGTAATATGAGCTATGTATATGGGATAGGAGGGAGATGAGCCATGCATACAGGAGGGGGGTCATTATACAGTATTGAGCATCATATGTGGCCGTTATACAGTATGGAGCATCATTTGTGGTCATTATACAGTATTGAGCATTATGTGGGATCATTATACAGTATGGAGAACTGTGTGGCCGTTATACACTATGGAGCACTATGTGTGGGTGGTCATTATACAGTATGGAGCACTGTCTGGCCATTATACAGTATGGAGCAATGTGTGGCCATTATACACTATGGAGCATCATGTGTGGCCATTATACACTATGGAGCATCATGTGTGGCCATTATACAGTATGCAGCATCATGTGTGGCCATTATACAGTATGCAGCATCATGTGTGGTGGCTGTTATACAGTATTGAGCATCATGTGTGGCCATTATTCTATGGGGGTTACATTGAGTTGTATGGCAGGGCTGCAGGGGGGGGGGCCCATTTGGAAGTTCGCACCGGGGCCCCTAACTTTGTAGTTACGCCACTGCCCGGAGAGCATGATCAGGGCCGGATTTTCAAGTCTCTGATCATGAGATTGCCATTATTGCCCGCCGAGATCTGCCAGCCGATACCTTTTTCCTATTGTTTCCTTTTGATCACGGTTATAGAGCACTTGATGCAAACTGGAGAGATGGCATTTTTTTTTTTACTATTATCTCTTTCCTATAAATAACATTATAAATATATTAATTGTTCATTCTGCATATAAAAATGCCAGGTATCTTTTTAAAAGGGTAGGTAGGATTTCGGGCAGTAAGTGCCATGAAGAAGATGGGGGCCCCCTGTCAGCATCACAGAACAGCAGTGGGGGGAGGTAAAGTGATATCAACAACTAGAAGGTAGAGAGGGCAGGGAGAGCACAGCTGTGTGGGGCAAACAAGAAAGCAGCTTTTGTTGGGATGGAGGACAGGAGAGAGTCAGGACAGAGACATAAACAGGAAGCTCCAGTACTCACTTCAGGCCACTGTGCTCCTCTGGAGCCTCCCCTCCCCCTCCTCACAGTGCCGACCACAGAGCTAAGCACTTGGCTTGGAGCAGTGCAGGAGCCAGAGGACACCACTTCCAGAAGCACTTTCTTCACTGCTAGCAGTAGCTTCAGCAGTGGCTGCACAGCTCTCCTGGCCACATGCTGCAGCAGCCTGACCCGTCCGTGCTGGTGGGCGGGGCTTACTGCTGTCAGGCTCCAGGAGCAGCGTCAGTGAAATGTCTGTGCTGAGCCTCCCTCCTCCCATCCTACTAGCCACCAGAGACTTCGGGGAGGGAAGTGATCTAGCCCGCACCCTGCTCTCATACTGCAGTCTGAACCAATGATCCCAGATTCCCCACCATTATACCAGGAAATGCAGGAGCTCAGCTTTTCTCTCTTCTTCTGATGGGCGGGGAGAGGCGGAGCTTAAATCCGGCATGCAGCGATGCTCAGAAGAGAGAGACTGTCTGAGTCAGGGGCCCACCGGGGGATCCTCCGGTACCCCGGTGGGCCAGTCCGAGCCTGGTTATTTATAGGAAAAAGATAATAGTAAAAAAAAAATGCCATCTCTCCAGTTTGCATCAAGTGCTCTATAACCGTGATCAAAAGGAAACAATAGGAAAAAGGTATCGGCTGGCAGATCTCGGCGGGCGATAATGGCAATCTCATGATCAGAGACTTGAAAATCCGGCCCTGATCATGCTCTCCGGGCAGTGGCGTAACTACAAAGTTAGGGGCCCCGGTGCGAACTTCCAAATGCCCCCCCCCCCCCCCTGCAGCCCTGCCATACAACTCAATGTAACCCCCATAGAATAATGGCCACACATGATGCTCAATACTGTATAACGGCCACCACACATGATGCTGCATACTGTATAATGGCCACACATGATGCTGCATACTGTATAATGGCCACACATGATGCTCCATAGTGTATAATGGCCACACATGATGCTCCATAGTGTATAATGGCCACACATTGCTCCATACTGTATAATGGCCAGACAGTGCTCCATACTGTATAATGACCACCCACACATAGTGCTCCATAGTGTATAACGGCCACACAGTTCTCCATACTGTATAATGATCCCACATAATGCTCAATACTGTATAATGACCACAAATGATGCTCCATACTGTATAACGGCCACACATGATGCTCAATACTGTATAATGACCCCCCCTCCTGTATGCATGGCTCATCTCCCTCCTATCCCATATACATAGCTCATATTACCCCTCCTGCATGCATGACTCATATCTCCCCATGTATGCATGGCTCATATTCCCCCCCTGTATGCATGGCTCATATTCCGCCCCTGTATGCATGGCTTATATTCCCCCCTGTATGCATGGCTCATATTCCCCCCCCCCTGTATGCATGGCTTATATTCCCCCCTGCATGGCTTATATTCCCCCCTGCATGGCTCATATTCCCCCCTGCATGGCTCATATTCCCCCCTGCATGGCTCATATTCCCCCCTGCATGGCTCATATTCCCCCCTGCATGGCTCATATCCCCCCCTGCATGGCTTATATTCCCCCCTGCATGGCTCATATCCCCCCCTGCATGGCTTATATTCCCCCCTGTATGCAGGCTTATCTCTCCGCTCCTGATCGGCGCGCCGGCTTATGTCCTCCTTCATCCCCCGTCCCCCCGGCCCTCATACTCACCTGTCTTCCCACTGCACGGCCGTGCCGACATCCCTCGTGCTCTGTCCCGACTCCAGGCGGCGGCGCCGGCGCAGCACCATCTTCCTGCTTGAGCGGTCATGTGACACCGTTCATTAAGATCATGAATATGCGCATATTCATGATCTTAATGAGCGGTGTCACGTGACCGCTCAAGCAGGAACGAGCTGCAGTGCAGACGCCAAGACCATCGCTGGAGCAGGGTGAGTATTCAAGGCAGCGGCAGCGGCGGCGGCGGGGAGGGCCCTGGAGCGGGGGGAGGCACTGCCAGTCCGAGCCTGCCTGCCGGGCCCCTGACCTGCCGGGCCCGGTTGCACTGGCGACCGCTGCGACCGCGGTAGTTGCGCCACTGTCTCCGGAGTCTCGGCCACCCCTGGTAGCCGAGGCCCCCGAGATTTTCCAACTCTGGGGGGGGGGGGCACTACAGCCTTATTCCTGATTGCCATTTTATAACGAGGAATGAGGAACATGACCTGTGGGGTCCGTGAGGACCGGAGTTTGGGAAACCCTGGTTTATACTAAGGCTGCGATCACACAAGCAGTATTTGGTATTTTACCTCAGTATTTGTAGCCAAAATCAGTAGAGGAACAATCAAAGGGAAAGTATAAGGCTTGGTTCCCATTGCGTTAATGGGAAAGCGGTAACGGACAGCGTTGCACGGCGAAATTAACACCATGCAACGCGTCCGTTAGCGCGCCCATTCACGGCGCCCATTCACAGCACTAGCGCATGCCATGTTCAGCACACGCTAGCGACGCGCCGGTGTTTCCTGGCGCGCCGCGGACGCTGCTTGCAGCGTCCGAGGCGCGCCCACGGTCCGGGTTGCACTAACGCAATGTGACCCTAGCCTAAGGCTACGTTCACACTGGGCGTTTTTGCTGTGTTTTTAACCCCTTCATGACCTTGGGATTTTTCATTTTTCCGTGTTCATTTTTCACTCCCCTCTTTCCCAGAGCCATAACTTTTTTTTTTTTTCGTCAATTTGGCCATGTGAGGGCTTATTTTTTGCGGGACGAGTTGTACTTTTGAACGACATCATTGGTTTTAGCATGTCGTGTACTATAAAACGGGAAAAAAATTCCAAGTGCGGTGAAATTGCAAAAAAAGTGCAATCCCACACTTGTTTTTTGTTTGGCTTTTTTGCTAGGTTCACTAAATGCTAACTCTGACCTGTCATTATGATTCTCCAGGTCATTACGAGTTCATAGACACCTAACATGTCTATTTTGTTTTTTATCTAAGTAGTGAAAAAAAATTCAAAACTTTGCTAAAAATAAAAAAAAATTGCGCCATTTTCCGATACTCGTAGCGTCTCCATTTTTTGTGATCTGGGGTCGGTTGACGGCTTATTTTTTGCATGCCGAGATGACGTTTTTACTGATAGCATTTTGGTGCAGATACGTTCTTTTGATCGCCCGTTATTACATTTTAATGCAATGTCGCGGCGACCTAAAAAACGTAATTCTGGCGTTTCGAATTTTTTTCTCACTGCGCCGCGTAGCGATCAGGTTAATGCTTTTTTTTAATTGATAGATTGGGCGACTCTGAGCGCGGCGATACCAAATATGTGTAGATTTGATTTTTTTTTTGTATTGATTTATTTTGATTGGGGCGAAAGGGGGGTGATTTAAACTTTTATATTTTTTTTATTTTATTCACATTTTTTTTAACTTTTTTTTTTTTTTGCTTTTGCCATGCTTCAATAGCCTCCATGGGAGGCTAGAAGCAGGCACAACTCGATCACCTCTGCTACATAGCAGCGATCTGCTGATCGCTGCTATGTAGCAGAAATGGAGGTGTGCTGTGAGCGCCGACCACAGGGTGGCGCTCACACCCACCGGTCATCAGTAACCATAGAGGTCTCTAGGACCCCTATGGTTACCATCCTGACGCATCGTGCCCGGCCGGAAGCGGTAGTTAAATGCCGCTGTCTGCGTTTGACAGCGGCATTTAACTAGTTAATAGGCGCGGGCAGATCGCGATTCTGCTCGCGCCTATTACGGGCACATGTCAGCTGTTCAAAACAGCTGACATGTCCCGGCTTTGATGCGGGCTCACCGCGGAGCCCTGCATCAAAGCAGGGGATCTGACCTCGGACGTACTATCCCGTCCGAGGTCAGAAAGGGGTTAATGCATTTTTTTCTGCTAATTTTCAGCTGCGTTTTACAGTACCAGCAAAGCCTATGAGATTTCAGAAATCTCATGCACACACACTGGTTTATTTATTATCAGTATTTTGTGCTTTGCTTGTTTTTTTTGGATGTAGAGCATGTCACTGCTTTTAGCAATTGAATGGAAAAAAACACACCAAAAATGTAGCAAAACCTGCGTTTTTGCCACAGCTTCTTTTCTGCCAAGCACTTGGGTTTTGCTGCAGAAAAAAACACAGCAAAAACGCCCACTGTAAACTTAGCCTTAGGCTAGGTTCACACTTGCCTTGTGCAGTTCGTTCAACAAATCCGGACTGCACTAACGCAAGTGCCGACTTTGGCACTGCGCTAGTGCAGATGGACCATCTGCTAGCTCCATCTGCGCTAGCAGTGACTGACCCGGAAACGCTGCAGCCCGCATCTCGGGTCCGTCACTCAACGATGGCACATCGCTAGCACACGCCCATTGTGGGCGTGCACTAGCGATGCGTCCGCCATTGAAAGTAATGGTGACGTTAATGAACTACGTTACACCGCGTTATGCCGCGGTGTAACGTCCGTTAAACGGGTTCACACAACGCAGTGTGAACCCAGCCTTATAGAAATACGTCACCACTTCTGTATTTTTTACCCACTCCTGGTTTTGGGTGCCAAATACTGACATAAAATACTGTAAGGCTATGTGAACACGTAGGAAAAGAGGTGCAGAATTTTCTGCACTAAATCCGCATCTCCTGGCAGAATCCGCAGCTGCGGATTTGTCGTGGTTTTTATGCGGATTTTGTGCAGATTTTGTGCGGTTTTTGCCACTGCAGATTTTTATCATGGAGGGGTGCAGAAACGCTGCAGATCTGCACAAAAGAAGTGACATGCACTTCTTTGAAATCCGCAGCAATTCCGCACTGATTTTTCCACACCATCTGCACAGCTATTTTTTTATCCCATTGATTTACATTGTACTGTACATCACAGTGCGGATCTGCAGCGTTTTCTGCGCAGAAAAATTCGCATCGTGTGCACATAGCCATAGTGTGGCCATATACCAGCCCCCAGCCGCCCCAGAAATGGCGCATCTGTAAGATGCACCAATTCCAGTACTTAGCCTCTCTCTTCCCACTTGCCCTGTAGAGGTGGCATATGGGGTAATAAGGGGTAATAAGGGGTTAATGTCACCTTTGTAAGGTGACATTAAGCCGGCTTAGTAATGGAGAGGCGTCAGTAAGACACCTATCCATTAATAATCCTATAGTTGTGAAAGGATTAATAAAACACACACATGCAGAACAAAGTATTTTAATGAAATAAACCACCACAGTTTTGTCATCTTTGTTATACTGGTAATCCAAGCGAAGCCATCGATCTTCTGAAAAAAATAAATAAACCAACAGTATACTCCCTGATTAGTCGTAGTCCTTAATAACGAGTGTTCCATGACGAGTTCAGCTCTGCTACACCTGGATGCCTGACATCCAGACATAGCAGAGCTTGTAGATGATCACCGGAGATAACTCTCCAGCGATCTCTTACAGTGTATCGTTCTCACAATCAGCTGATCGTGAGAACCAGACTAGTGACCGGAGATAACCCCCGGTCACTTGCACGGTAGTTTTCGCGGTAAGCCAAGTTAACGCGAGAACTGCAGTGAACGCGGGACTTCCTGCGGCGGGACAGGTAAGACCTTACTTAAATTAGTAGACATGCGTAGTAAGCTGCGTTTACGCAGTTATTACGCATGTGACTAATCATTAGATGTGGTTTTACTGCATCTAATGACAGTCTATGGTAAATTTACGGTGCGGCAATGGAGCGTCGCCGCATTGTAAACAGACATGCTGCGTTCTGCGCCGCATGTCTGTTTCCGCGGGTCTGCCGCCTGCGTGTTTTACCGCATAGTGGAGACTGGATTTCAGGAAATCCCCCTCCAATATGCTGTAACATCTGAACGCTGCGTGTTTGACGCTGCGGCTCTACGCAGCGTCAAATATGCAGCATTTCCTGACCGTGGAAACATACCCTTAGAGCAGTGGTCCCCAACTCCAGGCCTCGAGGGCCGCCAACAGTCCAGGTTTTCAGGATTTCCTTAGTATTGCACAGGGGTTGGAATCATCACCTGTGCAGATAATCACATTACCACCGATGCAATACTAAAGAAATCCTGAAAACCTGCACTGTTGGCGGCCCTCGAGGCCTGGAGTTGGGGATCCCTGCCTTAGAGTGTCCATCTTTTTAGCAGAAACAAATGTGCAGCATGTTGTACCTGTTCTAGTGAATATGATGAAACTTACTACTGAGCCTCCTAAAAAATACTACAACACAAAGGTGGACTTAGCCTGGGTGCTGAAATTTAGAGTGGGCCCCTGGAGTCGGTTTCACTGGTGGGCCCTAGGCACCCCAGTCCGACACTGCATATATATATATTACAGACCAAAAGTTTGGACACACAACCTTTGGTCTGTACTGTATGTATATATATATATATATATATATACCGTATATACTCGAGTATAAGCCGAGATTTTCAGCCCAAATTTTTTGGGCTGAAAGTGCCCCTCTCAGCTTATACTCGAGTCACGGTCTGTGGCAAGGTCGGCGGGTGAGGGGGAGAGAGTGTGTCGCATACTCACCTAGTCCCGGCGCTCCTGACGTTCCCCCTGCCTGTCACACTGTCTTTGGGTGCCGCAGCTCTTCCCCTGTACAGCGGTCACGTGGGACCGCTCATTAAACTTATGAATATGGACTCCACTCCCATAGGGGTGGAGCCGCATATACATTCCTCTAATGAGCGGTGCCAGTGACCGCTGACAGAGGAAGAGCTGCGGCACCCGAAGACAGTGTGACAGGCAGGGGGAGCGTCAGGAGCGCCGGGACTAGGTGAGTATTTTATATTCACCTGTCCACGTTCCACCCGCCGGGTGCTGCTCTGTCTTCCTGTCCACTTGCACTGACTGTTCAGGTCCGAGGGCGCGGCGCCCTCTGCCTGAACAGTCAGTGCGGAGAGATGCCGAGACGGGACGCTGAGGAGCTTCAAGCAAGAGAGGTGAGTATGTGTTTTTTTTTTTATTGCAGCAGCAGCAGCGTTATATATGGCACAGATTTATGTGGAGCATCTATGGGGCCAAACTGAACGGTGCAGAGCATATATGGCACAGCTTTATAAGGAGCATCTATGGGGCCATACTGAATGGTGCAGAGCATATATGGCACAGCTTTATAAGGAGCATCTATGGGGCCAAACTGAACGGTGCAGAGCATTGTATATGGGGCACAGCTTTATATGGACCATCTATGGGGCCATAATGAACGGTGCAGAGCATATATGGCACAGCTTTATAAGGAGCATCTATGGGGCCATACTGAATGGTGCAGAGCATATATGGCACAGCTTTATAAGGAGCATCTATGGGGCCATAATGAACGGTGCAGAGCATATATGGCACAGCTTTCTATGTAGCATCTATGGGGTCATAATGAACGGTGCAGAGCATATATGGCACAGCTTTATAAGGAGCATCTATGGGGCCATAATGAACGGTGCAGAGAATTCTATATAGCACAGCTTTATATGGAGCATCTATGGGGCCATACTGAATGGTGCAGAGCATATATGGCACAGCTTTATAAGGGGCATCTATGGGGCCATAATGAACGGTGCAGAGCATATATGGCACAGCTTTATATGTAGCATCTATGGGGCCATAATGAACGGTGCAGAGCATATATGGCACAGCTTTATATGTAGCATCTATGGGGCCATAATGAACGGTGCAGAGCATATATGGCACAGCTTTATAAGGAGCATCTATGGGGCCATAATGAACGGTGCAGAGAATTCTATATAGCACAGCTTTATATGGAGCATCTATGGGGCCATAATGAACGGTGCAGAGCATATATGGCACAGCTTTATATGGAGCATCTATGGGGCCATAATGAACGGTGCAGAGAATTCTATATAGCACAGCTTTATATGGAGCATCTATGGGGCCATAATGAACGGTGCAGAGCATTCTATATGGCACAGCTATATATGGATCATCTATGGGGCAATAATCAATGGTATGGAGCATTATATATGGCACAGCTTTATATGGAACCTCCTTTGGGGCAATAATGAATGGTATGGAGCATTTATTTTTATTTTTGAAATTCACCAGTAGCTGCTGCATTTTCCACCCTAGGCTTATACTCGAGTCAATAAGTTCTCCCAGTTTTTTGTGGCAAAATTAGGGGGGTCGGCTTATACTCGGGTCGGCTTATACTCGAGTATACTGTATACGGTATATATATATATATATATATGTACTGTATATATATATATATATATATATATATATATAAATTGGAACAGCATCAAACACTACCTTACAAAACATGCAAAGCTCTTCCAACAAGCAATCCAATGGTCACCAATGGTAGATTCAAAAAGGGGAAAGCAGCACAAAAGGATTGAAAAAAATAAGTGGACTTTAATGCCTGAATGGCGTGGCAACGTTTCGGATGTAGTATGCTTTCTCAAGCCAAGAAAGGATTTTACATCCGAAACATTGCCACGCCTTTCAGGCATTAAAGTCCACTTATTTTTTTCAATCCTTTTGTGCTGCTTTCCTTTTTTTGAATCTATATCTATATCTATCTATCTATCTATCTATCTATCTATCTATAGATATAGATATCTACATATCTATATCTATATATATATATATATGTATATATATATATACTGTATATTTACTTATAATCTTACATTTATATGTTGTATACATTATATATAGAGAAAACAAAAGATAAGAAAAATACAAGCAAAGACAAAATGCAGTTGTATGGTGCCAGCCTGCCAGTTACAACCCAGTAATCTAAATAATATAAATGCAAAAAGGCAGGCAGTAGTGTTGAGCATTCCAATGCTGCAAATATCGGGTATCGGCCGATATTCGCTGTATCAGAATTCCGATACTGAGTTCCGATATTTTTGCGATATAGGATACTGGAATCGGAAGTTTCCATAGTGCAATGATGCACTATAATGGAGTGTGGGCGGTGCGTGGGTGGAGACTGCATGTGTGTGTGTGCGGGCGGTGCCTGTACGTGATCGTGGGGGTTCTGTGTGGGCCTGGCAGGGCTCTGTGCGTGCCTGCATGGGTTCTGTGCGGCCTGCAAGGGCTATGTGCATGCCTGCTGGGGCTCTGTCTGGCCTGCCGGGGCTCTGTGTGGCCTGCCGGGGTTCTGTGCGTGCCTGCCGGTGCTCTGTGCAAGTGAAGGTTTTTTTGTCCATCGCGTCCGCCATTTTCTACCGCGTATGCGCGACCGAAACTCTGCCCCTTCCTCCCCGGACTTCAGAATGGGCAGCGGATGCATTGAAAAACTGCATCCGCTGCCCACGTCATGCACAAATTTCACAATCTGCGTCAGTACGTTGGCCTGACGCATAGCGACAGACACCTGTACCGACGCAAGTGTGAAAGAGGCCTTAATGGGCGTTGAATAAAAAAAATGGAAAAAAAACGGCGTGGGCTCCCGTGCAATTTTCTGCGCCAGAAGAGGAAAGCCGACGGCCGGGGGCCAATATTTGTAGCCTGCTATGACTATCAGCCCGCAGCTGTCTGTGTAGCCTTTACTGGCTATTAAAATAGGGGGACCCTCAAATAAAATGACGTGGGGTCTCTCTATATTTTATAGCCAGAAAGGCTACGCAGACAGCTGTGGGCCGATATTCATAGCCTAGAGAGGGGCCATGGATATTGCCCCCCGGCTACAAATACCAGCCCCAGAAATGGCGCATTTGTAAGATGTGCCAATTCTGGCACTTAGCCCCTCTCTTCCCACTCCCGTGTAGTGGTGGGATATGGGGTAAGAGGGGGTTAATGTCACCTTGCTATTGTAAGGTGACATTAAGCTGGGTTAATAACGGAGAGGCATCAATAAGGCGCCTGTCCATTATTAATCCAATAGTAATAAAGGGTTAATAAAACACACACACATTAGGAAAAAAGTATTTTAATGTTCTTTATTTAACCATACTTACCATACTTCAGTGCCTGCAAAAAAGGTAAAATAATAAACCGTATACTACCTGTCCTCTGTAGTCCAATTAATAACGAGTGTCCAATGACGATCTGCCCTATAGAACAGTGACATCGGGTGATGTCACTGCTCTATAGGACCCTCAGTGACACACTGAAAGGAGACAATGGCTCCTGCAGTGCATCACTGAGAGGTTACCTTAGGACAAAGTCTCACTTTATGGCAATTGCTGTGTGGGAAAATTTCTCACACAGCAATGCCAAAAGTGAGACGAGGGACTATTTTTTTACAGCGTGGAGGAATACAGTGCGGAAGGATACCTTCCTCCCATCATTGTATTCCTGGTGCCCCGAGAGAGCGATTGCATCAGCTGATGCTGCCGTTCTCCACGGGTGATCGTCATGGGACACTCGTGGATTTCTACGGACAGGGAGTATATCGGTTCTTTGTTATTTTAATCTTTTTTCCAGGTGACACTGGCTTCGGGGAACAACGTGACAAGTAATGGTGAGTATGTACTCTGTTATATGTACTGTATGTTTGTATGTATGTATTGTATGTAATTTATGAATGTAATGTATGTAGTATACAGTATATATATATATTTTTTTTTTTACATTCAACACATTAGCCAGATGATGGGACTACTACTGTCCCATCATTGGCTAATGTGTCAATCATTGTCACAGACATCGTCTGATGGGACTTGTAGTCCCATCGGACGATGCCTGCACAGACCCCTGACAGCCCGCACAAAGCCCCGGCAGGCCGCACAGAGCCCCGGCAAGCCCACACAGAGCCCCGGCAGCCCGTACAGAGCCCCGGCAGGCCTTACAGAGCCCCGGCAAGCCCGCACAGAGCCCCGGCAAGCCTGCACAGAGTTCTAGCAAGCCCGTACAGAGCCCCGTCAAGCCCGCACTGAGCCCGGCAGGCCGCACAGAGCCCCGACAACCCGCAAAGAGCCCCGGCAGCCCGCACAGAGCCCCAGCAAGCCCACACAAACCCCTGGCAAGCCTTCACAGAGCCCTTCAAGGCCGCACAGAGCCCCAGCAGGCCACACAGAGCCCCGGCAATCACACACAGAACCCTGGCAGGCCGCACAGAGCCCAGCAGGCCACACAGATCCCCGGCAGGCATGCACAGAGCCCCAGCAGGCCACACAGAGCCCTGGAAGGCCGCACCGGCCCCCGAGATGCCCGTACAGATCCCCGGCAGGCCCGCACAGACCCCGCCCACACACACAGACACGCTCAGTGTCCGCCCACGCACTGCCCACACTCTTCCCCCTTCTGGAACAGGATGTAGAAGGACAGAAAGGACTTATTTACATTCTTATATTTGTGTCCCTTTGACTTGCATTGGTATCGGGTATCGGTATTGACAATATCCGATATTTTTTGGATATCAGCCGATCCAATCCGATACCGATACTTCTTGATATCGGAAGGTATCGCTCAACACTAGCAGGCAGCATACCATAGGAATATCAAAAAAAGTGAATAAACTTTTAAATTGCCATGTGTGCTTTTTCTACACTCATGGATAGTGGTTGGGTTAAGCCAATTATTGGCAAACTGTTGTGTTTTCTCTTTTCATATCATAATGATAACCCGAAACATCCAAATGACTCCAATCAAAAGTTTACATACCCTGATGATTTTGGCCTGATAACATGCACAGAAATTGACACAAATGGATTTAAATGGCTATTAAAGATAACATCCTCACCTGTGACCAGTTTGCTTGTAATCAGTGTATATGCAAAAAAGCTGAGTGATTTTCTGGGATTCAGACAGACTCTTGCATCTTTCATTCATCCACTGACATTTCTTTATTGTGAGTCATGGGGAAAGCAAAAGAATCATCAACAGATCTACAGGAATAGGTAGTTGAACTGTATAAAACAGGAAATGGATACAAAAACATATCCAAGGAATTGATAATGCCAGTAGCAGTGTTAAAACTGTGATTAACAAATGGAAAAACGGTAGCTCTGTAAAAACAAAACCACGGTCAGGTAGATCAACAAAAATTTTGTCCACAACTGCTGGAAAATTGTTCAGGATGCAATGAAAAACCCATGAATAACATCAGCTGAAATGCTTGACTTTCTTAAAACTATAGGCGTGTCTGTTTCAAGATGCATAATAAAGAGATACTTGAAGAAAAATGGGCTACATGGTCGAGACGTCGGAAGAAAGCCATTACTGCACAAATGCCACAAAGTATCTCACCTACAATATGCAAAACCGCACAGAGACAAGCCTTTTTGGACACATCCATAAATGTCACATTTGGAGAGAGGTCGACAAGGCCTATGATGAAAGGAACACCATTCCTACTGTAAAGCACGGAGGTGTATCACTGATGTTTTGGGGATGTATGCATTACAAAGGCACAAGAAACTTGGAGAAAGTTGAAGGAAAGATGAATGCAGCTTATTATCAGCAAATACTAGAGGCAAATTTACACTCATCAAACCGGAAGCTGCACATGGGACGTACTTGGACATTCCAACATGACAATGATCCAAGAAACAAGGCCAAGTCGACTTTTCATTGGCTACAGCAGAAAATATTGAAAGTTCTGTAGTGGCCATCTGAGTCCCATGACCTCAATATCAGCAATTCACTCTGGTGAGATCTCAAGCGTGCAGTTCATGCTAGACAGCCAAGGAATCTACAGGAATTGAAGGCTTTTTGCCAAGAAGAGTGGGCAGCTTTACCATCTGAGAAAATACTTCATATAACCTCATCCACAACTACCATAAAATACTTCTTTGATGCTAGAGCGGGGCAATACACTGTATTTAGAAATGGGGTATGTGAACTTTGATCGGGATCATTCGGATGTTTTCAGCTGTCATTATGATTTAAAAAGATAAAACACAACAGTTTGACAATAAATGGCTTCTCTCAACCACTAACCATGAGTGGAGAAAAAGTTTTGGTGTTATCATTCATATTCTCTGAAAAAAGGGGCCAAGAAAGCAGAAACTCTGCAGGATATGTAAACTTTTGAGCACAACTGTATATATAGGTGTACTGGAGTATAAGTTAGTGTGCTTGCAACGTCTAGGTGCATGTTCACACTGGACACTAAACAGACAAAACCCAGGATGAAAACATATTAAGCAAATAAGCAAATATCTTGCAGTAGATAAACTAATAGCAATAGTGCATGAAAATAATATAGAATGCTTAGTTAACAGCATCTTGATCCAAAAATGTAAAAAGTCATAACACCACATCAAAGTGACACTATTCAGGATGGTTCTAACCTCCAATATTAAAACTTTACCATTTGTCAAGTGACATACATGTTTATAAGGGCTGAGAAGGATTAAGACCCAGCTGATGGACACCCAGGGATGTAAAACTACATGAATGTATTGTCCAGCTGAAGGAAGATAGAGGGCACAAATTTATTTGCACAGAGTACAAAAACTTGAAAGAGAAAATCTAAAGAGATGAACTGGAATATATGTTGGTGTGCATGCAGTGTGTAAGTGCATACTCACACTGGCCACTAAACAGACAATACCCAAGATAAAAACATAATAAACTGCAGTAATAAATAAGAAGTAACATAATATAGTTTTGATCAAAATAACATAAAAGCCATCCCACCATGTCATGGTGACTCTTTTGGAGACAGTGCTAACTTCTAGTATTAACCCCTTTCTGACATCAGACGTGCTATCCCGTCGAGGTGACCTGGGCCCGAATGACCATCGAAGGGATAGTACGTCATATGCTCACAGGGGTGCGTGGCCAATCGCGGTCGGGTGTCAGCTCATTATCACAGCTGACATCCGGCACTGTGCCAGGAGTGGTTACGGATCGCTCCCAGCACATTAACCCCTGGAACACTGTGATCAAACAAGATCACAGTGCTCCGGTGGCATAGGGAAGCATCGCGCAGGGAGGGAGCTTCCATGACACCCTCAGAACAACGTGATGTGATCGTGTTGTTCCAAGCGTCTCCACCGTACTCCCCCCTGCAGGCCCCCAGTCCAAGATGGCCGCAGGGGTCCCTCCGAGTCCTGCAGGGAGGTGGCTTGTCAGCATCTGCTGAGAGCAGGCACCGGCAAGCCTCATGCACTGCCTGTCAGATCGCTGATCTGACACAGTGCTAGGCAATGTGTCAGATCAGCGATCTGAAACTATATAGTCATGTCCCTCCCTGGGACAAAGTAAGTGTAAAAATATATATTTTTTAAAATCCTAAATAAAGTAAAAAAAAATTGTTCCAATAAATACATTTATTTATGTACATAAAAAAACAATAAAAGTACATATATTTAGTATCACCGCATCCATAATGACCCGACCTGTAAAATTATCCCACTAGTTAACCCCTTCAGTGAACCCCGTAAAAAAAAAGAGTCCAAAAACAATGCTTTATCATCATGCCGCCAAACGAAAAATGGAATAGCATGCAATAAAAAAACGATATAAATAAACATGGCACCGTGGAAAACGTCATCTTGTCCCGCAAAAACTAGCTGCCATACAGCACCATCAGCTAAAACATAAAAAAGTTATAGCTCTCAGAAAAAAGCGATGAAAAAACAATTATTTTTTATGTAAAATAGTTTTCATTGTATAAAAACGCCAAAACATAAAAAAAGATATACTGTATATGAGGTATCGCTGTAATCGTACTCACCCGAAGAATAAAACTGCTTTATCAGTTACGCCGAAAAGGGGAAAGGTGTAAATGCCTCCCTAAAAGAAATTCATGAATTGCTTGTTTTTGTTCAATCTGCCTAACAAAAATCAGAATAAAAAGCGACTAAAAAATGTCATGTGAACGTAAATGGTACCAATTAAAACGTCAACTTGACCCGCAAAAAACAAGAACTCGCATTACTCTGTGAACCAAAATATGGAAAAATTATAGCTCTCAAAATGTGGTGACGCAAAAAACTATTTTTTGCAATAAAAAAACAAACTCTGCTATAAAAACCCATTATAAATAGTAAATCAAACCCCCTTTATCACCCTCCTAGTTAGGGAAAAAAAATAAAATAATAAAAAGTAGTTATTTCCATTTCCCCATTAGGGTTAGTGTTAATGTTGGGGCTAAAGTTAGGGTTAGGGCTAAATTTTGGGTTGGGACTAGAATTGGGGTTAGGGTTTGGATTACGTTTACAGTTGAGTTAGGGGTGTGTCAGGGTTAGGGGTGTGATTAGTGTTATGGTTACTGTTGGGATTAGGGTTATGGGTCTGTTGGGGTTGGGATTAGGGTTAGGGGTGTGTTGGGGTTAGGGATATGGTTAAGGTTATGCTTGGGATTAGGGTTAGGGTTGTGTTTGGGTTAGATGTGTGGTGAAGTTTATGGTTGGGATTAGGGTTAGGGTTGTTTTGGGGTTAGGGGTATGTTGGGGTTAGGGTTGGAGTTAGAATTGGGGGTTTCCACTGTTTAGGCACACTAGGGGCTATGAAAATGCAACATGATGTCCGATCTCAATTCCATCCAATTCTGCGCTGAAAAAGTAAAACGGGGCTCTTTCCCTTCTTAGCTCTACCGTGTGCCCAAACAGTGGTTTACCCCCACATATGGGGCATCAGCATACTAAGGACAAATTGTACAACAATGCTTGTGGTCCAATTTCTCCTGTTACCATTGGGAAAATGAAAATTTGGGGGCTAAAAAATCATTTTTTTGGAAAAAAGATTTTTTATTTTTGTCTCTGTGTCATAAACTTTAGTGAAACACTTGGGGGTTCAAAGTTTTCACAACATATCTAGATAAGTTCCTTGGGGGTCTAGTTTCCACTATGGGTCACTTGTCGTGGGTTTTTACTGCCTAGTTACATCAGGAGCTCTGCAAACGCAAAGTGACGGCTGCAGACTATTCCATCTAAGTCTGCGTTCCAAAACGCCACTTCTTCCCTTCTGGGCCCCGACGTGTGCCCAAACAGTAGTTTTCTCCCACATATGGGGTATCACCATACTCAGGACAAATTGAACATCTTTTGTGGTCTAATTTCTTCTGGATACCTTTGGGAAAATACAAAATTGGGGGCTAAAAGATCATTTTTGTGGAAAAAAATGATTTTTTAATTTTCATGGCTATACATTATAAGCTTTAGTGAGACAATTGGGAGTTCAAAGTGCACACCACACATCTAGATAAGTTCATTATGTGGTCTAGTTTCCAAAATGGGGTCACTTGTGGGTGGTTTCCTCTGTTTAGGCACATCAGGGGCTCTCCAAACAAGACAAGGTGCCTGATCTCAATTCTAGCCAATTCTGCATTGAAAAAGTCAAACGGTGCTCCTTCCTTTCCGAGCTCTGCCATGCGCCCAAACAGTAGTTTACCCCCAAATATTGGTTATCAACGTACTCAGGATAAATTGCACAACAACTTTTGTGGTCCAATTTCTCCTGTTACCCTTGGGAAAATAAAGACTTGGGGGCAAAAAGATATTTTTTGTGAAAAAAAATATGATTTTTTATTTTTACGGCTCTACATTATAAACTTCTGTGAAGCCCTTGGGGGTACAAAGTGCTCACCACACATCTAGATAAGTTCCTTAAGGGGTCTAGTTTTTAAAATGTTGTCACTTGTGGGGGGTTTCCACTGTATAGGCACATCAGGGGCTTTCCAAATGCGACATGATGTCCTATCTCAATTCCAGACAATTTTGCATTGAAAAGTCAAATGGCGCTCCTTCCCTTCCGAGCTCTGCTATGTGCCCAAACAGTGGTTTATCCTTATATATGGGGTTTCTGCGTACTCAGGATAAATTGTTCAACAACTTTTGGAGTCAAATTTCTCCTGTTACACTTGGTAAAATAAAACAAATTGAATATGAATTAATTATTTTGTGAAAAAGTTAAATGTTCATTTTTTTCTAAACACTCCAAAAATTCCTGTGAAGCACCTGAAGGGTTAATAAACTTCTTAAATATGGTTTTGAGCACCTTGAGGGCTGTAGGTTTTAAAATGTTGTCACTTTTTCTGTATTTCTATCATATAGACCCCTCATAGTGACTTCAAATGTGATGTGGTCCCTAAAAAATGGTGTTGTAGAAATGAGAGATTGATGGTCAGCTTTTAACCCTTATAACTCCCTAATAAAAGAAAATGTTGGTTCCAAAATTGTGCTGATATAAAGTAGACATGTGGGAAATGTTACTTATTAAGTATTTTATGTGACATATCTCTGTGATTTAAGGGCATGAAAATTCAAAGTTGGAAAAATGCAAAATGTTCAAAATTTTCACCAAATTTCAGTATTTTTCACAAATAAACGCAAGTAATATGAATAAAATGTTACCATTATCATGAAGCGCAATATGATGAGAAAACAGTGTAAGAATCACCGGGATCTATTGAAGCATTCCAGAGTTATAAACTCATAAATAGACAGTGGTCAGAATTGTAAAAATTGGCCCGGTCATTAACGTGCAAACCACCCTTGGTGGTAAAGGGGTAAACCTTACCATTTGTCAAGAGACCTACATGTGGATAAGTGCTGAGAGAGACAGATAAAAAAAATTAACAAATAAACCAAATTAATCGTCAAAATTCACCAAGTTACAACAAACACAGATATTCTACTTTTCAAAACGTTCAAAGAAAGTTGGAAAAACATTGATGCCAATAAGATTTAAAGCTGCAAAAATACTGTGGAAGCACATTTAAACTATTCTCAAAATGCCACATTGCTAGAGTTCTAGTCAAACTTAAAAAAAATAGCAAGAGATGACTATCAAGAGTTAATAGAACTCTCCATCATATTCTTAGGTGGTGATGTTGAGTGATTTGACCTGAAAATCAGACCTCCAGGTGCCAAGCTCGCTAGATAGCGAGACCACTTTACTCTCTGAATATATTGCATGACCTTGTTGATTGTCCCATGCTAAGCCACAGCTTCAATATGTTCCAACAGTAAAATAACCTTTCCAAGATTTAATGTATGCATCCTTAAATGGATGGGGGTTTATTAAAATGTGAACAAAAACATCTCAAAAGCAGCTTTACAGAAGGTTTGCTAGCATTTGTGGTATTTAACTGACAAATTAGCTGTCTTGTCACTGTTTCTTGATAAAATTGACCAAGAAACAAAGGCAAAAATAATGACAAAGTTGGACCACAAAAATATAATGGCCCCTGGGAAATGATACGTGCTGTTGAAGGAAGAACTTTTCAGTTCAGTGTATTGATACATTTCTTAATTCCCTTACCACTTTCTTTCTAACCATTTTTTCTTTTATTTCAGAGAAAAACATTGATGATTTCATATCAATCAGGAGAAAAGATTGATGATAGTTTTCTCCAAGAGGATCCTTCTTCATGGGAGACTAATGCCTCATTTTGGAGGCAGAAAATGGTGTATTGACCCTTAAAGCAGTGAACGATACAGGTGAAAGGGCTGTAAAGTTGATGCCTGACTCCAATGCTCTAATACTACCGAAGATAAACATATCAAGGAAGAAATGCACATAGAAAGAATAAGAAATAACCAATATCATATTTTATTGACAAAATGTAATGTTAAAAAAAACAATGATATTAAAATCCAAAACAAAAGGTGATTTGACGGTGAGAAGTACCAAAAAAGTGGTACCGCTGGTCAGAGGAAATAAAGGAGGTAGGTTCAAATTGCCTGTTATTAGTCACATAAATTCATCTGTGTACTGAGAAAGTATTAAGTCAATGTGAAAAAGAAATAAGACCACTGGTATATATTACCAAAAGGTTGTGAAAGGATCTAATAGCTAGGAGAAAAAAAAGATAAGTAATTACCTCAGACCTTAGGTGCCACCACCCCTATGCGCTGTTCGGCTGGAGTGCCTTCCCCCGGAAGAAGGGGGTGTTTCTCTGTTAATGGTAAAGGACTTTCTCACTGCATCAATGCGAGAATGGATGGAGCCATGTTCCGTTTAATCCTGAGTGACAACCACCTTCCCTCCGCCAGCACATTAAAAATCGGTCGTGGCTGGGTCTTACAGCAAGACAATGACCAAAAATTTACAGCCAAGGCAACAAAAGAGTGGCTCAAAGAGAAACACATTAAGGTTAGACCGTATTCCCATAGAAAACTTATGGAGGGAGATGAAGCTCCAAGTTGTCAAGCGACAGCCTCAAAATCTTAATGATTTAGAGATGATCTGCAAAGAGGAGTGGACCAAAAATCCTCCAGACATGTGCACAAACCTCATCATCAACTGCAAAAACCATCTGACTGCTCTGCTTTCCAACAAGGGTTTTGCCATCAAGTATTAAATCTTGTTTGACAGAATGACCAAATACTTATTTCTTACTGCAAAATGTAAATAAATTCATATAATTTATACAATGTGATTTTCTGGATTTTATTTTTGATATTCTCTCAATGTTAAAGTTAAACTACCCTTAAAATTATAGACTGTTCATGTCTTTGTCAGTGGGCAAACTTACAAATTCAGGAAAGGATCAAATACTTATTTCCCCCACTGTACTATCAAACAAGGTCTGGGTAGGTAGCGCTGACTGAAATCCACAGAAATGAACTACGCAATATAAAAGGTCAGAAGAAAGACAGCAGATAGTAAAAAACAAGTCTTTTGTAAACTTGCTCACAGTGGCTTGTAATAGTTTGGGCACCCCTGGCCAAAATTACTGTTATTGGGAACAGTTAAGCAAGCTGAAGTTGAAATGTTCCCTAAAAGGCTTTAAGTCGATAATGTCTCTAAAACACTGTGGAATTAATAGTTCCATATAAGTGCGTAAAATAAATAAAAATAAAAAGTTAAAAATGACACATTTGCTTTGTATTTTAGGCAAAAAATATAGTTACTAGTGTTGAGCGATACCGTCCGATACTTGAAAGTATCGGTATCAGATAGTATCGGCCGATACCCGAAAAGTATCGGATATCGCCGATACCGATATCCGATACCAATACAAGTCAATGGGACACCAAGTATCGGAAGGTATCCTGATGGTTCCCAGGGTCTGAAGGAGAGGAAACTCTCCTTCAGGCCCTGGGATCCATATTAATGTGTAAAATAAAGAATTAAAATAAAAAATATTGATATATTCACCTCTCCGGCGGCCACTGGACATCACGCGGGTAACCGGCAGGCTTCTTTGTTCAAAATGAGCGCGTTTAGGACCTGAGGAATGACGTCGCGGCTTCATTCCTCAGGCCCTAAATTCCTAGAATGAGGAGTTTAGTGCCTGAGAATGACGTCGCGGCTTCTCACTATGGATCCGATACCGATACCCGATACTACAAAAGTATCGGATCTCGGTATCGGAATTCCGATGCCGCAAGTATCGGCCGATACCCGATACTTGCGGTATCGGAATGCTCAACACTAATAGTTACATTTTAAAGATTACAAAAAGGAAAGTGGACCAATGCAAAAGTGTGGGTACCATGCATGATTAGTACCTAGTAGCACACTTTTGCAAATATCAAAGCTTGTAAAAGCCTTTTGTAGCCAGCCATGAGTATTTCAAGTCTTGTTTGAGGGATTTTCATCCATCCATTCAACCATGGAAAATTCTTCCAGCTCTCTGAGATTCCTGGGTCGTCTTGCCTGCACTACTGTTTTGAGGTCAGAGATTTTTTATGATGTTCAGAATATTCCGATATTCAGCTTTTAAGGAAGTGTATTGTGGATTTTGATGTGTGGTTAGCATTATTATCCATTTTAGAAGCCATCCTGTTTCCAACTTCAGCTTTTTTTTACAGATAGTGTTATGTTTGCATCAAGAATTTGTTGAAATTTCTTTGAATCCATTCTTCCCTCTACCTGTGAAATGTTTCTGTGCCATTGGCTGCAAAACAACACCAAAGCATGATTGATCCACCCCCATGCTTAATGGTTGTTGAGATGTTCTTTTCCTGAAATTCTGTGCCCTTTTTTCTCCACACATACCTTTGATAATTGTGGCCAAATATTGTTATTTTAACCTCATCAGTCCAAAGTACTTGTTTCCAAAATGCATCAGGATTTTTTAGATGTTCTTTTGCATAATTCTGATGCTGATTTTTTTTGGTGCTAATGCAGGAGAGGTTTTCTTCTGATGACTCTTCCATGAAGACCATATTTGTGCAGATTTTTATGAACTGTAGAACAATGTAACAACTCCAGTGTCTGCTAAATTTTTCTGAAGCTCTTTTTCAGTCAAGCGGGAGTTCTGATTTGCCTCTCTAGAAATGCTAGGAGTAGCTTACTGAAATTTTGCTTGGTCTTTCAGACCTTATCTTGATCTCTGCTGTTCCTGTTAACTTCAATTTCTTAAATACATTTTGAACTGAGGAATAGGCAATTTGAAAACTCTTTTCTACCTTCTTACAGCGTTCTTCTGCTTTGTGAGCCTCCTCCATTTTCATTTTCAGAGTGCTAGGCAGCTGCTTAGAAGAACCCATGGCTGCTGTTGTCCGGCAAAAGGTTAGAGGAGGCTGTTTTTATAAAACTGGGTAATTTGCATCACATGGCTTTCGTAATAATGATAGTGAACAAGCACTATCCATAACAGGCTAATTAAGGTCTGAATATTAGTCAAAGGCATCTCATCATCATTTCACCTGCAACTTGCTTAGCTGTTCACATTCACAGTGATTTTGACCAGGGGTATCCAAACTTTTTTATGCAACTGTATGTTCATATATGTTCTAGCTAATTAAAGCAATGTAATAGCTTGAGTATATCCTTCAAGTAGAGTTGAGCGACTTTTACTTGTTTCGGATCGAGTCGGGTTTCGCGAAACCCGACTTTGTCAAAAGTCGGTTCGGGTGAAATCGGCCGATTATTGCGAAAAGTCGGGGGCCAAATGAAACTCGAAACCCAATGCAAGTCAATGTTAGGCATTGAAAACTGGGGGTCATTTGGCTAAAGTTGTGGGGGGGTAGTGCTGGCTCAAGATTTTTGTGGGCCCAGGAAACACGGAATATGTCACTGCGGTGGAGCAGGGAGAGGTAAGTATTTTAACTTTGCAAGTGCTGTGATCCTGAGCAAGCAGTTGGGGCCCACTCGTTGGCACTGGCACAGGGCCCCTCTTAGTCCGGCGGTGTGTTTGATGGCAGGAGGAGCCTCCCACTGGCAGAGACACTTTTGCCCACTATGAGGGGCCCTGTGCCAGTGACGTCGCCAACGACTATGCCCCCCCACCTGATAAAGGAACCTGCACTTTCATCTGCACCTTCTTCTTTGTCCCCGTGTAAGGTGGTATAGTATGCGGGAAGGGGAACCTGACTTTCAGCAGGGTCAGATTCTGGCTGTGTAGAGTGCAAGGGGAATGTAGTGGTCTGGGTCAATGTACCAGCAGACTCATCTAGCAGTGGCTGGGCAATGGGCAGGATAAGGAGGAAACACAGATATATGTCCAAATAATAATGTAGGCTAAATGCAGTTCAAAATTGGTAACAGGACTAAATAGGAGGCATTGCTTTGTTCAGTGGAGGACAACTGTAATGAGTGGCAGACACAGTTAGTAGGCCCAAATATTAAAGTAGGCTAAATGCAGTTCAAAATTGTTAACAGGCCTAAACGGGCGGCATTGCTTTGTTCAGTGGACGACAGCTGTAATGAAAGGCAGACACAGTTAGTAGGCCCAAATACTAAAGTAGGCTAAATGCAGTTCAAAATTGGTAACAGGACTAAACAGGCGGCATAGCTAGATACTGGGGTGGGCTCCTCTGCTGAGTAGCAGACAGTTGTAGTAGGTGCAAAGTATTAACTGGTCTAAATGGAGGCCAGGGCCCATGTATGTTTTAACTATCATCTATCATTTCAACAAATTTGTATTGGCAGTGCCATTGAAGGATTTAACAGCACAGACTACACAGTGGTGGAGCAGGGAGAGGTAAGTATTGCAAGTGGTAGAGCACTGTTCGAGCTGGGGGGAGCACTCTCTCGTGGGCAGCGGTACTGGCACAGGGCCCCACATATCACAATGATGTGTCTGATGTTGTTTGTGCACCACCACAGTCAGAGACACTTCATTGTACTATGATGGACCCTGTGCCAGTGCCGTCGCCCAAGAGTACAAGGAGCAGATGTCGGCGCACAACACTATAGTCAGTCAAATGGTACAAGAGTGGGCACACCCACCTGTCCAGGCAAACGGCACTCGCACGGGTGCTTGCGCCAGGTGGTCACCACGGCCCTGTGGGGAAAGTCAACCCATTTAGGGAGGTACAAATATGGCCTATGGTGGACATTCAGCAGCTGCAAATGGAGGAATTGGAGAAGTCAGTAAGAGGAAGTCAAAAGCAAGACATTTTTCCAGCCAGCTGCATGTCAGCAGGGGAAGGTGGGGCAAAATAATTTGAAATCCATGATTGGTTCATTTTAATGAAGGTTAGATCATCAACATTCTGGGTAGCCAGACGTGTCCTTTTTTCGGTCAGTATTGAAAAATCAGCCCTGAAGACTTTTTTTGATAGCTCACTAGAAGCAGGGCAAGCGAGCTCCTGTAATGCATATTCTGCCAATTCTGGCCAGGTGTCTATTTTTGATTCCCAGTAATCAAAGGGGAATGACCTGTGAGGGAGAACATCGATAAGGGAGGAAAAGTAGTTTGTAACACATACTGGACCGTGTCAGCGGTCATTGCGAAATCACTCCACAAACTGGTCATAAAACCCCTCTGTCCAATGTCATTTCGGATTTATGCACCTCTAACACCTCTGCCATGTTGCCCCCAACGGCTCGTGTGAGAACCATCACCGCCACTGTGTGCTGGTAATGCCATAACCAAATGGTCTACAAGAGTTGCTTGTTTGCTAGCCAATATTTGCTCAAGGTTCTCATGTGGCATGATATTTTGTAATTTTCCTTTATATCGTTGATCCAGGAGGCAGGCCAACCAGTAATCTTCATCGGTCATCATTTTGATAATGCGGGGGTCCCTTTTAAGGATACGCAAGGCATACTCAGCCATGTGGGCCAATGTTTCAGGTGTCAATTCACTGCTTGTGCTGGGGTTGAGAAGCACTTTCTTGCAAATCAACATCAGTTGTGTCCTACAAAAACCCTGTACCTGACCATGCAATGCCACCAGTTTCTATTGCCCCCTGAGAAGCATCCTCTTCCCATAAATATTCATCCCTATTATCCTCCTCCTCTTCGTTCGCCACCTTGTCTAGGAGACTTTCCTGAGCAGACAATGGCTGACTGTCATCAAGGCTTCCCTCCTCCTCAGCTGCAGACGCCAGCTCCTTAATGTGCATCAAACTTTGCATCAGCAGACACATTAGTGGGATGCTCATGCTTATGATGGCGTCGTCTGCACTTACCAGCCGTGTGCATTCCTCAAAACACTGAAGGACATGACAGAGGTCTTGTAGCTTCGACCACTGCACACCAGAGAACTCCATGTCTGCCATACAAGTGCCTGCCCGTGTATGTGTATCCTCCAACAAATTAATTACAGCACGCCTCTGTTCGTACAGCCTCTGAACCATGTGCAGTGTGGAGTTCCACCTTGTTGCAACGTCGATTATTAGGCGGTGCTGGGGAAGATTCAGCAATCGCTGATGGTTCTGCATACGGCTGGAGTGTACGGTCGACCGGCGGATGTGCGAGCAAAGTCTTCGCACCTTCAGGAGTAGGGCTGGTAACTCCGGATAATTTTTGAGGAAGCTCTGCACCACCAGGTTCAAGGTGTGAGCCAGGCAAGGTATGTGTTTAAGTTCTGAAAGAACTATGGCAGCCATAAAATTCCTTCCGTTATCACTGACTACCTTGCCTGCCTCAATATGTACACTGCCCAGCGATGACTGAGCTTGTTGCTGCAAGTACTCGGCCAGTACTTCCGCGGTGTGTCTATTGTCGCCCAAACACTTTATTTGTAGCACAGCCTGCTGACGCTTACCACTACCACTAGCTGTTTGATAATGGGACACCTCGTGTGCAACACTGGCAGCTGCGGATGGAGTGGTTGGGTGACTGCGCTGTGTGGACAAGCTTTTGCTTCTGGAGGAGGAGGAGGAGGAGGGGTGGCGTACGCCTACAGCCAACTATTTCCTAGACAATGGGCTAGGCAGAACTGCCCCACTATGGCTGTCCCCTGTGGACCCTGCATCCACCACATTAACCCAGTGCGCTGTGATGGACACGTAATGTCCCTGGCCATGCCTACTGGTCCATGCATCTGTTGTGAGGTGCACCTTTCCACTGACTGATTGCCTCAGTGCATGGACAATGCGGTCTTTGACATGCTGGTGGAGGGCTGGGATGGCTTTTCTTGCAAGAAGTGCCAACTAAGTAGGTCATAGTGTGGTACTGCATAGGCCATCAGGTCTTTGAAAGCTTCGCTTTCCACCAACTGGTAGGGCATCATCTCTAACGAGATTAGTATAGCAATGTGGGTGTTCTAAACCTATTTAAGCGGATGAGAGGATAAGTACTTTCTTTTCCTAATGAGAGTCTCTTGTAGGGTGAGCTGGACTGGAGAGCTGCATATGGTGGAACTAGCGGTGGTGGTGGTGGACATGGCGGATTGAGGGTTGGGGATGGTATTCTTGATGTTGGCCTACATACAGTGTTTCCTACCAATAACCTTGTGATTCCATGACTGCTTTGGCTTTGCAATGATACCTCCACATTTGCTGCTGGTGGTGTCCTAACCGGTAGCCTTACAGTGAAGGGAGCAATGTAGCGTTGCTGACTACATTCATTCTGAGCAGGTGCACCAACGGTACGGGACATTTGGAAGTTAGTCCAGGCTTGCAAGTGCATGCTGGTTAAATGTCTAAGCATGCACATTGTATTTAAATTTTGAAGATTCTTCCCTCTGCTAAAGGTCTTTGAACATTTCTTACAGATAACTTTTGACTGATCATTTGGATCTTGGTTAAAAAATTGCCACACTACACTTTACCTACTATGGAATACCTTTTCAGGCATTGCATGCTGTGCTACTTTCACCGGATGGCCACACTGTCCTAAACCTGTTTTTGTTTTTGACAAACGTTTTTGGCCTGATACGGGCCTGCCAGATGACAGCTGTTGTGATGTAGATGGCTGCTACAGATTATCTGCCTCCTCTTCTGAGCTACTGGCAGCGGCACCCTCTTCCCCCAATGGCTGCCAGTCTGGGTCAACAACTGGGTCATTTATCACCTACTCTTCAAAGTCATGTGCACCTTCCTCTGTGTCACCGTGTAAGGTGCTATAGCGTTCAGGACAGGGCACCATAGTCTCAGCAGGGTCAGATTCTGGCTCAGTACACTGCAAGGGCAATGTAGTGATCTGAGTCAATGGAACAGCATAATAATCTAGCTGTGGCTGTGCATCAGTGCACTCCATGTCCGATTCATCTTGTAATGGGCAGTTAACAATTTTCCCTTTCTAACCCAGGCACGGTATGTGTAAAGAGCTCCATGGAGTAACCTGTAGTGTCGCCTGATGCATCCTTCACTTTTGGTTTGGGTGAAGGACACAAGAAAACGTCTTGCTCCTGACCGGGAGCATCCACTGATGACTCGCTGCTTTTATATTTGGAACTTTCTGAAGAGGAGGCGAAAGAGCTAGATGCTGAGTCAGCAAGGAAAGCCAAAACTTTTTCCTGCTGATCCGGCTTGAAAAGCTGTTTTTCTACTCCCAGATAAGGAAGCCTTCGAGGCCTTGTGTAGCCAGACGATGACGCTGGCTCAACACCTCCAGCCTTAGGTGCTATTCTGCTTTTGCCACTACCACCAGATGAACCACCACCACCATCAGTACCAGCTGGCAACCACCGCCCACGGGCTCTTCCACCAGACTTCCTCATTTTTTGGAAAATCTAACCAAAATAACAATCGTTATATGGTACTGTAAAACAAGGTGGAAGGTGTATATAAACTTGTTGAGAATTTAAATCTCCCTTTTTTTGGGGGGGACGGGGGGACGGTACCAAACCTCAGGCCCTGGGCATAAAACAACACAATGTAAGTGGCAGAAAGTGGCAGGCTGATGTACTACAAACTAACAGGACTGAAGTATATCCACTTTGTGAGAATTTGAATCTCACTTATTTTTTTCGGAGACTGAAACAAACCTCAGGCCCTGTGCACAAAGCAACACAATGTAAGTGTCAGAAAGTGGCTGGAAGATATATGAAAAAATACAAGACTGTAGTACAATTTCAATCTCCCTACAATGATCTCAGGAAAAGTATGGCAGCAATAAAAGGACTGCTGCACACAAAAGTGTGGACAAATAAACAAGATAACTGTACAGAAAGGAGCAACAGGATTTTTGCTTTAATAAAAACTGTTGGTTTGCACCGAAGCGTGCAAACAGCAATGCAGCTATCAGGCAGCCTTATAAGGCAGCCTAATAAGCTACAGAGCTGATGCACAAAAATATAGCCTCCACTGTCCCTGCAAAAAATTGGTGGTGTTGGATAGTGGAAATCGCTACAGCACAAGCGGTTTCGGGGTTAATCTTCCCTCCCTAACTATATCCCGTTTTCTGATGAAGCTGCAGCAACCTCTCCCTATGCTAAGATCGGCAGAAGTAAGATGGCGGCCGGCGTGCACGCCCCTTTATAGCCCCTGTGATGCCGCAGAAAGCAAGCCAATCACTGTCATGCCCTTCTCTAAGATGGTGGGTACCGAGACCTATGTCATCACGCTGCCCACACTCTGCGTCCGCCTTCATTGGCTGAAAAATGCCGCTGAAAGCGTCATACAAAACGCGACTTTTGCGCGCAGATCGCCGGCCTCATGGCCAATCCCACACTAGGATAGGGTCGGGTTTCATGAAAACCGACTTTGCCGAGAGTCGGCGATTTTTTAATTTGTCGGATCCGTTTCGCTCCACCCTTCCTTCAAGCATGCCTTTCTCCTTGTTAAAATGATAGAAATGATGACAATTCAGTTTAGAGATGTTATACTGAAAAAGTTTAATAACTTGGTACTTCTGTCTAGCAAAAAAACTGTCATGTAATGTTATATTTCCATTACCAGAAGCAGAAGTCAGATGAAATATAACTAAGTAGTAAACTTCTCTGAAAATGAATGTTGATACATGGTATTAGGTACAATGAACATCCAGGACAGGTCAGACAGAGAATATATTTTTGAAATGTAACATAGACGTTGTGCTATCATAAGGAACATATAGTAGATGATGTGCAGTTAGATGGCACAGGATGATATGCTACTGTTGAACACAGTGGATAATATGCTGCATTTGAAATACAGATCTTTATGCTGCTGAAGGAACACAAGATGACGTATTTTTTAGGGAACGAGAAACAATCTATGACTGGTGGAATCCAGGGGGTGGTAGATTGCAACAGAATAAAACGTTGATGATTTTCTGGCGTCACATACTAGGAATAGCTATGTGGCATTTGACATGCATTATTAGTTAAGAGGGACACAGGAATCGTTTTACCTTGATTTCAGTAAGTTGTTGAAAAATGTATGTTCCAGAATACATTTTCTGAATATAGAGATAATGTTGAGGGACAGTAATCAGACAAATTGCCTATTACAGAAACACAACCATTGTCCTTAATTTAAAGTTGTGAAAAAATAGACAAGTATTCTGCAAAGAAAAGGTAAACTGATAAAAAGGTAAAATAAAATATTCTAAAGTATTAAATAAACAACAGTATATTTCAGGTTCATTTAATTTGTGTCTCTGGTTTTACAAAGGAAAAAAAAATTGCTTGCATGAGTGGATAAATGTTGATGGGATAATTTCAGTATTCCATGTATTTAGTGTCAACAAGCTGCTAAAATGTAATAGCTGTAACGTTTATTTCGCCAGTTATTTAGTCAAAGGCATATTTTTGTACAAACAATTAAGTAAAAAATTAAGAGTAGGTGGTTTCAGGACATCACAACAGGATCATCATTTTAAATGAACCTTTCTCTTGATTTCATGTAGAGACTGCTAAACACAGTATGGCATGTTCTTCACTGAGCGTAGTTTCTAAAGTTATTTGTGATCTTTGCTGACATAATTTTTATTTATGTCTTGCATAACTTTTAAAATTCCTTGCATGCCTTCTGTTGTTGTTTGTTTTTTACATTATGCAGAATTTTTTTTTAATTCACATATAACTGAATTTCCAGCTACACTAAAGTGTTTTTTTTTAACATTTTGTAATATCAAAGTCCTGTCACCATATCTGAATTCAGCCTGCAGTTGCTAGAATGCTCAGTACATGTACAATGAATTTTGAATGATTTAAATTGATGTTAAAGAGCTTTCCAAATGTAAACTCCTAAAGTTGTGCCAAAATAAATACAAAAGTACAAATCTTATATATATTATCTGGCTGTCTGGTAATGCACATTTCGGGTGACATGGTTTGGTAAAAATACAGTGTAAGGCCTCTTTTACACATGTGTGTCTCCGATACATGTACTGAGTGACAGTTTTCACAAGTACCGGAGACACATACACACATAGACCCATTCATTAATGGGTCTTTGCACATATCGGTGTGTTTCCACGAACTGTGTGTCCATGTGCCCCACACGTAGACATGTCCGTTTTTTACCATCAGCATGGAAGGCACAACATCCCGCACACGTGCACACGGAGAACACACATTGATGTCCTCCGTGTGACACACATCGGCACAGGGGAAGAAGTAGCGCTGTTCCCCGGCGGCAGGTGCTTAAGACGGCTCTCATCATTTTCTCCTGGTCTACCAGAGATCGGCATGAGCAGAGGAGAATAATGACAGTTGTATTAACCCCTTCATGACTCAGCCTGTTTTGACCTTAATGACCTGGCCATTTTTTGCAATTCTGACCAGTGTCCCTTTATGAGGTAATAACTCATGAAGGCTTCAACGGATCCTAGCGATTCTGAGAATGTTTTTTCATGACATATTAGGCTTCATGTTAGTGGTAAATTTAGGTCGACAATTTATGCATTTAATTGTGAAAAAATCAGAAATTTGGCGAAAATTTTGAAAATTTTGCAATTTTCAAATTTTGAATTTTTATTCTGTTAAACCAGAGAGCTATGTGACACAAAATAGTTAATAAATAACATTTCCCACATGTCTACTTTACATCACCACAATTTTGGAAAAAACATTTTTTTTTTGCTGGGAAGTTATAAAGGTTAAAATTTGACCAGCAATTTCTCATTTTTACAACAAAATTTACAAAACCACTTTTGTTAGGGACCACCTCACATTTGAAGTCAGTTTAAGGGGTCTGTATGGTTGAAAAAACCCAAAAGTGACACCTTTCTAAAAACTGCAGCCCTCAAGGTGCTCAAAACAAAACAATCAAGAAGTTTATTAACCCTTCAGGTGCTTCACAGCAGCAGAAGCAACATGGAAGGAAAAAATGAACATTTAACTTTTTAGTCACAATAATGATCTTTTAGCAACAATTTTTTTTATTTTCCCATGATAAAAGGAGAAACTGGACCCCAAAAGTTGTTGTACAATTTGACCTAAGTACGGCAATACCCCATATGTGGGGGGAAACCACTGTTTGGGCGCACGACAGAGCTCGGAAGGGAAGGAGCGCCATTTGACTTTTTGAATGAAAAATTGGCTCCAATCGTTAGCGGACACCATGCCACGTTTGGAGAGCCCCTGTGTGCCTAAACATTGGAGCTCCCCCACAAGTGACCCTATTTTGGAAACTAGACCCCCCCAAGGAACTTATCTAGATGCATGGTGAGCACTTTGAACCCCCAAGTGCTTCTCAAATTGATCCGTAAATATGAAAAAGTACTTTTTTGCACAAAAATGTTAATTTAGCCTCAATGTTTTTAATTTTTACATGGGCAATAGGATAAAATGGATCCTAAAATTTGTTGGGCAATTTCTCCTGAGTACACTGATACCTCACATGTGAGGGAAAACCACTGTTTGGGTGCCCGACAAGGCTCGGAAGGGAAGGAGCGCCATTTGACTTTTTGAATGGAAAATTAGCTCCAATCGTTAGTGGACACGTTGCCTATTGAAAGTATGTGGTGTGTGTCAGGTTGGTATGTGGTGTAGTGTACATCAGGTTGGTGTGTGTTGTGTAGTATACACCACACACACACCGACCTGACATACACTATACCACACTACACACCAACCTGACACGTCAGGTTGGTGTGTGTGGTATAGTGTACGTCAGGTTGGTGTGTGGTGTAGTGTATGTCAGGTTGGTGTGTGGTGTAGTGTACATCAGGTTGGTGTGTATGGTGTAGTATACAGCGCACACAGAACCTGACGTGCACTGTACCACACACCAACCTGATGTACACAACGCCACACACCAACCTGACACGCTATGTCAGGTTGGTGTGTGTGGTGTAGTGTACGTCAGGTTGGTGTGTGGTGTCGTATAGTGTACGTCAGGTTGGTGTGTTTGTGGTGTGTGGTGTGGTGACAGGATGGAACTGTCAGGCGCAGGGGGGTAGGAGAGGAGCAAATGGAGCCAGCAGCAGCAGGTGATAAAGAAGTGCAGTGGGTGATCAGAGGGCAGGGGGTGATCAGGGGGGAAGGGGGTGATCAGGGGGTGATTAAGGGGGCCAGGGAGGTGATCACCCGGAGAGGATAGAGCTGTCAGGCATGGGGGGAGGAGCGGAGCAGAGGATGAGCTGTAGATGGAGCCAGCAGCTGGTAATCAGGGGGTGATCAGGGGGCAGGGGGTGATCAAGGGGCAGGGGGTGACCAGCGGGGGCTGGGGGTGATTAGGGGTGATCACTGGAGAGAGTGACAGGCGCAGGGGGTAGGAGAGGAGAAAATGGAGCCGGCAGCAGCAGGTGATAAAGGGGGCAGTGGGTGATCAGGGGGGCAGGGGGTGATCAGGGGAGGCAGGGGGTGATTAGGGGTGATCCCTGAAGAGGGTGATCACCAGGGGAGGAGGGGCTGTCAGGCACGGGGGGGGGGGGCAGAAGAGGAGCAGAGTACCAGCTACAGATGAAGCTGGCAGAAGCAGGTGATCAGGGAGTGATCAGAGAGCAGGGGGTGATCAGGGGGCAGGGGGTGATTGGGGAGATCACTGGGGGGTGATCACCAGGGGAGGATGGAGCTGTCAGGCGCAGTGGGGGCAGGAGAAGAGCAAATGGAGCCGGCAGCAGCAGGTGATAAAGGAGTGCAGGGAGTGATCAGGGGGGCAGGAGGTGATTAGGGGGGCAGGGGGTGACCAAGGTGATCAGAAGGGGAGGATGGAGCCGTCAGGCACGGAGGGGCAGGAGGGGAGCAGAGGACAAGCTGTAGATGGAGCCATCAGCAGGTAATCAGGGGGTGATCAGGAGTGATAAGGGGTTATCAGAGCAGCAGGGGGGTGATCAGGGGGCCAGGGATGATTGAGGTGATCACCTGGGGGGTGATTACCAGGGAAGGATGAAACTGTCAGGCACAAGGGGGTAGGAGAGGAGCAAATGGAAGTGGCAGCAGCAGGTGATAAAGGAGTGCAGGGATGATCAGGGGGGTGATCAGGGGGCAGGGGGTGATCAGGGGGGCAGGGGGTGATCAAGGGGGCAGGGGGTGATTAGGGTGGCCAGGGGGGTGATCACCAGGGGAGGATGGAGCTGTCAGACACGTAGGGGCAGAAGGGGAGCAGAGGACGAGCTGTAAATGGAGCCAGCAGCAGGTAATCAGGGGTGATCAAAGGTGATCCCTGGAGAGGGTGATCACCAGGGAAGGAGGGGCTGACAGGCATGGGGGGTAGGAGAGGATAAAATAGAGCCGGCAGCAGCAGGTGATAAAGGGGGCAGGGGGGTGATCAGGGTGGGAAGTTGGTGATTAGGGATGATCACTGAAGAGGGTAATCACCAGGGGAGGAGGGGCTGACAGGCGCAGGGGGCAGTAGGAGAGGAGAAAATAGAGCGGCAGTCGCAGGTGATAAAGGGGGCAGGGGGTGATCACTGGAGCAGGGGGTGCAGGGGGAGGAAGTGAGGGTTGAGGGAAGTGGAGGACAGAAGAGGGGAGGTACCTGTCCTCAACAGCAGCGGTGGTGCTGGCAGTGGCAGTGGGGGAGGTGACGACGGCGCTGTGAGGAGGTGTGAAGCGGTGGAGATCGCGGTGTCTGGGTGCAGGTGAGCAGTCAGGCACCTCGATCCTCAGCTTCCACGGATGGAATGAAGCTGAGGAGCGAGGCAGACATTGTTTTTCTCTGCCCCTCCACATCTGATTGGAGGGCTAGCATCACATGGACGCTAGCTCCATTCAGATCTGAGGGGGGTGACAAAAAGGTCACCAGGAGTGCACGTAGCCCCAGGGGGGCAAAGCCACCCCCCTAAGGTCAAGTATAGGTCCCCCTGCACCTGCGGGTCGAGTAACTTTTCATTAACCCCGGTCACCCGACCCGCAGTAACGCAATCCTTCTGTGACACAGCATATGCGTCACAGGTCGGATTGGCACCGACTTTCATGACGCATACAATGTGTCACAGGTCAGGAAGGGGTTAAAGTCTGAATAATGACAGCAGGTTAGGGCTTTTGGGACTCTTACTCCCATCATCTGACACCTGCTGCTAATAACAGTGACAGCAGGAGCGGATGATGAGGGTATTCCTCTCCCGCTGCCTGCACTATAAATAAATTAAAGAATGAAAAATCTGACATGGGTTCCCCCCTATTTTCTTGAACCAACCCTCTGCTGTCAACTTCAACAAGGTTGGCTATCAAGACTAGAGGGGTCGTCATGCTGTTTTTAATTATTTAAATAAATAATTTTAAAAAACGGCATGGGGCCCACCCATTTTTGACAATCAGCCTTTGCTAAAGCTCACAGCTGGGGCTGGTATTCTCAGACTGGTAAGGAGCCATTGATATAGGACCCCCAGTGTAAAAACAGCAGCCCACTGTTCGGCGTTCGGTTATGTAGAGGCGAATATTCAATGAATTAATCAGCGAATATTGCAAATTCAGCAATCATAATCCAAACTGAATATTGAAAAATTTGCTCATCTCTAGCTGTTACCCAACCACTGGCCTTTTCTGCTCACAAAGCATTTTTATTATTTTTCCCTTACTAGGTTTTAAAATTGCCCTCACAGTCCCCTAATTTGAGCGTCTTTGAACATCTGTGGCTAGACCTCAAAATTTCACTGTATACAACATGATCCAGGACATGACAGAGCTGGAAAAATTTTCCAAAGAAGGATGGATGAAAATCCCTCAAACAAGAATTGAAATACTCTTGGCGGGCTACAAAAAAACATTTTCAAGCTGTGATACTTTCAAAGGGAGCTACTAAGTTCTATCTATGCAGGGTGCTCAACTATCTCTTAGAGGACAGTGGAAATGAAAATAAAACATGTCTCATTACATAATGTTCAGATGTCACTCAAAAATTCCCATCTATCCCATCCACTGAGAGCATGGAGAAAATCTTTCATTTGTTGTGCTGCTTTAAGGGATGTAAGGGAAAAAAATTCCCTCAATTGCATCCACTTCTCCTACCTCCATAGCTATTTTTTTTAAGAATTGCTTATGTTTCATACATATTTTTAATAGTCACTAAATCTCACTAGTTTTAAAAAGAACATAACTTTCTTGACTTTTCAGTAGTAGAGCAAATGTCAAATAATCTGCAATGAAATGTAGTCTGGCTTCACAAAACTTAAAGTGTTACACTCTGGAAATTCATTTTATGTTGCTAAACTCTAAATGAAATCACAACGTTAATATAATCCATTTTTAGATTATATTTCCTTTTATTTATGTGTTGTAGGAGTTGCAGGGTATGATTAGTTTTTTCTTTACATTTTCAAAGGAAAAAGACCATAATTTTCTAGGAAAACTGTCATAGTTTAGAGCTTAATGGGATGAGTATGCTGAAATTTCAGATTTCAAAGTTTTGGACACATTGGGGGAAGATATTTTATTGGTTTTGTCCCAGTTTTTTTTTAATAAAAATTGAAAATTACGCCACAAGACATATTAAGTCATAAATTAGTCAAATTGTAGAATTGAATAGAAATATATCAAGTGTTGAAGTGTTGCATTTCTCTTAATGGTTGACTGCCAAGCTTGAGCAAGGAGACTTATAAGCTATGCAGAGCTCCTCTGCAAAACTAAATATGCAAATATCCTCTTAAGATAACTAGAACTCTATGGCTGCCAATAACATTTCTTCCCTTGGACAACTTGTCTGAAGCCATTCACTTATCCAAACTTGCTTTGCACTGATAAAGGGCAAACACCCCGAAACACATGTCTGCAAATGGAGTGTTTGGTTTGGCTTTTATTCCTAAGTTATATGGCAAGGCTTGTTAAAGTGTCAATTTTCATAATATTTAAAGAAACATACAGAATTGACATTAAAAGTGGTATTAAAAGAGATAATCAAAGAAAGATTTCAAAGTGCAATGTAATAGCTACCACTGCTAGTCTAAAAAGCATTTTAGCTATTATTCTAAGCCAAATAAGTGTCTCTGTGTGTGTTTTTTGCCAGGATTATATACTAGACTATTGACTATGTCATTTGGTAGAGATATTGGAGCCTCTTCTGTCATCCTTTCCGTAAGGACTGAAGAAAAAATTGAAATCATAGTATACCTATTAATAATACATTTCTAGCTACAATGTTACTTGCTATCCTTGCTATTTTTGTGCTTGAGATGAGAAAAAAATACGTTGCTACTGAATTTCTATGTTATTTTAACCCTGGAAATACAAGCCAAATGTTAAGCCATGATTCATACAGAAAATTATTACGAGATATTGAAAAAAAGAAAAAGAACACTCCTGTAAAATAGGTGATCATTCTCATGCCTTCCTCGTGCATCTAGATACTAACCAAGGCTGCTAAACCATTGAATGCTTTAAATTATACTGAATGGTGGAATATTACAATCTTGCTTAGAGACGCCAGATTATTTTTTCATTTTCCCCATGTAAATGACCGAAATAAGCATTTTGTATGCTTATGCTTGGCTAACACTTCCAATATCATACAGAAGTCTAATCTCAAAATAGCCATACAATTTTAAAAAAAAGATTATAATTAACATAGTAATGTATAATATAATTTTTTTGTGAATACAGAGTTTCACTAGAAATGACTGAGAATTTTTCTTTTATGTACAAGCATTAACATTAAATGTAATTCTGTCGTATTTCAAAAACCTGTAGCATTAATGAAACAAACAGAATATCAATCAGTAGGTACATACACCAGCTACAAAAAATATATATTTTACAATATTTCTGCTCTACCATCCCAGAAATCAGTAAGCAAGTCTAAAAATATAAAATACAGTTCTCAGAGCAGGAATATTACAAACTGCTCTAAAAATGAAAGATTACTAAAAATAAAATAAAGATGCTGACTGTCTGAACATCCAAATGTCTCAGGCAAGATGACCAGGATTTAATTTTATTAAATAAAAAAAGATGGTTTGGAGGTCAGCGCCATTTTTAAAGCCATTTTGCCCTTCAAATGTAAATATTTGTGGAAGGAGCAGCACGTTAAAGGGAACCTGTCACCCCCAAAATTGAAGGTGAGGTAAGCCCACCAGCATCAGGGGCTTATCTGCAGCATTCTGGAATGCTGTAGAAAAGCCCCTGATGTATCCTAAAAGATGAGAAAAAGAGGTTATATTATACTCACCCAGGGGTGGTCCCGGTCCGGTCCGATAGGTGTCGATCCTCTTCTGGTCTTCATGCTGCGGCTCCGATGCAGGTGTATTTTGTCGTCTGCCCTGTTGAGCATTCCAGAATGCTGTAGATAAGCCCCTGATGCCGGTGGGCTTAGCTCACCATCGATTTTGGAATCATATAGTGGAAACCCAAACCCTCACCTTTTCCAATGCCCTCTACCCCTCACATGCCTACCCGTATCTCGTGTCTTCTTATTCCCCACCCCTCATGTCAAGTTTACGGCTAACAAAGGTATAATGTTTGTAACAATTGACATGCTTATTTGCTTCCTGTTATTCTCTGTTTTTCATATATAAAGAATTTTCAAAAAAAGAGACAGTTCTCATCACTGTTCCAGTTTGCTGATTCAGGAGCCTCTACAGACGGCTCCACAATTAAAGAGTCACAGTCCGGTTTCACTTTAACTTCAACTTCTTTACTTAACACAGCATTATCCAGGGCACAGTCAATCATAATAATTGGCAACGCTTTCCCTTGCCTCTTCTCTCTGCCGCTAAGCCTGTCCCTGGGATGGTTCATTACTTCTGGTCCCTCAATGCCTAGAATTCCTGCTTCTCGTGGGGATATTCTCTGCTGTTTTGCCCTGGTCCTTGGAATAGCGGCCCACGCAGCAATCTGCCACATCTTGGATACCTTGCTCCAGTTCTGCTTAGCCTTCTTCCCACTTATACTGCACCACTATCTGTGGTGTCACTGTGCTTCATTTTGTACTCTGGCCCCCTGGATACTGACTGCTGGGCTCTCTCTTCTGACAAATGCTACGGGGCACGGTGTTGTACTTCCTGTTAGTGGTTAAATTTCTTCGATATGACATGCATTTTTTGTGAAAAAATAGAAATATGGCGAAAAATTTTTAAATTATGCAATTTTCAAACTTTGAATTTTTATGCCCGGTGTCACACAAAATACTTAATAAATAACACTTTTCTTGTGCCTACTTTACATCAGCACAATTTTGTAACCACTTTTTTATTAGGACATTATAAGAGGTAAAAATTGATCAGCAATTTCTAATTTTTCCAACAAAATTTACAAAACCATTTTTTAGGGACCACCTCACAATTGAAGTGACTTTGGGGACAAAATATAACAGAAAATACCCAACAAAGACACCATTCTTAAAACTGCACCCCTCAAGGTGCACAAATCCACATTCAAGAAGTTTATTAACCCTTCAGGTGCTTCCCAAATACTAAAGCAAAGTGGAAGGAAAGAATGAACATTTTACTTTTTTAACAAAAAAATTACTTTGGAACCAATTTTTTTATTTTCAAAAGGGCATCAGGGTATAATCGACCACAAAATTTGTTGTGCAATTTCTCCTGACCCCATATGTGTCAGGCCCCATATGTGGGGGAAAGCCACTGTTTAAATGCATGGCAGGAATAAGAAGGGCGGGAGCACAATTTGACTTTTTGAACCAAAATTGTCTGGAATCAATGGTGGTGCCATGTCACGTTTGGAGATCCCCTAATGTAAATAAACAGTGGAAACCCCACAATTCTAACTCCAACCTAACCTCAACACACCTCTAACCCTAATTCCAACCCTAATCATAATCTTAGCCATAAAACAAACCCCAACACACCCCCAACCCTAATCCCAATCATAACCATAAAAGTAACCACAAACTTATCCCTAACACACCCCTAACCCTAATCCAAATCCTAACCATAACACTAGCTCTAGCCCTAACCCTAACCCTAGCCCTAACTCTAACCCTATCCCAACCCTAACCCTAGCTCTAACCCATATCCTAACCCTAACTTTAGCCCAACTCACTGTTGCCCAACTCACTTTAGCTCAACTCTAACCCTATTGGAAAAATGGAAATACATTTTTTTATTTATTTATTTTTCCCTAACTAAGGGGGTGATAAAAGGGGGCTTTACATAGTAATTTTTTTATTTTTATCACTGTGATAGTGTCTATCACATTTATCAAAATGAACTAATAGGAACATTTTCCTATTGTTTCGGGTGCCGGTCGGCAGATCTCGGCTTGAGCACTGCGCAAGCACTTGCCAATTTTTTCCCTGAAGAAGGCACGAGTGGCCTGGGGGACTTCAAGGGGGCATGCAGGGAAATCACAGGTACTGGGGGAGTGATTGGGGGATCGGACGACCCTTTTTGTCCTCTGATGTGCGATCACATCAGATGAGAGAGAAATTAAATGGAAAATCTGACTTTTTTTGCAGTTCCCATTATACTTTTAATAACAGCGATCACAGCACCAGAGTCGGTAAAAACTGATTAGCACACTAAATTTTCAGAATGGGCAAAACAAAAATTGAAACAGGACACTCAGTTTACACTGAACATTATGTTCAGTGATGAGGCAAAGTTTTTTGGGTGGGCCATTTATATGGATACACCTAAATAACATTGAAATGGTGACAGTTTTCTTGTGTAGGGTGTCTTGCATTGAAATCTGCTGCAATGACCCAGGTACTGCGTTCATCAGACATCAACAATTTTTATCCGCTCCTCACGTGTTAATCTCTGCGACATGTCAATGGCCGTAAACAAAGCGAAACTTGTAAATAACTCATGAAAGAATAAAGTTACGTTAAAACCAAGCACACCATTGTTTTTATTGTGAAATTCTCAACAAGTTTGATGTGTCACATGACCCTCTTCTCATAGGAAAAAATAAAGTTGGATCCAAAATGGCTGACTTCAAAGTGGCCACCATGGTCACCACCCATCTTGAAAAGTTTTTCCCCTCCCATATACTAATGTGCTACAAACAGGAAGTTGATATCACCAACCATTCCCATTTTATTTAGGTGTATCCATACACATGGCCCACCTTGTACTACAATATAGTTTATTTTTTTTTACCACACACACTGCACTTTTTTTCTGGCATATCTCTGTCCTTTTTCCATGTATACAGAAGATACATAGATACCATTATGTTTAAAGTGTCAGCCTTTTGTATTTATATATAAAGCTTGTTCCAAAATGTTATTACTTTATGTCTATGCCTGATGAAGAGACCGGAGTAGTCTCGAACGCTTGCAATTTGTTACTCTCTTTTCAGTTAGCCATTAAAAGGTAAACTCACAGAAAAAGACCCCAAAAAATGGCTACAAAAATACCATAATATTATCCTTTATTATAAATATTAAAACCATAAGTGTGCACTTGAAAAAACCATCACCAATAGATGCAAGCGTACTACAGGAAAGACCGGAGTAGTGCCAAGCATTTCACTTTCTCAGTGCACCCTACCTGCCTGCAGAGGTTGGCACCCTACTTTCCTACGCCGTGGCGCCCCCGCTCCTCGCCGGCTATCCCTGCTAACCCTATAGTACTCCAACAGGGCCGAGAAAGAAATTCTCACATATACAATATATAGATATGGATCGCTTGAAAGGACATGGATATGTCAGTATAAATATCTAACTAGAACTAAGGTTCTCAACTGACTTGGTAGTCTGTGTCCCTTCCTCCTTATACATAAAGTTTTCTAGCCAGACAATACAACGGCAGATAGAGATGCTTCAAAAAGACTGAAATACACATGTGATCTTGGTCTAGCTATACATGCATTAGGGTCACAAAGTATTGTTGTGACAATAGGGAGATGTATCTGCTGTGATGTCAAGCATATCCCATGCAACCATTTAAGAATCAAGCTACAGCCTTAATTCTATAACAAATGCCTAAAGTAGCCACATACTGTCCCATTCTATGACAATATAGTTATTTGTTGCGACCACAGTGCTGACCAGATCACTAAACCACATTGTATCTCATGCAAAAATTATATATGTCCCTTTAGACTCATTATATATGTCCCTTTAGACTCCCTTCTCATGAAAAGAGGTTCATCAGGAGTACATCCAGATAATAAAGGGTTACTTAGCTTGTATAAGATATCAGCATATCAGCATTGTAAATAGCTGCACCACCGGGCAGTTTAGTCTAATTTACCCCAAACATATATTTCTTTGACTGTGAGAGATCTATTAAAAGGTATCAACCACTGAGGACTTTCAATTCTAAATATGTTATGTACTATACAGAGATAAGAGATACAGTAAACCACCAGGTAAGGTACCGTCACACTTTAGCGACGCTGCAGCGATACCGACAACGATTCGGATCGCTGCAGCGTCGCTGTTTGGTCGCTGGAGAGCTGTCACACAGACAGCTCTCCAGCGACCAACGATCCCGAGGTCCCCGGTAACCAGGG
The DNA here is from genome assembly GCF_032444005.1 of Ranitomeya imitator. NCBI lineage: Eukaryota > Metazoa > Chordata > Amphibia > Anura > Dendrobatidae > Ranitomeya > Ranitomeya imitator. Next base: position 269,950,076 of record NC_091287.1, on the reverse strand, counting down.
TAAACATCGGGTAACTAAGCGCAGGGCCGCGCTTAGTAACCCGATGTTTACCCTGGTTACCATCGTTAAAGTAAAAAAAAAACAAACGCTACATACTTACCTACCGCTGTCTGTCCTCGGCGCTCTGCTTCTCTGGTCTGGCTGTGAGCACAGCGGCCGGAAAGCAGAGCAGTGACGTCACCGCTCTGCTTTCCGGCTGCCCGACGCTCACAGCCAGACCAGAGAAGCAGAGCGCCGAGGACAGACAGCGGTAGGTAAGTATGTAGCGTTTGTTTTTTTTACTTTAACGATGGTAACCAGGGTAAACATCGGGTTACTAAGCGCGGCCCTGCGCTTAGTTACCCGATGTTTACCCTGGTTACCAGCGAAGACATCGCTGAATCGGCGTCACACACGCCGATTCAGCGATGTCAGCGGGACCTCAACGATCAAAAAATGGCCCAGGCCATTCCGACACGACCAGCGATCTCACAGCAGGGGCCTGATCGCTGGTACGTGTCACACATAGCGAGATCGCTACTGAGATCGCTGTTGCTGTGACTCAGCAGCGATCTCGCTAGCGATCTCGCTATGTGTGACGGGGCCTTTAGAGTTTTAAATGGAAACAACTTAATTGATTGCTTTATCACCACAATACATGGTTTATTTATTTTTTTTTTTTTTTGCACTGTTGTAGTATTTTTGACAATAGTATGGCTTGAAGGAAATCTGTCAGCTGCATCAACCCTACTAAGCCTTAAATGGACAAGTACATTATTGTAAGCTGAATAAATGATATCTTGATATTTGCAATCTAGTGTTTTTTTCCAGAGAAATTCGCATTTTTCTTATATGTAAATGAGGTTTTCCAAGTTATTGGCAGGACACTGATCTGCATGAGAATCTGCCTCCAGAGCTTATTTTAAATTAAAAGAATCATTACCAGTGTGAGACCTGTAACCCCCTTTATGTATCATAAGCTCTGGAGGCAGATTTTCATACAAATCAGTGTCCGGCCCATAGATCTTAAAAGCTCTTTTACATATAAGAAAAATGGTGATTTCTCTGGAATAAAACATTGAATCACAGTTATCAATGTATCATTTTATTCCGCTTCCTATGACCTACATGGCCATTTAAATGTCTTTAGAAGAGTGATCCTACTGACAGATTCCATTTCATTTTAATATGTCACACCTTCATTCTTCAGCTGAAATTTAGTGGCATAATAAATTGCATAGATCTTAGTGGATCCAGGGAGCCCTTCAAAGCTTTTATGCTTTATTGCAAAGGTTGTCTCTATCCTCATTGGAAAGAAATGTATGATCCTCAGATTAAATTTTAAAAGAACATATGATATGAGGATGTAGAAGATCAGGTAAATACCCAACCTATGTAAAGGAGACCCAAGGTTCGGGCACGATAATAGGAATGGTGCCCAATTTACAGAAAAATGCCTACCAAGATTTTTGTTTTTGCACTTTATGATGAAATTGAATGTTAAAAATTAAACAATTTCCCTTGACAACAAACAGTAATCAGGAAAAAAACACTATTCGTTTGAAGTTTCACTGCATAACATAATTTTTGGATTATTCTTTTTATAATAGAAAAATACTGTATATATCAGCTAAAAAAATTATTTAAACTTATAAAGTAATGAATATTTACAAAAGTTCATATATTAAAGGAATGGGTTTTAGCATTGATGGCATACCCCCGGGATATGGCATCATTGTGTTATTGTCCGTTCTTTCCTCACTACACATAAATATTTTCTAAACTGGATTAATATCTGTACAAAGCCTTGTGATAGCTATAGCTAATGAGTTTATGCTTCTCTAGAGCAAAATTAAAAACCAAAACCTATTCCTTATTATTTTAAAAAGTTCTCATTCATGGGCACTGAGGATATATTTTCCATGTCACTCGCTTTGATGTAGGGCTTATTCACATTAGCGTGCTGGCTCGTTCACATCACAGTGCTGGCTGTGAAAAAAATGTACATCACTCAGACTAATGTTATTCAACGTGGTAAAGCAGATGAGTGAATTTACTCACTGATTGAATGTGTGTGTGAAAATAATCATTGCATTCACTAGTTTCTTCCATAAATCAGATGACACTCACCCATTCAAGTCTATGGGTACATAAAAAAAAATCTGATGCTGTATGGATACATTGCAATTCTGGAACATAGAAAACTGTAAATAGTCTTGTAAATGATTAATAGGTCTCGCTGTAAATAATAGATTGCATATGGACAGCACATGGATGACAAGTGTGAAAGCTATTGTCCCACGTTACTGGATGAACTCTGACCAAATTTTCATATGTTCATGTGACTCTACCTTTATTAATATACGCATCTCATATTTGCTTGCATTTATTTAATTATGTTATTATTATAATTATTACTTATTTGTATTTAAAATACCATTGGTTCCATGGTGCTGTACATGCTCAAAGGGGTTGCATGCAAAATATGAATATGAATTACAATAAACAAATGAACAATGGCAGACTGATACAGATGGGAGGAGGCTCTGTAATTTTTTATGAGATGGGTGAGGAACTAGTGAATGTGTAGGAGAGTAGAAGGTTTTGGGAGGACCAGACATTAGATATTGGAAGATAGCAGGAGATTAGTTCAGAGATATACAGAGGATTATGGATGACTTTGTAGGTCAATGTTAGTAGTTTGAATTGGAAACATTGGGGAATTGGGAGCCAATTAATTGATTTTCAGAGGGAAGACGTGGAGGAGCAAAAGTGTCACCAGCCCCAGCACTAGCCCCAGCATCGTAATATCACAAAAATCAGTGAGCAGACACGCAGTTTGACCGCAGAATGACCACTTTGCACTTCCTCATTCTAGCTTCGAGATGTTGCATATTTGTACTGTGTCGTCCTGTTGAAGATATGCTGAACCTTATGGTGGCATAATCTTTTTCAAGCCTGTGCCATCACTGCTTCTGTTGTTCTTGCTAGAAAAAAAGAAGAAAGAAGATGTTCCTGATCCGTTCCTGCCCCATGACTTTTCCTTATCTATCCCGATGCCTCTCTTCCCTTTTTCCCCATCTCTCCCTCTCACTAACCTCTTCCCAACCCCCTTCTGCCGCTGAGCACTGATTAGTACTTGATTGCTAATTTTTTTTGTATTTTCTGCAGCTGCCGAGTGCTGATCAGTGATGCACCTCACTGATTGGCATGGGTACTCGATTTTTGACAAGACTTTGTTCCCTGTCCACTCCCCCCTTTGCACCATCTCCGTGCATGTCTCTTGTAGCCACAAAGCACTGCACAGTCAAGTAAATTAACCACTTCTCAACTGAGTCAGCAGCTGATATTGCGAGACAGAATGGCCATCCATGACAATTTAAAGGCTTTTCAATTGGAATGAGTAGTTGAATCCTTTAGTGAGCTTTAGACCTGACCCACAAAGGTAGAGTAACATTGTTTTTAGACACACTACTCATATAGACACAGCTGTAGAGTACACAGATGCTTTTGGGCACAGTACCCCCATAAAAGCTTGTAAAAACTTTCACTGACATAGCATGTCTTCACATTTATCACACAGACAATGGCCCAGAGTACCCTGTTGCAGACTATCCACAGTGGCTTAAAGGCTTATCACTCCCACAGATATGGATTAAAGAACACACAGCAGCTTTTGGCAAAGTACTCCCACAGATATGAGTTAACTAATAGACCCAGCGACTTTTTGGAAAGTATTACCATAGATATGGGTTAAAGAATGAACACAGTGGCATTTTGGCACATTACTATCACAGACATGGTTGCCTAAGAGTATAAAAATATGTTTAAACACTGTTAGGGTTGGCGGAACGCACCAAATATATAGTTTATTAGATGGAATTGGTGCGTTCGCAACCCGGGATCCACCGTGCAGGAAAGTACCTGCTGCTAAGTAAGACGGACTATATGGCGGTACTATAAGTATACATACAAGGGTTAACTTCACCCTGCATGAAGGAAGCGATCCTGTTGCGTCACAGGACCGCGGTACCGCACATAGAGCGTGAGCAATAAGTCAGCGAACACAACCCCAACTAGGACTGAAGTCCAATTAGACCACTGCTGGCACAACACCGCAACTGGATGTGTAAGGAAACTATAGAAATAGTAAATAAAGGCAAGAGAGTGCATGCGGTGCCGCACAAACGGACGCCGCTAACCACCCAGGCTTGGGTAAGGAAAGCGCACGGCGCCGTACAGGCGGTCACAGCAACTAGACGCTGTTATGTGTGTTTTGTGCTGATGGCTAGTCGGGCGCTAGATAGCTACCATCATCCGCAAACAGTCAACAACACTAGGGAGGGATATTTAGGAGCTTTCATCCTTCGACATACATCCATCTACACACACACATATTTTCAAGACAATACTAGCGCATGGCCGTGCGGTCATGCACAGTTTATATAGTTGCAGCACAGGAAGCTGCCACTGACGTTTTTGCCCTTTCAGGACCTTCCAGAAGGACCAATGGAAAGTGCTGCAGTACCTGAGCATGTTTTGCCCTTTCAGGACCTTCCAGGAGGACCAATGGAATGTACTGCAGCACCTGAGCATGTGAGCGAACATGTGGCCCTCGACCTCCAATGGGAGACCCTGCCTTGGGCATGCTCAGTGTGAGTAAACAAGGACTTAGTCCCAGAGAGGCTCGCTCGCCACAGATCAGTGCAGGGTACCATAGGAAAGCCAGAAAAGGCAGTAGTGACCCTATGCACCGAATCAGCCTCAGCGAGACGCTGGGAGCGATATCTCCGCTGAGCAGAGCCCACTGCGGCCGATACCGAATGGGAGACCGCAGCAGACACGGATCGAGATTCTCCCTGTGCAGCAGAAGAAACTCGACTCCTAACATTACTCCCCCTCCTAGGGCCCCCCCCTCCTTGAGCCTCACTACGCTCAAAAGCTGCGATAAGCAGCGGAGCCCGAATGTGCTCCACAGGCTGCCAGGTTCTATCCTCTGGGCCGTGACCCTTCCAGTCCACCAGATAAAATTTCTTGCCACGTACCACCTTGCACCCCACAATAGCATTCACCTCAAACTCATCCGTGGATGAACCCGATGTCCCAGCAGATGACTCAGAAAACCGGGACAAATGAACGGGCTTTAAGAGGGAAACGTGGAAAGTATCGGTGATACCAAGGCGTGGAGGAATAGCCAAACGGTAGACCACAGGGTTGACCTGTTCCAGAACCTTAAACGAGCCAATGTAGCGAGGAGCAAACTTAGTGGACTCAACTCGCAGCCTGATGTTACGGGCGGAGAGCCACACTAAGTCGCCAGGAGCAAAGACCGGAGCGGAGCGCCGGTGTGTATCAGCCGAAACCCTCATTCTCTCCTTGGAGGCCCGGATGGCATCCTGTGTGCGGTCCCAGATGTCACATGCCTCAACCGCCCAGTCTGCCACCCTAGAATCGGTGGATGACACGGGCATGGGCACAGGGACACGCGGATGCTGGCCGTAATTAAGGAGAAAAGGAGTTTGACCAGTGGAATCGGCTACGGCGTTGTTCAAGGCAAATTCCGCCCAAGGTAGCAAAGATGCCCAGTCATCCTGCCTAGCAGAGACGAAATGTCGCAAATATGTCACAAGAGTCTGGTTGGTTCTCTCCACCAACCCATTCGTCTCGGGATGGTATGCAGAGGAGAGGTTTATCTCTATGCTGAGTAAACGGCAGAGCTCTCTCCAAAACCGAGATGCAAACTGGGGACCCCGATCGCTGACAATCTTATCAGGCATACCATGCAATCGGAAAACGTGTTTAATGAACAACACCGCCAAGGCCCTTGCTGAGGGTAACCGAGGAAGCGGCACCAAATGCACCATCTTGGAGAAATGGTCGGTGACAACCCAAATAATGGAGCAGCCACGCGACTTGGGTAGACCCACCATAAAGTCCATCCCGACCATCTCCCAGGGCCTGTCTGCCACCGGTAGAGGGTAAAGCAACCCAGCAGGCCGTTGCCGAGGAGACCGATTCTGAGCGCAAGAAACGCACGCCTGAATATAGTCCTTGACATCTCGGGCCATATGCGGCCACCAGTATGTTCTCGCCAGAAGCTCAGATGTCCTCTTGGTCCCAAAACGCCCACCCACTCTGGAGGAGTGAGCCCAAGAGAGAACCTCCGGTCGCAAGTTAGCTGGTACGAAAGTCTTGCCTGGGGGCACAGATTCTAGCGAAACCGGAGCTACAGTTCTCAGGCTCTCAGAAGGGACAATAAGCCGAGGCTCCTCCTCCTCCGATGATACCACGGAGCGGGAGAGAGCGTCAGCACGAACGTTCTTCTCCCCGGAGAGGAAATGGAGAGTAAAATGGAACCGGGAGAAGAACAGGGACCATCTAGCCTGGCGAGAATTCAGCCGCTGGGCCGTTTGCAGATACACCAAGCTCTTGTGGTCAGTGAAGACTTGGAAGGGAAAGCGAGCTCCCTCCAAGAGATGTCTCCACTCCGAAAAAGCCAACTTCATGTCCAGCAACTCCCTGTCCCCGATGGAATAATTCCTCTCCGCTGGTGTGAAGGTCTTGGAGAAGAAGAAGCAAGGATGCTTCCGACCTTGAGCATCCTTTTGGAAATGGACTGCTCCAGCACCAACGGATGAGGCATCCACCTCCAAGATAAATGGCTTATCAACATCGGGGCGATGTAGGATGGGAGCGCTAGCAAAGTGTGACTTGATCGAGAGAAAGGCTTTGGAGACCTCCTCTGACCACAACTTGGGATTTGCTCCCTTCTTGGTGAGGGCAACCAAGGGAGCTACCAAAGTTGAGAAGTGTGGAATTAACTGGCGATAATAATTAATGAACCCCATAAAGTGCTGCACCGCTTTAAGAGAATGGGGTTCCTGCCAGTCCATTACAGCCTGTAGCTTGGCAGGATCCATAGCCAAACCCTGGGCAGAGATGATATAACCAAGGAAAGGCAAGGACTCCTGCTCAAACACACATTTCTCCAACTTGGCGTAGAGGGAGTTTGCCCGTAAGAGGTCGAAGACTTTGCGAACATCTCTCCGATAAGGAGTCAATATCTGGAGAGAAGATGAGAATATCATCCAGATAGACTACGACCGAGGTGGTGAGCATATCCCGGAAGATGTCGTTCACAAAGTCTTGGAAAACGGCTGGGGCATTACAGAGCCCAAAGGGCATCACCAGATATTCATAGTGCCCATCCCTGGTGTTAAAAGCCGTCTTCCATTCATCCCCCTCACGGATGCGAATCAGGTTGTAGGCACCCCGCAGATCTAACTTCATAAATACCCTCGCTCCCCATAGCCTATCAAACAGCTCAGATATCAGGGGTAATGGGTACTTGTTCTTAACGGTGATGGTGTTAAGACCCCTGTAGTCTATGCATGGACGTAAGTCTCCAGTCTTCTTCTGTACGAAGAAGAACCCAGCCCCTGCCGGTGACACTGACTTCCTAATGAATCCTCTTGCCAGATTCTCTTAGATGTACTGAGACATTGCCTCCGTCTCCGGGAGAGATAACGGATAGACTCGACCCCGGGGAGGCTCAGCACCAGGCAAGAGGTCAATAGGACAGTCATAGGGGCGGTGAGGCGGAAGGGTCTCCGCAGCTCTTTTGGAGAACACGTCTGCATAGGGCCAATAGTGCTTGGGGAGAGAGGAAAGATCTGTGGGTACCTGTGTAGTAGCAACCTGAACGCACTCCCTCTGACATCTACCCTCGCAGGATTTACTCCATCCCAAAATTCTCCCAGAGGACCACTCAATATGAGGAGAATGGTAGCAAAGTCATGGTATCCCCAACAGGACCTCATCAATTCCCTCAGGAATGACTAATAGGGAGATTATCTCCTGATGTGATGGAGACACAGAAAGCGTGAAAGGAATGGTTTGCTGGGTAATCTGTGAGGGTAGTGTTGACCCATTTACCACTCAAACGGTCACAGGCTTGGCGAGCATCACCAAGGGTATTGCGTGACGCTGGGCAAAAGAGGAAGACATAAAATTACCCTCTGCCCCAGAATCCACGCATAGCTCGACCATAAGAGTGGATGGGCCTATGGTAATTGTCCCCTTGAAGGACAACTTTGAAGCAAACGTCGCCGTGTCTAGTGTACCTCCTCCAACTGCCACTAAACGCTGATGTTTCCCCGACCGCTGAGGACCCTTGGAGGCAAGATGTCCTGACTGCCGGTAAACATGACAGACCTTATGTGCACGGGCGGACTGAGACTTGGATCCCGCTCGTGTCACCTCTAAGGCCTCATGTGACTCGGACACCTGGACTGGAGATTCCAAAGGTTTGGCGAAGGTGGGAGCCAGCCGAAACCTCTGCCTACACTGGGCTCGCTCCAACCTTCGCTCGTGAAAACGAAGGTCTATGCGAGTAGATATGGCTATGAGCTCCTCCAGTGTGGCGGGAATCTCCCTAGTGGCCAAAGCGTCTTTCACATGGTCAGCCAGCCCCCTCCAAAATACGGGAATGAGGGTTTTATCTGACCATTCCAACTCAGACGCTAATGTCCAGAAGAGAACAGCAAAATGGCTGACCATGGTTGAACCCTGAGTCAAAGCCAGCAGCTGGAGCGCTGTATCATGGGTGACTAGAGGTCCTAAAAAGACCTGTTTCAGAGAGTCCAGAAACCGAGGAACACTCCCACAGCGGCGTAGCCCACTCCAACGCTCTGTCCGACAAGAGGGAGATTATGAATCCCACCTTTGCCCGCTCAGTAGGGAAACGTGCAGCCAGGATCTCGAGGTGTATACCACATTGGCTCACGAAACCCCTGCAGGACTTACTGTCCCCAGAGTATCTCTCAGGCAAAGGAAGGTGAGATAGGGTCGGAACAGAGGTGGCAGTGGGTAAAGCTGCTGCAGCCACGCTAGCAGCCTGAACAGCTATTGCGGTAACATCCACCGCCGAGGTTGCACGCTCAAGAGACGCCAACTGGCCCTCCAGCAGCTGGATGTACCCCTGCAATCGCTGTTCATCCGCCATTACTTAGCCAGATCCTGGCGCTAGTATTCTGTTAGGGTTGGCGGAACGCACCAAATATATAGTTTATTAGATGGAATTGGTGCGTTCGCAACCCGGGATCCACCGTGCAGGAAAGTACCTGCTGCTAAGTAAGACGGACTGTATGGCGGTACTATAAGTATACATACAAGGGTTAACTTAACCCTGCGTGAAGGAAGCGATCCTGTTGCGTCACAGGACCGCGGTACCGCACATAGAGCGCGAGCAATAAGTCAGTGAACACAACCCCAACTAGGATTGAAGTCCGATTAGACCACTGCTGGCGCAACACCGCAACTGGGTGTGTAAGGAAACTATAGAAATAGTAAATAAAGGCACGAGAGTGCGTGCGGTGAGGCACAAACGGACGCTGCTAACCACCCAGGCTTGGGTAAGGAAAGCGCACGGCGCCGTACAGGCGGTCACAGCAACTAGACGCTGCTATGTGTGTTTTGTGCTGATGGCTAGTCGGGCGCTAGATAGCTACCATCATCCGCAAACAGTCAACAACACTAGGGAGGGATATTTAGGAGCTTTCATCCTTCAACATACATCCATCTACACACACACATATTTTCAAGACAATACTAGCGCATGGGAGACCCTGCCCTGGGCATGCTCAGTGTGAGTAAACAAGGACTTAGTCCCAGAGAGGCTCGCTCGCCGCAGATCAGTGCAGGGTACCATAGGAAAGCCAGAAAAGGCAGTAGTGACCCTATGCACCGAATCAGCCTCAGTGAGACGCTGGGAGCGACGTCTCCGCTGAGCAGAGCCCACTGCAGCCGATACCGAATGGGAGACCGCAGCAGACACGGATCGAGATTCCCCCTGTGCAGCAGAGGAAACTCGACTCCTAACACACACTCAGCACTCCCAACAACACAGTTGAAATTGATGAAATCTTTTGGTTATGTATGGTACTACAAGACACATGGGTGCAGCGTACACATAGAGAGTGTTTTTGTAAAACTGCAAACACACAAATCCTAATACTGTCCCTCACTACAGCTGCCTCCTGTCCCAAGGCTAAGCAGAGAAGAAATAAAAAATAAGAACCAGGAGGAGCAAGTCCAAGTGGAGGAGTTGGAGTAGGAGAACATGGAGGCATTGATGGAAGAGGCAGGGCAGCAGTTTTTAGCACTGCAGCTTTGCAGCTCTGGGGCCCTGGGTTCAAATCCAACCAAGGACACCATCAGTAACAGTTTATATCTTCTCCCTGTGTTTGCGTGGATTTCCTCTCACACTCCAAAGTAGTATTGATAGTGAAATTAGATTGCGAGCCCCAATGGCGACAGAGCAAATAATTTCTGTAAAGTTCTGTGTAAATAATGACTCTATATAACTGATTAATATAAAGAATGAAGGGAGAAGTAATCCAGCAAAGTTTTTTTATTGTATTTTTTTGCAATCTTTTCCCTTTTTTTTAAATGTAACCAATTTAAAAGAACTTACAATTTGCAAAACTAGCTATTTATAACCATGAGGCATATGTCCAAGTGGAGGAAGAGGTGGACGTGTTAGTATGGGTGGAGGATGCAAGTGAGCATTAAACCAACACTGGCATTTTTTTTGTAGTTTTTCATTTTTTTTATTTTTTTACTTTTTAAATGTAACTCACTTAAAACAACCTACAATTTACTAAACTAAAACTTACTATATAGAATCACGAGACCTAAGTCTAAGTGGAAGAAGAAGTGGCCGACCCTGTCTTCCGTGGTGCTGGTGGTGTGTCCATGCATTGGTGACTTCCTCCTCTGCCTTGTTGTTCCACTAAACTCTCACTGTCAGGTGGGAAAGCTGGTAGTAGTTTTTCTACCAACATGTGCTTATATTCACACATTTTGCGATTCCTCTCCAGTGATGGAATTAATGGTGGTACGTTGTTCTTGTACTGGGGATCCATTAGGGTGGCCACCCGGTACTCTGCACTGGTAACAATATGAACAACTCGGCGGTCATTCCGCAGGTACTGCAGAATTTATTGTCTCATGTGAGACAGGATTCCCAGAAATAACAACAAGCTTTCCTCAGTGGGAGGTATATCATTTGGGTACTCTGTATCCCACAGCCATGCTCCATTGATGCCCCTGAGCTGATCTGAGTGCCACCCTGCTGTGAGCATGGTTGTCCCTCCTTCCCCACCTCCTCCTCATCATCATCCTCCCAAACTGTCCCTTGCCTGTACAGTTGGGTACCTGAACGATGTTGGGACAGTAAACCACTTTCCGAGCAACGTGTGGACAACAGGCATGATAATGGTGTGAATTGGCTCTGCTCCTTCTCCTATTCCTCCTGTGCCACCACCTCATCCAGCATGGCCTGAATTGATTTTTCCAGCAGGATATACGTGGTATAGTATTATTGATGATGGCGTCATCAGTGCTGGCCATATTGGTGGAATATCGAAGCAGCGCAACACGGCATACACATTCCGCATGGAGGCCGAGCCATTGATGGTGAAGGGCATTGTTTTTCAGAGCAACTCAGCTGTACTGCAGCTGAAACTCCACTATTGCCTGCTGCTCACACAATCTCTCCAGCATATGCAAGGTGGAGTTTACCTTGATGGTACATCACATGTCAGTGATCAGTAAGGTAGAAGTGACAATGCAGTGCACACAGGCAGGCAGCATCAGGGTGAGAACAACAAAAGTGTGCCCACACACTGCCCGCACTTTCAGCAGCAGCTCCAACATGTTTGGGTAGTTTTTTAGGAAGATCTGTACCATCTAGTTTAGCACATTCACTAGACAAGGGATGTGCATCAAACTGGCTAGGTGTAGAGCTGCTATAAGATTTTGCCCATTATTGCACATGACCAGGTCGGACATGAGGTTTCAATCACTCATCTGTCTGCTGTTTGATCCCAGTCCACAGCTCCTGTGCATTGTGGGATTCATCCCCCACACAAAGTAGTTTAAGAACAGCCTGATGTAATTTCCCCTGACTGTGCTCAAGTTGATGTGAAGGGCTTCCTGAGACTGAATGATGGGACAGTATGGAGATGCTCAGTGACTCTGGTGGTGGTGATAATGCAGTCACATCCTATCTTGCGGTCAGATGACCCTGTTGATCATGAATGGGAAGAAGAGACCCAGATTTTAACAGAGGAGGGAGCATGCTGTCATGATTTTTAAGCTGTGTATTGCAGTGCTGTTATGGACCTGGTGGTTAGGAGCACCCGGCACGACCTGATAGTTAAACTCACACAGGACAAGCTCTGGGATGTGGGAGCTCTGCTGACCGCAGGCCCTAATCCTATCACCACAACTAAAAATAGCCGTGGAGCGTTCCTGACTCTCCCTAGACGCCTCTTCACAGCCTAAGGGTACCGTCACACAGTGGCATTTTGATCGCTACGACGGCACGATTTGTGATGTTCCAGCGATATATCCGTGACGTTCCAGCGATCTCGTTGTGTCTGACACGCTCCTGCGATCAGGGACCCCGCTGAGAATCGTACGTCGTAGCAGATCGTTTGAAACTTTCTTTCGTCGTCTAGTGTCCCGCTGTGGCGGCATGATTGCATGGTGTAACAAAAGTGTGCACGATATTGTATACGATGTGCGCATAGTAACCAACGGCTTCTACATCGCACAAACGTCATGAAATTATCGCTCCAGCGTCGTACATTGCAAAGTGTGACCGCAGTCTACGACGCTGGAGCGATATTGTTACGATGCTGGAGCATCACGGATCGTGCCGTCGTAGCGATCAAAATGCCACTGTGTGACGGTACCCTAAGAGCTAGCTAGCCCTAGAGATAGAAAATAAAGCCTACCTTGCCTCAGAGAAATTCCCCAAAGGAAAAGGCAGACCTCCACATATATTGACTGTGAGTAAAGATGAAAGTCACAAACGCAGAAATGAAACAGGTTTCAGCAAAGGGAGGCCAGACTTACTAAACAGACAGAGGATAGGAAAGGTATCTTTGCGGTCAGCACAAAAAACTACAAAAGACCACGCAGAGTGTGCAAAAAGACCTCCGCACCGACTAACGGTGCGGAGATGCCACTCTGCATCCCAGAGCTTCCAGCTAGCAAGACAAAATCATGATAACCAGCTGGACAAGAAAACAATGAACAAATAATAACTATCAGGAACTTAGCTTCTGCTGGAGAAGACAGGTCACCAGAAAGATCCAAGAGCGAACTGAACCAATGCAGGAACATTGACAGCTGGCATGGAGTAACGATCTGAGTGGAGTTAAATAGAGCAGCCAACCAAAGGATAAACCACGTCACCTGTGTAAGGAACCTCAGAAGCAGCAGCTTCACTCACAGCCACCAAAGGGAGTCCATGGACAGAACTCGCCAAAGTATCATTCACGACCACAGGAGGGAGTTCGACAACAGAATTCACAACAGTACCCCCCCTTGAGGAGGGGTCACCGAACCCTCACCAGAGCCCCCAGGCCAATCAGGATGAGCCAAATGAAAGGCACGAACTAGATCGGCAGCATGAACATCAGAGGCAAAAACCCAGGAATAATCTTCCTGACCATAACCCTTCCACTTGACCAGGTACTGGAGTTTCTGTCTCGAAACACGAGAATCCAAAATCTTCTCCACCACATACTCCAACTCCCCCTCGACCAACACTGGGGCAGGAGGATCAACGTAGGGAACCATAGGCGCCACGTATCTCCGCAACAACGACCTATGGAACACATTATGAATGGCAAAAGAAGCTGGAAGGTCCAAACGAAATGACACAGGATTAAGAACTTCAGAAATCTTATATGGCCCAATGAAACGAGGCTTAAACTTAGGAGAGGAAACCTTCATAGGAACATGACGAGATGACAACCAAACCAAATCCCCAACATGAAGTCGGGGACCAACACAGCGCCGGCGGTTAGCGAAACGTTGAGCCTTCTCCTGGGACAATGTCAAATTGTCCACCACATGAGTCCAAATCTGCTGCAACCTGTCCATCACCGTATCCACACCAGGACAGTCCGAAGGCTCAACCTGCCCTGAAGAGAAACGAGGATGGAAACCAGAATTACAGAAAAAAGGAGAAACTAAAGTATCCGAGCTGGCCCGATTATTAAGGGCGAACTCAGCCAAAGGCAAGAAGGACACCCAATCATCCTGATCAGCAGAAACAAAGCATCTCAGATAAGTTTCCAAAGTCTGATTAGTTCGTTCGGTTTGGCCATTAGTCTGAGGATGGAAAGCCGAAGAAAAAGACAAATCAATGCCCATCTTAGCACAAAAGGACCGCCAAAACCTCGAAACAAACTGGGAACCTCTGTCCGAGATGATGTTCTCTGGAATGCCATGCAAATGAACCACATGCTGGAAAAACAATGGCACCAAATCAGAGGAGGAAGGCAATTTAGACAAGGGTACCAAATGGACCATCTTAGAGAAGCGATCACAAACCACCCAAATGACCGACATCCTTTGAGAAACAGGGAGATCAGAAATAAAATCCATGGAAATATGCGTCCAGGGCCTCTTCGGGACCGGCAAGGGCAAAAGCAACCCACTGGCACGAGAATAGCAGGGCTTAGCCCGAGCACAAGTCCCACAGGACTGCACAAAAGAATGCACATCCCGTGACAAAGAAGGCCACCAAAAGGATCTAGCCACCAAATCTCTGGTACCAAAGATTCCAGGATGACCAGCCAACACCGAACAATGAACCTCAGAGATAACTCTACTAGTCCATCTATCAGGGACAAACAGTTTCTCCGTAGGACAACGGTCAGGTCTATCAGCCTGAAACTTCTGCAGCACGCACCGCAAATCAGGGGAGATGGCAGACAAATTTAACCCCTATTTAAGAATACCCGCCGGTTCCGGAACACCCGGAGAGTCAGGCACAAAACTACTTGACAGGGCATCAGCCTTCACATTCTTAGATCCCGGAAGGTATGAAACCACAAAATCAAAACGGGAGAAAAAGAGCGACCATCGAGCCTGTCTAGGATTCAACCGTTTGGCAGACTCGAGATAAGTCAAATTCTTGTGATCCGTCAAGACCACCACGCGATGTTTAGCTCCTTCAAGCCAATGTCGCCACTCCTCGAATGCCCACTTCATGGCCATCAACTCTCGATTACCAACATCATAATTGCGCTCAGCAGGTGAGAATTTTCTAGAAAAGAAAGCACATGGTTTCATCACCGAGCCCTCAGAACTTCTTTGCGACAAAACAGCCCCTGCTCCAATCTCAGAAGCATCAACCTCGACCTGAAACGGGAGCGAAACATCTGGCTGGCACAATACAGGAGCAGAAGAAAAACAATGCTTCAACTCCTGAAAAGCCTCTACAGCCGCAGAGGACCAATTGACCACATCAGCACCTTTCTTGGTCAAATCAGTCAACGGTTTAGCAATACTAGAAAAATTAGCGATGAAGCGACGGAAAAATTTAGCAAAGCCCAGGAACTTCTGCAGGCTCTTCACAGATGTCGGCTGAGTCCAATCATAAATGGCCTGAACTTTAACAGGGTCCATCTCGATAGTAGAAGGGGAAAAAATGAAACCCAAAAATGAAACCTTCTGAACTCCAAAGAGACACTTTGACCCCTTCACAAACAAGGAATTCGCACGAAGGACCTGAAACACCATTCTGACCTGCTTCACATGAGACTCCCAATCATCCGAAAAGACCAAAATGTCATCCAAATATACAATCATGAATCTATCCAGGTACTCTCGGAAGATGTCATGCATAAAGGACTGAAACACAGATGGAGCATTAGAAAGCCCGAATGGCATAACCAGGTACTCAAAATGGCCCTCGGGCGTATTAAATGCTGTTTTCCATTCATCACCCTGTTTAATTCGCACAAGATTATACGCCCCTCGAAGATCTATCTTGGTGAACCAACTAGCCCCCTTAATCCGAGCAAACAAATCAGACAGCAGCGGCAAAGGATACTGAAATTTGACTGTGATCTTATTAAGAAGGCGGTAATCAATACAAGGTCTCAAGGAGCCATCCTTCTTGGCCACAAAAAAGAACCCTGCTCCAAAATGGTGACGACGACGGGCGAATATGACCCTTCTCCAAGGATTCCTTTATATAACTCCGCATAGCGGCGTGCTCTGGCACAGATAAATTAAACAGACGGCCCTTAGGAAACTTACTACCAGGAATCAAATTAATAGCACAATCGCAATCCCTATGAGGAGGTAGGGCACCGGATTTGGGCTCTTCAAATACATCCCAGTAATCTGATAAAAACTCAGGGACTTCAGAAGGAGTGGAAGGCGAAATTGACAACAATGGAACATCACCATGTACCCCCTGACAACCCCAGCCGGACACAGACATAGATTTCCAATCCAACACTGGATTATGGACCTGTAGCCATGTCAACCCCAAAACGACCACATCATGCAGATTATGCAACACCAAAAAGCGAATATCCTCCTGATGTGCAGGAGCCATGCACATGGTCAATTGAGTCCAGTACTGAGGCTTATTCTTGGCCAAAGGCGTAGCATCAATTCCTCTCAATGGAATAGGATACTGCAAGGGCTCCAAGAAAAAACCACAGCGCCTGGCAAACTCCAAGTCCATCAAATTCAGGGCAGCGCCTGAATCCACAAATGCCATAACAGAATAGGATGACAGAGAGCAAATCAGAGTAATGGACAAAAGAAATTTAGACTGTACCGTACCAATGGTGGCAGACCTAGCGAACCGCTTAGTGCGCTTAGGACAATCGGAGATAGCATGAGTGGATTCACCACAGTAAAAACACAGCCCATTCCGATGTCTGTGTTCTTGCCGTTCAGCTCTGGTCAAAGTCCTATCACACTGCATAGGCACAGGCCTATGCTCAGAGAATACCGCCAGATGGTGCACAGCTTTGCGCTCACGCAAGCGCCGATCGATCTGAATGGCCAAGAACATAGACTCATTCAGACCAGCAGGCGTGGGAAATCCCACCATTACATCCTTAAGGGCTATAGAAAGACCCTTTCTGAAAATTGCCGCCAGGGCACACTCATTCCACTGAGTAAGCACAGACCACTTTCTAAACTTCTGACAGTACACCTCCGCTTCATCCTGACCCTGACACAAAGCCAGCAAGATTTTCTCTGCCTGATCCACTGAATTTGGTTCATCATAAAGCAATCCAAGCGCCAGAAAAAACGCATCAACATCATGCAATGCAGGATCTCCTGGCGCAGGGAAAATGCCCAGTCTTGAGGGTCACCACGCAACAAAGAAATAATGATTTTTACTTGTTGAACGGGGTCACCAGAGGAGCGGGGTTTCAAAGCTAGAAACAGTTTACAATTATTTTTGAAATTCAAGAACTTAGATCTATCCCCAGAAAATAAATCAGGAATAGGAATTCTAGGCTCTAACATAGGATTCTGAACCACAAAATCTTGAATGTTTTGTAGCCTTGCCGTGAGATGATCCACACAAGAGGACAGACCTTGAATGTGCATATCTACACCTGTGTCCTGAATCACCCAAAGGGGAAAAGAAAGACAAAACACAGTGCAAAGAAAAAAATATGGTCTCAGAACTTCTCTTATCCCTCTATTGAGATGCATTAATACTTTTAGCCAGATGTACCGTTATGGACCTGGTGGTTAGGAGCACCCGGCACGA
Organism: Ranitomeya imitator; assembly: GCF_032444005.1. NCBI lineage: Eukaryota > Metazoa > Chordata > Amphibia > Anura > Dendrobatidae > Ranitomeya > Ranitomeya imitator. The sequence continues at coordinate 269,932,483 of NC_091287.1, read as the reverse complement.
CCTGATAGTTAAACTCACACAGGACAAGCTCTGGGATGTGGGAGCTCTGCTGACCGCAGGCCCTAATCCTATCACCACAACTAAAAATAGCTGTGGAGCGTTCCTGACTCTCCCTAGACGCCTCTTCACAGCCTAAGAGCTAGCTAGCCCTAGAGATAGAAAATAAAGCCTACCTTGCCTCAGAGAAATTCCCCAAAGGAAAAGGCAGCCCCCCACATATATTGACTGTGAGTAAAGATGAAAGTCACAAACGCAGAAATGAAACAGGTTTCAGCAAAGGGAGGCCAGACTTACTAAACAGACAGAGGATAGGAAAGGTATCTTTGCGGTCAGCACAAAAAACTACAAAAGACCACGCAGAGTGTGCAAAAAGACCTCCGCACCGACTAACGGTGGGGAGATGCCACTCTGCATCCCAGAGCTTCCAGCTAGCAAGACAAAATCATGATAACCAGCTGGACAAGAAAACAATGAACAAATAATAACTATCAGGAACTTACCTTCTGCTGAAGAAGACAGGTCACCAGAAAGATCCAAGACCGAACTGAACCAATGCAGGAACATTGACAGCTGGCATGGAGTAACGATCTGAGTGGAGTTAAATAGAGCAGCCAACCAAAGGATAAACCACGTCACCTGTGTAAGGAACCTCAGAAGCAGCAGCTTCACTCACAGCCACCAGAGGGAGTCCATGGACAGAACTCGCCGAAGTACCATTCACGACCACAGGAGGAAGTTCGACAACAGAATTCACAACAAGTGCACCTCATGCTTGGAATTCAGATTCTTCACCATAGAGGTGGTGCTCAGGTTTAGAACATTTATTCCTCGCTTCAGGATCTAACAGTGCAGAGTGCAAACCTTCAGTCTCTTGTCATTGACACATTCCCTGAAGAATGCCAGGCGAGGGAGTTCTTTTGATCTCTCTTTGGTGTGCTTATTTCAATGGCATGGAAGTCAGTAGCAGCTAAGACACTAGCTATGCCTTTGCACCCTGCTTCCTCTTTTGCTGTGCTGCTGTGGCAGCATGGCAAACTCCTCTTCCTCTAAACTGCGCACATCTCTGGTATGGCCTCCACTCCATGTGGGGTCTAGGACCTTGTGATCCTTTGCATCATCTTCCACCAAGTCTTCAACCCTATTCTCTTTGCCAGTCTGCACACTGCAGAAAGCTGCTGCATTTGGAAAATGTGTTTATTTTTCATCTGACGTGCTGCAGTGGTTCACTGACTGTTTACACAAGCCATAACAAACACTCATCCTCTAAACTAACAAGTGGTGGGCATCAGTGCACTCAGTCTCTTCCACTACTTGAGCAGGGGCAGATGGATAAGCTAAGGAAATGATATTAGGGCCTATGAAAGGATGTGTAGCATCCTGTTGCCTCCGTGCACCAGAGGCAGGGGGTTTATTTGGGCATTTAGTAGGTACAGAATGACCATGTTCTCTTCCTGCATCTACACCACCACTACCATAAGCAGCTACACCAGTACCTCCATGGCCACATCCACATCCCTCTTTTGATGCTCTCCTCATTTTTGGAAGTTTATTTGCTAAACACTACTTGCAAAGAGATGGCAAATGAGTAGATTTATGTGTGAAAAAAACACAGTGGCTGTGAAAAATTATTTATTTGTCCCAGAAATGGCAACTAGACTGTTGATGCCAATTCTTTTTTTCTCTCTCAGACTACTAGAAAACACACAGCAATCCAAATAAATTCTTCTTTGGGCCTAGAAATGGCACTCAGACAGCTGATGTCATTTATTTTTTTCCCAAACTAATAGAAAACACACACGAATCCAGAGCAGATGAGATGAGGTTGGGCTGGGCAGAATCTCCCTGCCTCATGTCTTATACTGTCTCCACCTGGTTTGCAAGCAAAGCTTTATGTTTAGTTGTCAGCAGTGACTGTAGGAAGAGAAGTGGGATTGTTGCACTGGTGATGGAATCATTGCCACTCACCATCGTTGTGAAGTCCTCAACCTCTTGGAATCCACACAAATATCACATATCCAGGCTCACTCTTCAGTTGTTATGTGTGGAGGCTGACCCGAATATCGACCATCTTGTTGGAGCTGGTGTTTCACAACTGGCCTCTGCTCCTCCAAAAGCCTTGTCAGCATGTGCAATGTGAAGTTACAGTATCTGGGCACATCGCACACCAGTCGGTGAGTTGGGACTTCATGCACTGCCGAAGAACTCTCAGAATCGCCGCAGCTGTAACCAACTTGAGTAAATTGACGCTGTACCTTGACCAGAAGTTCTTTCAAATTTGGGTTTGTTTTCAGAAACAACTGGAATACCAAGTTGAGCATATGGGTAAGCCATGATACATGTGTGAGCTTGCCAAGCTTCACAGCTGCCACCAGATAATGTCCATTATCACACACAATTCCTGGTTGTAGGTTCAGCGGCAAAAACCACAGATGTGTCTGGTCTTTTTTTCCCTTATGTAATTCTGCAGAAGTGTGAGGTTTCTCTTCTAGACAAGTTAGTTTCAGCAAAGTCTGTTGCTGCTTTGCTGAAGCAGTGTTGTAGAGCTTCCACCTTTCTGCTCATGTGCACAACAAGCCCTGAATAAACACATCAGAGATGGAGGACGAGGAGGATCAGGAGGGCATGCAGGAACAGATGTATGACATGGAGGAAATACTGATATAAGTATGGCCAGCAATCTTCGGTGCCAGGAGCACATGTGACATGCCAGTGTGGGACTCAACTCCAGCCTCCACAATTTTCACCCAGTGTTCCATCAAGGTAATGTAGCATCCCTGGACTTAGCAACTGACAAGTGGAAAAGCGCTTAAGTGGACAAAAGCAGTAATCGGGTTGATAAGGGCATGGGTGATGTTCCTGGACACGTGCTAGTACATGGTGGGGATGCCACACAGGGAGAATAAGTGGCTGCTCTGGACCTAGTACCAATGGGCAGCTGCTGCGATGAGCCAGCAGAAATCCTCCATGTCAACAAGCCTAAATGGCTATATTTCTGCAAAAAGCAGTCTGAAAATGTGCTTGTTTAGCCTTTGAGCCTGTAGGTGGATTGCTGGAAACTTTCTATTTTGTTCCAAGGCCAGGTGTAGGGACAGCTGAACAAACACTGTTCTGGGACAAGGATTTGGAAGTGCCTGATGATGATACATTAGAATATGCAAGGACAGGTGCAGGACTGGATGTATCTGTGTCAGTGTCATGAACAGGGGACTTGGAAAAACCTAGCACAGTGGAAGAGACAGTGGTGTCACCTGTTGGCAGTGCTGGCACCAATCATGGACCCAAGTCCTTGGACCACTGAGTTGAGTGTTTAGATGAAATGTGCGTGATCATGCTGGTGGTGGTTAGTCTCTTAGGGGTCAGTCCCCTGCCCATCTTGGCATGACACAGATTGCAAATGACCATTTTTTTGTCTCAGAACTCTTTAAAAAATTCTCATACTGGGGAACACCTAACTTTGACCGAGACATTCAGGAGTGTCGCTGCTCTGCAGAACAGTTGCCCTCCTTCTCCCTCTGGTCACCCCACTGTCTATTCCTGCTTATTTCAGTGCTGTCAATCCCTGAGCGCTGTTGGCCTCACTCTGCATGCAAGATTTCCAAGTTGGCCCTCCTGACTTGGTGACTTAACAACAACTTGATTTATAAGCAACTCTATTTCATCATTACTTTCCTCCCTAGACAAAGTTTGCAGTTCTCCACTGTCATTTTCTTGTGGCTGTTTTGTGTATCACTCCTGTCCATCTTGGAACATGCAGGGTAAGAGGCCACAAAAAAGAAGATATGTTGCAAAGACCTCCTTGGAGTGTCCTCTTGTGGGATCAGTAGACTCCTGGGACTCAACATGGTGGATAGCCCTGCCAAGCATGCTGAAAGCATTAACCTACCCTATTCCAGCCTTGTTGAAACCTCCCCAGATCAACACATGGTTGTCTAATGGTTGGACGGAGACCTGGAGAGGCGTACAAGCCACAGTGTCTTGCACCCACTGTGAAATTTGGTGGAGGATCTGTGATGATTAGGGGATGCTTCAGCAAGGCTGGAATTGGGCAGGTTGTTCTTTGCTAAGGACGTATGAATCAAGCCACATGCAAGGTGTTCCTGGAAAAACAATTGATTCCTTCTGCCCAAGCAATGTTCCCCATCTCTGAGGATTGGTTTTTCCAGCAGGACAATGCGCCATGCCACACAGCTAGGTCATTCAAGGTGTGGATGAAGGACCACCACATCAAATCCCTGTCATGGCCAGCCCAATTTCCAGACCTGAACCCCATTGAAAACATCTGGAATGTAATCAAGAGGAAGATGGATAGTCACAAGCCATCAAACAAAGAAGAACTGCTTAAATTTGTGTACCAGGAGTGGCATAAGGTCACACAAAAGCATTGTGAAAGACTGGTGGAAAGCATGCCAAGACGCATGAAAGCTATGATTAAAAATCACGGTTATTCCAAAAAATATTGATTTCTGAACTGTTCCTGAGTTAAAACATTAGTATTGTTTCTAAATGATTGTAAACTTGTTTGTTTTTTTTGTATTATTTGAGGTCTGCAAGCTATGCTTTTTTTTTATTTTGACCATTTATCATTTTCAGAAAATAAATGCAACATTTATTGCTTGGATCTTTGGAGACATGTTGTCAGTAGTTTATAGAATAAAAGAACAATTTACATTTTACTCAAAAATATACCTATAAATAATAATAATTATAATAATAATAATAATAATTTTTATTTATATAGCGCCAACATATTCCGCAGCGCTTTACAAATTATAGACGGGAATTGTACAGACAATAGACATTACAGCATAACAGAAATATAGTTCAATACAGATACCAGTAGGAGTGAGGGCCCTGCTCGCAAGCTTACAAGCTATGAGGAAAAAGGGGAGACACGAGAGGTGGATGATAACAATTGCTTTAGTTATTCGGACCAGCCATAGTGTAAGGCTCAGGTGTTCATGTAAAGCTGCATGAACCAGTTATCTGCCTAAGTACAGGTCCTTCTCAAAAAATTAGCATATAGTGTTAAATTTCATTATTTACCATAATGTAATGATTACAATTAAACTTTCATATATTATAGATTCATTATCCACCAACTGAAATTTGTCAGGTCTTTTATTGTTTTAAGGCCGCCGTCACACATGCGAGTTTTACGGACGTAAGAGCGCAGAATCTACGTCCGTAAAACTCGCAAAAAATACGGCACAATTATTCTCTATGCCCCTGCTCCTATTTGCCGTATTTTACTGATCAGTATTATACGGCTTTCTACGGCCGTACAAAATCGCAGCATGCTGCGTTTGTCACCGTACTGCGCAAGAAATACGCCAATGAAAGTCTATGGAAGCGTGAAAAATACGGATTACACACGGACAAGCAGTGTGACTTGCGAGAAATACGCAGCGCTGTTAGAGAGAAAAGCCGGTAATTCAGTGCGGTGTACAGTAAAATCACACTGACAGCTTACAGTAGAATAGGTAGAATAAATGTGTACACATAGAATAGGTATATATATATATATATGTCAGTGAGACACATATATGTATATATATTAATATTTATTCCAGCGCTAGACAGCTTGAAAGCCGGTAATTCAATTACCGGCTTTTTCCTTCTCCTTCCTAAAACCCGACATGATTTGAGACATGGTTTACATACAGTAAACCATGTCTTCTCTCCATTTTTTTTGCAGATTCCACACTACTAATGTCAGTAGTGTGTATCTGCAAAATTTGGCCGTTCTAGCTCTTAAAATAAAGGGTTAAATGGCGGAAAAAATTGGCGTGGGCTCCCGCGCAATTTTCTCCGCCAGAGTAGTAAAGCCAGTGACTGAGGGCAGATATTAATAGCCTGGAGAGGGTCCACGGTTATTGGCCCCCCCCTGGCTAAAAATATCTGCCCCCAGCCACCCCAGAAAAGGCACATCTGGAAGATGCGCCTATTCTGGCACTTGGCCACTCTCTTCCCATTCCCGTGTAGCGGTGGGATATGGGGTAATGATATTTTTAGCCAGGGGGGGGCCAATAACCGTGGACCCTCTCCAGGCTATTAATATCTGCCCTCAGTCACTGGCTTTACTACTCTGGCGGAGAAAATTGCGCGGGAGCCCACGCCAATTTTTTCCGCCATTTAACCCTTTATTTTAAGAGCTAGAACGGCCAAATTTTGCAGATACACACTACTGACATTAGTAGTGTGGAATCTGCAAAAAAAATGGAGAGAAGACATGGTTTACTGTATCTAAACCATGTCTCAAATCATGTCGGGTTTTAGGAAGAAGGAAAAAGCCGGTAATTGAATTACCGGCTTTCAAGCTGTCTAGCGCTGGAATAAATATTAATATATATACATATGTGTGTCTCACTGACATATATATATATATATACCTATTCTATGTGTACACATTTATTCTACCTATTCTACTGTAAGCTGTCAGTGTGATTTTACTGTACACCGCACTGAATTACCGGCTTTTCTCTCTAATATATGTGTCTACTGACATATATATATATATATATATATATATATATATATATATATATATATATATATAGACAGTATATATATATTTTCTTTTCTTTTTGGGACACATGGATCACTTCTATAGCGGTATGTTGGTTTTGCTAGCCTGCGAGAAAACCACGCAGTACGGATGCCATACGGATTACATACGGAGGATGCCATGCGCAAAAAACGCTGACACACCCTGCCTACGGAGGAGCTACGGACCACTTTTTTCGGGACTTTTCAGCGTATTACGGCCGTAATATACGGACCGTATTGTTTTACGCTGTGTGTGACGCCGGCCTAATACTGATGATTTTGGCATACAACTCCTGATAACCCAAAAAACCTGTCTCAATAAATTAGCATATTTCACCCATCCAATCAAATAAAAGTGTTTTTTAATAACAAACAAAAAAACCATCAAATAATAATGTTCAGTTATGCACTCAATACTTGGTCGGGAATCCTTTGGCAGAAATGACTGCTTCAATGCGGCGTGGCATGGAGGCAATCAGCCTGTGACACTGCTGAGATGTTATGGAGGCCCAGGATGCTTCAATAGCGGCCTTAAGCTCATCCAGAGTGTTGGGTCTTGCGTCTCTCAACTTTCTCTTCACAATATCCCACAGATTCTCTATGGGGTTCAGGTCAGGAGAGTTGGCAGGCCAATTGAGCACAGTAATACCATGGTCAGTAAACCATTTACCAGTGGTTTTGGCACTGTGAGCAGGTGCCAGGTCGTGCTGAAAAATGAAATCTTCATCTCCATAAAGCATTTCAGCCGATGGAAGCATGAAGTGCTCCAAAATCTCCTGATAGCTAGCTGCATTGACCCTGCCCTTGATGAAACACAGTGGACCAACACCAGCAGCTGACATGGCACCCCACACCATCACTGACTGTGGGTACTTGACACTGGACTTCAGGCATTTTGGCATTTCCTTCTCCCCAGTCTTCCTCCAGACTCTGGCACCTTGATTTCCGAATGACATGCAAAATTTGCTTTCATCAGAAAAAAGTACTTGGGACCACTTAGCAACAGTCCAGTGTTGCTTCTCTGTAGCCCAGGTCAGGCGCCTCTGCCGCTGTTTATGGTTCAAAAGTGGCTTTACCTGGGGAATGCGGCACCTGTAGCCCATTTCCTGCACACGCCTGTGCACGGTGGCTCTGGATGTTTCCACACCAGACTCAGTCCACAATCTTCCTCAGGATCCGGTCTCCTCTTCTCGTTGTACAGCGTTTTCTGCCACATTGTTTCCTTCCAACAGACTTACCATTGAGGTGCCTTGATACAGCACTCTGGGAACAGCCTATTTGTTGAGAAATTTCTTTCTGGGTCTTACCCTCTTGCTTGAGGGTGTCAATGATGGCCTTCTTGACATCTGTCAGGTCTCTAGTCTTACCCATGATGGGGGTTTTGAGTAATGAACCAGGCAGGGAGTTTATAAAAGCCTCAGGTATCTTTTGCATGTGTTTAGAGTTAATTAGTTGATTCAGAAGATTAGGGTAATAGGTCGTTTAGAGAACCTTTTCTTGATATGCTAATTTATTGAGACAGGTTTTTTGGGTTATCCGGAGTTGTATGCCAAAATCATCAGTATTAAAACAATAAAAGACCTGACAAATTTCAGTTGGTGGATAATGAATCTATAATATATGAAAGTTTAATTGTAATCATTACATTATGGTAAATAATGAAATTTAACACTATATGCTAATTTTTTGAGAAGGACCTGTATGTAGCAGTACAGACACAGAGGGCTATTAACTGCATAAAGTGTATGGGAACATGATGCGAGGAACCTTTTTTTTTTGAGGCGGTAGGCCAGTCTGAACAAATGAGTTTTTAGGGTACGCTTAAAACTGTGGGGATTGGGGATTAATCGTATTAACCTAGGTAGTGAATTCATATACCTAGGTATAGAATTTATAAAGAGAAAGATCAGACAAACTGAACATTTTGCATTGGTCTCTTGATTTTTGCCCGAGCTGTATATGGATGAATAATTGAATACAGAAAATTCAAGGCTTTCTTGAACTGTTATATAATGCAGAAATGTTCCACAAAGCACCTAATACTCTGTGGATGACAATAAAGTCAATAGTTTCACCCAAAAAATAAAAGTGTGTTTAACTGCTGCAGCTAAATATTTATCAAAAGACTGCAAAGTCTGGCTTAGAGACTGTATTCATCCACTCTCCTGCAACTGTCTCTCCCTCCCTAGGCTAAAAGCAGATTGTATCTGATACAAACAGCAAAACACAAGATTAGCACTTAAAAGTCTTGTTAGCATGATGACTCAGCTTCAGCACTAGTATCAACACTAATAATAAATAATAATAATTTTATTTCTATAGCGACAACATATTCCGTGGCACTTTACATTTTTAAAGGGGTCTTGTATAGACAATAAAAAACATTACAGCATAACAATAATCATTTTAATCAACAGATACCAAGATGAATGAGGGCCCTGCTCGCAAGCTTACAATCTATGAGGAAATAGGGGAGACACAAAAGGTGGATGGTAACAATTGCTTTCATTGTTCTGACCAACCATAATGTAATAAATCGTGTGAAAGTACAGACACAGAGGTCTATTAATGGTATAAAGTATGTGAGAACATGATATGAGGAACCTGGTTATGAAGAAAATTTTGAATGGGCAACACAGGGACCGTTAAATAAATGTGTTGAGGTGGTAGGCCAGTCTGAAGAAATGCGTTTTTAGGGCATGCTTAAAGTAATAATAATAATAATAATAATAATAATTATAATAATAATATTGTTTATTTATATAGCGCCAACATTTTCCGCAGCACTTTACAATTAAGCGGGGACATGTACAGACAATAAATTCAGTACAAAGTTAAGACAATTTAAACATTGACATTAGGGGTGAGGTTCCTGCTCGCAAGCTTACAATCTACAAGGAAATGGGGGGACACAATAGGTGGAAAGTGCTTGTTATTTCAGGTCTGGCAATTATAATAAATAGGGATTTTCATATAAAGCTGCATGATCCCGTCATCAGCCCGTGTGTTTAAGTGCAATAGTCAAGTATCAAGTGCAGTTATCGTGTGCATGGAGGGTGTGGAGACAGATGAACAGTAGGGTGCAGATTCACATTCAGATAATATTTGGAAGGAGGGAACAGGACAAAGTTAGTTTACTGAGTAGTTGATGTGGTAGGCTTGTTTGAAGAGATGGGTTTTTAAAATTGTGGGTATTGGGGATTAATCAAATTATCCTGGGTAGTGCATTCTAAAGAATTGGTGCAGCACGTGAGAAGTCTTGGAGACGGGAGTTGGAGGGTCTGCTTATTGAAGATGTTAATTTTAAGTCATTAGCAGAATGGAGGGCACTGGTAGGGTGGTAGACTGAGACGAGGAAGGAGATGTAGAGTTGTGCTGAACCATGGAGTGCTTTGTGAGTGAGAGTGATAAGTTTATATTGAATTCTGGAATGGATATGTAACCAGAGCAATGACTGGCATAAGGCAGATGCATCGGTGTAACGGTTGGTCTGGAATATTATCCTGGCTGCAGCATTCAAGACAGATTGGAGAGGGGAGAGTTTGATGAGAGACCGATTAGTAGAGAGTTGTAATAGTCCAGACAAGAACAAATAAGAGCAACAGTAAGAATGTTCACAGAGTCAAAAGTAAGAAAAGGTAAATTGTAGAAATGTTTTTGAGGTGCAGATAACAAGAGCGGCAAGTGCTCGGAAGTGGGGAATGAATGAAAGCTCTGAATAAACTATGACCCCAAGACAGTGGGCATGTTGCTGGGGAGTAATGGTAGAACTGCACATGGAGATGGCAATGTCAGGCTTAGGTAGGTTAGTAGAGGGAGAAAACACAATGAGTTCAGTTTTCATCAGGTTCTGTTTCAGATAGAGGGAGGACATGATGTTGGAGACAGCGGTAAGACAATCACTCGTGTTTTGTAATAATGCAGGCATGATGTCAAGAGTAGGTGTGCATAATTGGGTGTCTTCAGCATAGAGATGGTAATGGAAACCAAATCTACTGATTTTTTTGTCCAATAGGGGCAGTATACAAGGAGAAGAAGAGGGTACCGAGGACTGATCTTTGAGGAATGCCAACAGTAAGGGGAATATGCGAGGAGAAGAAGCCAGCAAAAGATACAGTGGCAGACCGGCCAGAGATGTAGGAGAATCAGGAGAGAACAGTGTCCTTGAGGCCAATGGAGTGGAGTATAGTGATTAGAAACTGATGATCCACAGTGTCGAATACTGCAGAGAGATCCATGGATCTCATGGCATGGAGTAGTAACCATTAGATTTAGCTGTTAGTAGAGCATTAGAGACTTCAATGAGGGCAGTTTCAGAAGAGTATAAAGAGTAGAAACCGGATTGAAGAGTGTCAAGATGAAAGTGATCTGAGACATAGCAGAATACATGGGAGTGGACCAAGCGTTCCAGGAGTTTAGAGATGAAGAGAAGATTAGAGACAGGTCTATAGTTAGCGGCACAGTTTTGGTCGGGGATAGTTTTTTAAGTAATGGATGTATGATGGCATGTTTAAATAAGGAGGGGAAAATACCAGAAGAGAGGGAGGTTAAATATTTTTGTTAGGTGAGTGGTGACAGCAGGGGAAAGGGACTAGGAAAGATGTGATAGAATAGGGTCACTGGTGCAAGTAGTAGAGAGAGAAGATGCAAGGAGCCTGATCACTTCTTCCAAGATTGGTTCAAAGTCAGACAGAGAGCTAGATGCAGTTGAGGAGAAAGGACAGTGCATGGTATGAGGAGATTGGAAGAAAATTTCCTGTTGCATATGGTCAATTTTTTCTTTGAAATAATTGGACAGATCATCAGTGCGGCTATCCGTGGTTTGGGACCTGTACTCTTTGGTTGAGTAGGGAATGAAAAGTGTCAAAGAGATGTATAGATTATTGGCTAGTCAGGTGATGAGGGTGTTAAAATAGGTTTGTTTGGGGTGGCAAAGTTCACAGCTGTATGTTTTAAGTATAAACTTATAATGAATGAAATCTTCATGCAGATTGGATTTTCTCCACAGACGTTCGGCGCACCTGGAGCATCGCTGTAGAAGATGTGTTTGCAGGGAAGGGTTGTATGTGCTGTGTTGTTCTATGTATAGGAGGTGCAGCTTCATCCAGGGCACTTTGCAGTGTTTCATTATAATGTTTCAGTGTACAGTCAGGACATGAGAGGGAGCAGATTGGGACCTATGATGACTACAAATTCTTTATAAGTTTTTGGGTGTTAATGGCCATATATTTCTATAAGTGTGGAAAGTGGGGGTGTCCTGAGAGGAATGAAAGTTCTTGACATAGAATGAAAGATGGTTGTGGTCAGAGAGCGAGATAGAGGTGTTAGTAAAATCATATATTGGGCAAACCCGGGAGAAGACCAGGTCAAGGGAGTTTCCGTCTTCATGAGTACGAGAGTTAGTAAGCTGTGAAAGGCCGAAGGAGGAGGTTAGAGATAAAAGTTGAGTGGTAGATGGGGAGAGAGGAAAAGCAATGGGGATGTTAAAATCTCACATGATAAGGGTGGGGATGGCACAGAAGAGAAAATGTGGAAGCCAGGTGTCAAAGTAATCCAGGAACTGACGGAAGAGGCCGGAGGACGACACACAACCACCACTCGTATGCAGAAGGTGATGTAGAGTCTGACAGCATAGACCTCAAAAGAAGGCAAGATAAGTGAGGGTACTTGGGGGATTACCTGAAAGGTGCATTTGGGTGATTGAAGCAGACCAATGCCTCCACCTGGTCTGATCTTGGGGTATGAGAGAATTGTAGTCCTCTATATGAAAGAGCAAGTGCAGCGGTGGTGTCTGACTGCTGGATCCAGGTTTCAGTAAGAGTCAGAAGATTAAGAGACTCTAAAAGGAAGAAGTCATGGACGAAGGAGAAGCTCTGATTTGTTATGCTCTGCACACAGATGCCTGGAAAAGCCTGCTCTCCCTTCAATAACAACTGTCACAGAGTGTGCCAAGCCTTGAGGTGCCTGTCCTTTCATAAGCTCTGATGATGTCACATGACCAGCCAATCACAGTATTGGCACAACCAAGATGGCTACGGCATTACAGTGACGTGCAGGCAATCCCTGCATGTTTATAGGCTGTATAAACGGCACCAAAGATGTGAGGCCTGGATTTGAGTTTGAAAACAGGCACCGGCTAATGCTCAACAAGTAACTAGCACATCCGAGCACCCAGATACTCGAATAATATCCGAGTATCATCGAGCTTGTTCATTCATCCCTAATAGAGTGCATTAGGACTATAGCTATTAAAATCATGGCACCAAGGTAGAGCATGGAAAACTATATTTAAGCAGGTTGGGAGCAATTTTGTTCCAACTACATACAAGGAAAATACCTGGGTGGGATAGGGACACATAGATGATGCAAAATCTTCTGGTCAAAAAGCAAGGAAAGAAGTTGGAGGGAAGCTGCAGTGAGACTATGACATTACGTAAAGAACCTGAGCAAGACTACAGCACAGGAAAGCGGTAACTGTCACACGTATAGAACATTCAAAGCAGCCACACATTTAAATTTGCTCATACCAATAAACTTTAAAAGAATATACAAAATTCTAATACATACAGAACATCACAATATAGATTAAAAGAATCAAAAATGTTTGCATGTAAACAAGGCAATATTATCCAATTTCAAATATAAGCACACCATTATAATCAGATTTAATAAAACATTTTAATAATGTATGCATTCTGTGTTATGAAATTTGATGACAGATTTGCTTGATGGCAAAAAACTTCTTGGTGATTAAAAGATTTAAAGAAATCCAATGGGGCTATCATTGAGGGTAACTAAACTGTTATTGGTGACTAATCATATGCACGCAAGGCTGTGAAATTTGGTTTGCTTATAAAAGGTTTTAATTATCTTTGGTCATGAAGGGGTAAAGAGTAACTGTTGATTCCACTTTTTTGCTTTACTTTAAAATTGTCAGTTTTCCCTAAAATAGACTTCAGGCGGGATAGAGATTAGTCATGAAATTGCTATAATCCTGCTCAGTGAAGAAGAGTTTCTTCTCTAGAAAAGAGATTCTATCTGTGAAGAAGGATGAAAGGTATCATTCAGCAGAAATTAGAAATGTTGCTTAAAATGGAAAACACACAAATACCTACAGCACTGACTTCATAAGGTTTTCACTCTATCTCTCTAATTACACAGGTCTACAAAAAATATTTTTTTAATCATCACAGGTGACTTTGTACTTTCTTGAATAGTCTTTTTGTCCTGATTTAAAAAATGTATATGATTTCTCTGTAACACGTATAGTTTCCAAGGAGCAGCATCATTATTATAAGGCATAGGAAATAAACTTGCGACATTAAGAAAACATAGTAACATAGTAACATAGTTAGTAAGGCCGAAAAAAGACATTTGTCCATCCAGTTCAGCCTATATTCCATCATAATAAATACCCAGATCTACGTCCTTCTACAGAACCTAATAATTGTATGATACAATATTGTTCTGCTCCAGGAAGACATCCAGGCCTCTCTTGAACCCCTCGACTGAGTTCGCCATCACCACCTCCTCAGGCAAGCAATTCCAGATTCTCACTGCCCTAACAGTAAAGAATCCTCTTCTATGTTGGTGGAAAAACCTTCTCTCCTCCAGACGCAAAGAATGCCCCCTTGTGCCCGTCACCTTCCTTGGTATAAACAGATCCTCAGCGAGATATTTGTATTGTCCCCTTATATACTTATACAAGGTTATTAGATCGCCCCTCAGTCGTCTTTTTTCTAGACTAAATAATCCTAATTTCGCTAATCTATCTGGGTATTGTAGTTCTCCCATCCCCTTTATTAATTTTGTTGCCCTCCTTTGTACTCTCTCTAGTTCCATTATATCCTTCCTGAGCACCGGTGCCCAAAACTGGACACAGTACTCCATGTGCGGTCTAACTAGGGATTTGTACAGAGGCAGTATAATGCTCTCATCATGTGTATCCAGACCTCTTTTAATGCACCCCATGATCCTGTTTGCCTTGGCAGCTGCTGCCTGGCACTGGCTGCTCCAGGTAAGTTTATCATTAACTAGGATCCCCAAGTCCTTCTCCCTGTCAGATTTACCCAGTGGTTTCCCGTTCAGTGTGTAATGGTGATATTGATTCCCTCTTCCCATGTGTATAACCTTACATTTATCATTGTTAAACCTCATCTGCCACCTTTCAGCCCAAGTTTCCAACTTATCCAGATCCATCTGTAGCAGAATACTATCTTCTCTTGTATTAACTGCTTTACATAGTTTTGTATCATCTGCAAATATCGATATTTTACTGTGTAAACCTTCTACCAGATCATTAATGAATATGTTGAAGAGAACAGGTCCCAATACTGACCCCTGCGGTACCCCACTGGTCACAGCGACCCAGTTAGAGACTATACCATTTATAACCACCCTCTGCTTTCTATCACTAAGCCAGTTACTAACCCATTTACACACATTTTCCCCCAGACCAAGCATTCTCATTTTGTGTACCAACCTCTTGTGCGGCACGGTATCAAACGCTTTGGAAAAATCGAGATATACCACGTCCAATGACTCACCGTGGTCCAGTCTATAGCTTACCTCTTCATAAAAACTGATTAGATTGGTTTGACAGGAGCGATTTCTCATAAACCCATGCTGATATGGAGTTAAACAGTTATTCTCATTGAGATAATCCAGAATAACATCCCTCAGAAACCCTTCAAATATTTTACCAACAATAGAGGTTAGACTTACTGGCCTATAATTTCCAGGTTCACTTTTAGAGCCCTTTTTGAATATTGGCACCACATTTGCTATGCGCCAGTCCTGCGGAACAGACCCTGTCGCTATAGAGTCACTAAAAATAAGAAATAATGGTTTATCTATTACATTACTTAGTTCTCTTAGTACTCGTGGGTGTATGCCATCCGGACCCGGAGATTTATCTATTTTAATCTTATTTAGCCGGTTTCGCACCTCTTCTTGGGTTAGATTGGTGACCCTTAATATAGGGTTTTCATTGTTTCTTGGGATTTCACCTAGCATTTCATTTTCCACCGTAATCAAAAAACAGTAATCTAGATATCAGAAAAAAATGCTTCACCTAACAAAACAGATTTTTTTTCACCAAAATAATTTCACATGTAAAATAGAAACCAAAATATGAGCAGAAATGAAAGGTGCTGGACATTAGACTGTTGTTGATATGATTTTTCAGGGTTGTCCTTATATAACATCTAACAGTAATCTGCCATCATTGAGTCATTCCAAAAACCCTCGTAGCAGTGTTCCATTACTTTAATGTCCTGGTGAAACCACTCGCCTTATTCATCACTTACATACCCAAGACTGAGGGAAGAAATCTAAATGTAAGTGCAAAAAGTGCATTTTCAGAGATATGCGACATAAAAGACACTGGTATGTATTAGCAATTCCTCAACACCTTCAACATATTATGGAGATTTTTTTTTCCTAAGAAGTTTTCACAGATCCACTTGAAGCTTTTCCAAGATCTCAATTCCTTATCATTTAGAGTTCCTTCAAACACATCATCTCTCATAAGCTCTCTGATCTGAGAACCAACAAATACCCCTTCCTTAGGTTTTGCTGGTGAAATGCTGGAGAATTTCTGTGAAATCTCCTGGAACACTTGTGAATTTGTCTTTGTCATGGCTTTCACAAGGTTTTTAATCAGTCCCAACTTTATATGTAGTGGAGAAAAAAAAAGATTTTTGTTGGAGCAACTAAAGGATTATGCGGGACTACGACAGATAAGGGGCAAGGTGAGGAGGTGGTGTGTGAATGGGAGCTGCTGAATGTTCGGTCAGTTAGCTATGACGAGATCCAGGATAGGGCCAAGTCTGTGATGCCAAGGGATGAGAGGGTCTGTAGTAATAGGGAATGGTCCACTGTGTCAAAGGCAGAGGACAGGTCCAGGACGAGGAGGATAGATTAGTGTCGCTTGCTCTTGGTGGTTAAGAGGTCATTGGTGACCTTAGTTAGAGCAGTTTCAGTGGAGTGGTGTGACCAGAAGCCTGATTGTAAGTGGTCAAAAAGGGAGCAGGAAGATAGATGGGAGGACAGTTCAAGATGGACGTGTTGTTCCAGTAGTTTTGAGGCATAGGGGAGAAGTGATATAGGGCGATAGCTCGATACAGAGGATGTTAAAGAGTTACTTCTGTTTCGGTAATAATATACTTTTACATCATCATGAAGAAGATTCTTCTGTTTCAACCTAGATGTAGGAAGTTCAGCTTTATCTTTTGACAATGAAAGGTCTCTGATGAGATAATTTAATTCATGTTGAGTAAAGCGCTCTGGCTGCTCGGCTGCTCCATCAGGTACATACTCATCTTGACTTGAGGTCTCCACATCTTTGCCAATAGCTTCAGCTCCATATTCTTCACATTCTACTTCACATTAATCAAATCCAGACAATGGTGGTACAGAAACTGGCAAGGCACCATCATGTGGAACTGCCCTAATCGCAGATTCAAGTTCAGGGTAACTAATCTTATGTTTGTTCTTTGTAGAAAAGCCCTTCATTTTAACAAAACAAAAGTAGCAGTCACCATTTTAATTTTTGGGATCTCTCCAAATCATGGGAACAGCAAATGGCATAGCCACTTACCTCACATTCAACCAGTCAAGAAGACCATTTCACCAACTTGAGCATATCACATGAGGGGCCAAGCTTTTGTCTTGATCACTAAGTGGACACTTAAGGCTACTTTCACACTTCCGTCTTTATAAAGACGTTGCAATGCGTCGTTCTCTGCAAAAAACGCATCCTGCAAAGTTGCCCGCAGGATGCGTTTTTTGCACATAGACTTGTATTACCAACGCATCACGATGTATAGACAAATGTTCCATACGTCGTGCAATGGATGTGTCGGTAATTGGCAGACCGTCGTCACAAAAAAACACTCAATGTAACTTTTTTTTGTGCGACGTGTCTGCCATTTTTGACCACGCATGCGCGGCCGAAATTCTGCCCCCTCCTCCCTGGAACTCATAATGGGCAGCGGATGCGTCTGAAAACTGCATCTGCTGCCCACGTTGTGCACTATTTTGCACAACGTCCGTCGGTACGTCGGGCCGACAGTTTGCGACAGCCCTGTACCGACGGAAGTGTGAAAGTAGCCTTAAGTACATCTGGTACGTATTTTTAATATCATGAGTGATTGAACGTACTTGGTCTTTTGGTGTAAAAGAACCACACACATAGCAGAATCTGTTCGGATAATTGATACAGTAAAGTTCAGTTCAATAGTGGTGACAAACTAAAAAAAAATGTAATGAGCCGACCCACTATATCTAGATATTTCTCCAGAGATAAAAGAGACAGCTTGTATTTAGAACTGATTTTACTGTCAATACTCATTCCTGTAAAACTCACTAAAACCTTTATTGATGTTGTCCCTGTAAGAAAATTCACAATTAAGTAAGACAAGCAAAGAAATGGGAATAACATAGGAAAAGCTAAAAACATTGAAAATGCAGAAGTAGCGTAATAACAAAAATACTTCTATTTCAGAAACTTTATGTGATAGAGCAAAACTAAGCATATTTTTTGAATCAGCACTAGTGTTGAGCATTCCGATACCGCAAGTATCGGGTATCGGCCGATATTTGCGGTATCGGAATTCCGATACCGAGTTCCGATATTTTTGTGATATCGGGAATCGGTATCGGGTTTAAGATTCATGTGTAAAATAAGGAATAAAAATAAAAAATATTGATATACTTACCCTCTGAAGCGCCTTGGTTGTCACCGCTGCAACCGCCATGCTTTCGTTCCTAGGAATGAGCGCGTTAAAGGACTTCGATGACGTCGCTGCTTGTGATTGGTCGCTGAGCGGTCATGTGACCGCTCACGCGACCAATCACAAGCCGCGACATCATTGAAGATCATTAACGCGCTCATTCCTAAGAATGAGCGCGTTAAGGACCTTCAATAATGTTGCGGCTTGTGATTGGTCGCGTGAGCGGTTACATGACCGCTCAGCGACCAATCACAAGCCGCGACGTCATCGAAGGCCCTAAACGCACTCATTCCTAGGAACGAAAGCATAGCGGTTGCAGCGGTGACAACCAGGGCGCGTCAGAGGGTGAGTATATCAATTTTTTTTTTTTTTTTTATTCTTTATTTTACACATGAATATGGATCCCAGGGCCTGAAGGAGAGTTTCCTCTCCTTCAGACCCTGGGATCCATTACAGGATACCTTCCGATATTTGTGTCCCATTGACTTGTATTGGTATCGGATATCGGTATCGGCGATATCCGATATTTTTTGGATATCGGCCGATACCATCCGATACCGATACTTTCAAATATCGGACGGTATCGCTCAACACTAATCAGCACATCAAACTCCATAAACAGACACATTACCTTTTACAATTTTTTTGTGTTGACCATTGTTATTGTATCCAGCTACCATTGTTATTGTATCCAGCTTTTATTCCTCCATCCCTCATCTTTCCATAGATTTTTATGAACAGCTGCTATAACCTGATCTCTCAGTGACCTAATATAAAGTTTTCATTATTGATCTCTCAGTGATGTAGCAAAATAAATAAGAATAAATAATTGCACAAGTGAAATTAGAGTGAATGTATAAATGCATAAGATAGGGGAAGGGCAGGTGTGGAGAAAAGAAGTGTAATTTTAGGGCAAGGATATTTTTTTATGAAATAAGATATATCACAAACTTTTTTTATCTAGACAACTACAATTGTGAAGTGAAAATTGCTCTTTTTTTATTGAACTTGAACACTATGACATCTAATTGGAATAAATTGAATCCCCCAGATTGTTGACATAGTTATTTGTAAATTATTATCAAAGTGAGTCTTTTGATATTTTGTGCAATTTTAGATACACTCTGAAGCATTACACCTAGAGAAAAGTATTATTTAGAGAATTAGAATACTTATCTTAAATGTGTTCAGTTTTACTGCTTGCTTTCATCAGAACTAACTGAAAAACGCTTGACAAAGGTGATTTTCACATTGGTGCTAAAAAAAATCAATGGAAAAATACTTATTTTCTATAAGCGTACCAGTCAATGACTTGGATGAAACAAAAAAAAACAAACAAAAGACTTGACTTCATGCAGACTTGTTTGTGGGACATAAGCAAGTCAAAACGAAGGAATATAGACTTCTTTACCTTTTGAATCAATGGATACTATTTGGTAAATGATGCATAGTGTCAGTAGCAGCAAGGGCAGTAAAGGATGTGCTAATAGTTCTTTTTAAAATTTGTCATAACATATTAGAGAATGATATACTTTTATATAGCAACACAAAGAATACAGTTTAATTATCAGAATCACCTACTTTAGTGTAGGATCCAAGAAGCATCGTTTCTCCTTGCAGAGAGTGACATCTTAAGCATGTCGAGATGAAGAGACTTAAAGCAGCAATGCTCCTCTGGGAAATAAGCAAATTGTCTCTTCAGAGAGGAAGAGGACTAGAACTCTAGTGCCAACTATTGGAAGTTGCAATGCTAACAGTCAAAGTCGACCATTTAACAAGCCTTGTCATATGACTTAGGATAAAAACAAAATCAGAATCTCAATTTGCAGACAATGTGTTTCGGGGTACTGCCCCTCGTCAGTGCAAAGTGGAGATCTGGTTTGGCTGAGTGAGAGGAGTCTGACAGGGATCCAAGAAGTATAATTTTTCCAAAGGTTCGTTAGAGGGTCGACATTGACTGTTAGGATTGCTGCTTCCAATAGGTGGCACTGTGAAGGTGATCTCTTAAAGTGAGATCAATATGATTGCTTGTACTTGACCAAATATAAGCTGAGTGCTAGCTTAGAGGCCAAGAATGCATCACATACACAAAGATGATACACAGAGCCTCTCTCAGTGAAAGTTGTTCCCCAACTGCTTTATTCTGAACAAAGGATGATACTAAAAACAGGTAATGGGGAGGTCGCACAACTTCTGAATGGTTAGTGTCACTCTGATTGGTTCATTCCAAGCTTCATTTTCAAATATGGGGTATTCAAGTATCTTCACTCCTGCATTCCAAAGATTCCTTCCAAGCCAGTTTCAAGGATCTCCAAGACATCTTCAAAGACGCAATCACCATCTTGCTACACCATATCTGAACTGACTTATATAAGGTTTAAAGGGACTCTGTCACCTGAATTTGGAGGGAACAATTTTCAGCTATAGAGGCGGGGTTTTCGGGTGTTTGATTAACAATATTGGATTGAAGTTCATTCTCTGTCCTCCGTAGTACATGACTGCGCAAGGCAAGATTATTTCCCAGCAAAATCCATTTTGCTTTCGCTTTTGTATGTTTTTTGGTGCACTTGTAAAAATGGCGTAAAACTCTCACAACAGCTCTGACAGCTGTGACCGTATAGTCAGAAATGCTTCCAGGGGCATTTGCCATGATGTTCCCATGTAATTTGAGCAGAGTTTCCACGATTTTCAGATGTTTTTAGACCTTAAAAACACTCCCAGGGGGATCGCGGTAAAAATGCTCAAATTTCCCATAGACTTACATTGGGCTCGTTGTTCTGTCCGAGTGGATGTGCGGATCTGGCAGGTTCCACCAAACAGCTAAAACAAAGTTTGGATCGGGTACCAGAACAGTACCCAAATCTGAGCCAGGACCCCTTTCAGATGAATAGGTGGCCAGAACATCCATTTGCCATGCTGCCATCTGCATGCCAGCACGGCAAACACTGCCTCTGATCTGCGGTAAGATCATTATAACTGGTCAGAGAGCTGCTGTTCTCACACTGTCAGATGACAACATGAGCCAGCAGCTGTCACCAGTGGTAAAAAGGTTACCGCAGGTCACAGGCGTCGACTGATGAGAGAGTACTACTCTCATCGGCCTACACCTGCTGTAGTTGATAACAGAGAAAGCAGGCACCGCTGATGGGATTATTCATCAACCGACATCTGTGCTATAAATAAATGCATTTAAAAAAATGACGTGGGGTCTCATCTATTGTTGATAACCAGTGCAGGCAAAACTCATGGCTGGTTGTCAAGAATGGAGGAATCTCATGCTATTTTTCTAATTATTTATAAAAATTTAAAAAATGTCACAGGGTCCCCCATTTTTTATCAACCAGCCAAGCTAAAGCAACCAGCTCGCGGCTGGTATTCTCAGACTGCTAAGGGGTCATTGATATTGCCTCCCCTAACCTAAAACTAGCAGTCCCAGAAAAGGCGCATTTTTAGATGTGCCA
Source organism: Ranitomeya imitator (assembly GCF_032444005.1). Classification (NCBI taxonomy): domain Eukaryota; kingdom Metazoa; phylum Chordata; class Amphibia; order Anura; family Dendrobatidae; genus Ranitomeya; species Ranitomeya imitator. The sequence continues at coordinate 269,910,741 of NC_091287.1, read as the reverse complement.
TTTCTGGTGCTTTTCCCGGCTATTCCATCTTCCCTGGCGCGGTGGCAAGTGGAATAATCGTTGTGGGGTTAATTTCAGCTGTTTTATGACAACTGACATCAAGCCCATAGGTTAGTAATAAAGAGGTGTCTGTAGGACACCCTTATTACTAACCCCATAGTTAGATTGGATTTTGTGTCTCCAGTACCTCATTGTAGATTGTAAGTTCTTACATATAGGGTCATCATTATTTTGCTTTAATTATTGTATTACCGTACTTTGAATATTGTTACTTATGGCTTGTGTATGAACAGTTGTATTGTAAAGAACTGCAGAATATGTTGGCGCTATATAACTGAAGATTATTATTATTATAATCTCTGCTTACAGTACATCTCTCCCTGCAGAGACACCAGTGTACTCACCACTGAGGCTCCAATCCTATTTCTTCCAGGTCTGCTGCTGCTCCTAGCTGGTCTCAAGGCACTGTGCTTAGGGTGTGCGCGCACAGTTCCTCTTTCTTAAAGGGGCCATATGCATTCCTTAAAAGTGTCCCCAGCCAATAGCTGGAGGTCAATTACTATTTAAAGTGCCTCCTCAAAATGGAGGTGCCTGTGCAATGTTGTGAATTTGTTCCTTCCAATATTCCCAGTTCTCAGGTCGCAGTTTTTTCATTTAGCCTGCCGCACCCGCCAGTGCTCATCTGAATGACAGTCGAACCAGTTGCACCCGTCAGTGCTCAACTCAACGACAGCCAAACAAGTTGAACCCACCAGTGCTCACCACAACGGCAGCTGAATCAGTTGAACCTGCCAGTGTTCACCTCAACAGCAGTCGAACCAGTAGCACCTGCCAGTGCACACTTCAACGGCAGCTGAACCTACTGCACCCACCTGAGCTCATCTCTCTGTCTGCCTGTCCTGTGGTTCCTGTCATCTTCTATGCTTGTCTGCTTCTCTTGGACATTTCCTATCTCAACTTCCTAGGAGTCAGCTGCCATCCATCCAAGGTCAGTCCTGGAGTAAATGATGGATGAAGCTCCTAGTCACGCTGCTCCAGGTTTTCCTTGGGCTTTGGCACAGTGCTTCCACCACCCAGCCCATTTCAGTTTGCACAGGCACAGGAATCCGCTGGCTCCCTGGCGTCTTCCATCTCAGATCTATATCAGGCGGTCTCCCGCCAGAAGAATGAGCAGAACAAGATTCTATCCTACCTACTGTTAGGAGTCGAGTTTCCTCTGCTGCACAGGGGGAATCTCGATCCGTGTCTGCTGCGGTCTCCCATTCTGCTTCGGCCGCAGTGGGCTCTGCTCAGCGGAGGCGTCGCTCCCAGCGTCTTGCTGGGACTGATTCTGTGCAAAGGGTTACTGCTGCCTTTTCTGGCTCTCCTGTTGTACCCTGCACTGATCTGCGGCGAGCGGGCTTCTCTGGGACTAATTCCTTATTTGCACACACTGAGCATGCCCATGGCAAGATCTCCTGTTGGAGATCGGGGGTCACATGCTCAGGTACTGCAGCACATCCCATTGGTCCTCTTGGCAGGTCCTGAAAGGGCAAAACTTCTGTAGCTGCTTCCTGTGCTGCAACTATTTAAACTGCGCATGACCGCACGGCCATGCGCTAGTATTGTCTTGATATAATGTGTGTGTGTAGATGGATGTATGTCGATGGATGAAAGCTCCTAAGTATCCCTCCCTAGTGTTGTTGACTGCTCGCGGATGATGGTAGCTATCTAGCGCCCGACTAGCCATCTGCACGTAACACACATCACAGCGTCTAGTTGCTGTGTCTGCCAGTACGGCGCCGTCCGCTTCCTCTGCGCTTTCCTTACCCAAGCCTGGGTGGTTAGTGGTGTCCGTCAGTGCGGCACCGCATGCACTCTCGTGCCTCTATACACTATTTAATAGTTTCCTTACACACCCAGTTGCGGTGTTGTGCCAGCAAGTATCTAATCGGACTTCAATCCTAGTTGGGGTTGTGTTCGCTGACTTCTTGCTCGCGCTCTATGTGACGCAACAGGATCGCTTCCTTCACGCAGGGTGAAGTTAACCCGTGCGTGTATACTTATAGTACCGCCATATAGTCCGTCTTACTAGCAGCAGGGTTTATACCTGCACAGTGGACCTCGGACTGCGAACGCACCTAGTTTCATATCTTCTATATTTGGTGCGTTCCGCCAGTCCCTAACATAATACTAGCGCCAAGGTCTGGCTAGTAAATGGCGGACATTCAGCAATCTTTGCGGTATATCCAGCAGCTGGAGGGTAGATTGACGGCTCTCGAGAGCTCAACCTCAGCTGTGGATGTTACCGCAGTTGCTGTACAGACTGCTAGCGTGGCTGCAGCAACCTTGTCCACTGCCACCCCTGTTCCGACATTATCTCGCCTCCCGTTGCCAGAAAAATTTTCTGGAGATTGCAAAACTTGTAGGGGATTCGTGAGTCAGTGCTCTATCCACCTCGAGCTCCTGGCTGCACGTTTTCCTACAGAGCAGGCTAAGGTGGGATTTATTGTCTCTCTCTTGTCGGACAGGGTGTTGGAGTGGGCTACGCCGCTGTGGGAGCGTGGTGATCATGTGGTGCAGAGTGCTCCGTTGTTTCTGAGCACTCTGAAAAAGGTCTTTTTAGGACCTCAAGTCACCCATGACACAGCGCTCCAACTACTGGCATTAACTCAGGGTGAGTCCTTGGTCAGCCATTTTTCCGTCCGCTTCGGAGCTGGAGTGGTCGGATAAAGCCCTTATCCCCATATTTTGGAGGGGCCTGGCTGATCACGTTAAGGACGCTCTGGCCACTAGGGAGATTCCTGCCACACTGGAGGAGTTAATAACTGCCTCTACTCGTATTGACCTCCGTTTTAACGAGCGGAGGTTAGAGCGAGCCCAGTGTAGGCAGAGGTTTCGGCTGGCTCCCACCTTCGCCAAACCTTTGGAATCTCCAATCCAGGCATCTGAGTCACATGACGCCTTAGAGGTGACACGAGCGGGATCCAAATCTCAGTCCGCCCGTGCACATAGGGTCCGTCATGTTTGCCAGCAGTCAGGACATCTTGCCTCCAAGGTTCCTCAGCGGTCGGGGAAACATCAGCGTCTAGTGGCAATTGGAGGAGGTACACTAGACACGGCGACGTTTGCCTCAAAGTTGTCCTTCAAGGGGACAATTACCATTGGCCCTTCCACTCTTATGGTCGAGCTATGCGTGGATTCTGGGGCAGAGGGTAATTTTATGTCTTCCTCTTTTGCCCAGCGTCACGCAATACCCTTGGTGATGCTCGCCAAGCCTGTAACCGTTCGAGTGGTAAATGGGTCAACACTACCCTCACAGTTTACCCACCAAACCATTCCTTTCACGCTTTCTGTGTCTCCATCACATCAGGAGATAATCTTACTATTAGTCATTCCTGAGGGAATTGATGAGGTCCTGTTGGGGATACCATGGCTTCGCTACCATTCTCCTCATATTGAGTGGTCCTCTGGGAGAATTTTGGGATGGAGTAAATCCTGCGAGGGTAGATGTCAGAGGGAGTGCGTTCAGGTTGCTACTACACAGGTACCCGCAGATCTTTCCTCTCTCCCCAAGCACTATTGGCCCTATGCAGACGTGTTCTCCAAAAGAGCTGCGGAGACCCTTCCGCCTCACCGCCCCTATGACTGTCCTATTGACCTCTTGCCTGGTGCTGAGCCTCCCCGGGGTCGAGTCTATCCGTTATCTCTCCCGGAGACGGAGGCAATGTCTCAGTACATCCAAGAGAATCTGGCAAGAGGATTCATTAGGAAGTCAGTGTCACCGGCAGGGGCTGGGTTCTTCTTCGTACAGAAGAAGACTGGAGACTTACGTCCATGCATAGACTACAGGGGTCTTAACGCCATCACCTTTAAGAACAAGTACCCATTACCCCTGATATCTGAGCTGTTTGATAGGCTACGGGGAGCGAGGATATTTACTAAGTTAGATCTGCGGGGTGCTTACAACCTGATACGCATCCGTGAGGGGGATGAATGGAAGACGGCCTTTAACACCAGGGATGAGCACTATGAATATCTGGTGATGCCCTTCGGGCTCTGTAATGCCCCAGCAGTTTTCCAAGACTTTGTGAACGACATCTTCCGAGATATGCTCACCACCTCGGTCGTAGTCTATTTGGATGATATTCTCATCTTCTCTCCAGATATTGACTCCCATCGGAGAGATGTTCGCAAAGTCTTCGACCTCTTACGAGCAAACTTCCTCTATGCCAAGTTGGAGAAGTGTGTGTTTGAGCAGGAGTCCTTGCCTTTCCTTGGTTATATCATCTCTGCCCAGGGTTTGGCTATGGATCCTGCCAAGCTACAGGCTGTAATGGACTGGCAGGAACCCCATTCTCTTAAAGTGGTGCAGCGCTTTATGGGGTTCATTAATTACTATCGCCAGTTCATTCCACACTTCTCAACTTTGGTAGCTCCTTTGGTTGCCCTCATCAAGAAGGGAGCAAATCCCAAGTTGTGGTCAGAGGAGGTCTCCGAAGCCTTTCTCTCGATCAAGTCACACTTCGCTAGCGCTCCCATCCTACATCGCCCCGATGTTGATAAACCATTTATCTTGGAGGTGGATGCCTCATCCGTTGGTGCTGGAGCAGTCCTTTTCCAAAAGGATGCTCAAGGTCGGAAGCATCCTTGCTTCTTCTTCTCCAAGACCTTCACACCAGCGGAGAGGAATTATTCCATCGAGAACAGGGAGTTGCTAGCCATGAAGTTGGCTTTTTCAGAGTGTAGACATCTCTTGGAAGGAGCTCGCTTTCCCTTCCAAGTCTTCACTGACCACAAGAACTTGGTATATCTACAAACGGCCCAGCGGCTGAATTCTCGCCAGGCTAGATGGTCCCTGTTCTTCTCCCGGTTCCATTTTACTCTCCATTTCCTCTCCGGGGAGAAGAACGTTCGTGCTGACGCTCTCTCCCGTTCCGTAGTGTCAGCGGAGGAGGAGGAGCCTCGGCTTATTGTCCCTTCTGAGAGCCTGAGAACTGTAGCTCCGGTTTCGCTAGAGTCTGTGCCCCCGGGTAAGACTTTCGTACCAGCTAACTTGCGACCGGAGGTTCTCTCTTGGGCTCACTCCTCCAGAGTGGGTGGGCATTTTGGGACCAAGAGGACATCTGAGCTTTTGGCGAGAACATACTGGTGGCCGCATATGGCCCGAGATGTCAGGGACTATATTCAGGCGTGCGTTTCTTGCGCCCAGAATCGGTCTCCTCGGCAACAGCCTGCTGGGTTGCTTTACCCTCTACCGGTGGCAGAGAGGCCCTGGGAGATGGTCGGGATGGACTTTGTGGTGGGCTTACCCAAGTCGCGTGGCTGCTCCATTATTTGGGTTGTCACCGACCATTTCTCTAAGATGGTGCATTTGGTGCCGCTTCCTCGGTTATCCTCAGCACGGACCTTGGCGGTGTTGTTCATTAAGCACATTTTCCGATTGCATGGTATGCCTGATAAGATTGTCAGCAATCGGGGTCCCCATTTCGCATCTCGATTTTGGAGAGAGCTCTGCCGTTTACTCAGCATAGAGTTAAACCTCTCCTCTGCATACCATCCCGAGACGAATGGGTTGGTGGAGAGAACCAACCAGACCCTGGTGACATATTTGCGACATTTCGTCTCTGCTAGGCAGGATGACTGGGCATCTTTGCTACCTTGGGCGGAATTTGCCTTGAACAACGCTGAAGCCGATTCCACTGGTCAAACTCCCTTTCTCCTTAATTACGGCCAGCATTCGCGTGTCCCTGTGCCCATGCCCGTGTCATCCACCGATTCTAGGGTGGCAGACTGGGCGGTGGAGGCACGTGACATCTGGGACCGCACACAGGATGCCATCCGGGCCTCCAAGGAGAGAATGAGGGTTTCAGCTGATACACACCGGCGCCCCGCTCCGGTCTTTGCTCCTGGCGACTTAGTATGGCTCTCCGCCCGTAACATCAGGCTGCGAGTTGAGTCCACTAAGTTTGCTCCTCGCTACATTGGCCCGTTTAAGGTTCTGGAACAGGTCAATCCTGTGGTCTACCATTTGGCTATTCCTCCACGCCTTGGTATCACCGATACTTTTCACGTTTCCCTCTTAAAGCCCGTTCATTTGTCCCGGTTTTCTGAGTCATCTGCTGGGACATCGGGTTCATCCACGGATGAGTTTGAGGTGAATGCTATTGTGGGGTGTAAGGTGGTACGTGGCAAGAAATTTTATCTGGTGGACTGGAAGGGTCACGGCCCAGAGGATAGAACCTGGGAGCCTGTGGAGCACATTCGGGCTCCGCTGCTTATTGCAGCTTTTGAGCGTAGTGAGGCTCAAGGAGGGGGGCCCTAGGAGGGGGGGTAATGTTAGGAGTCGAGTTTCCTCTGCTGCACATGGGGAATCTCGATCCGTGTCTGCTGTGGTCTCCCATTCTGCTTCGGCCGCAGTGGGCTCTGCTCAGCGGAGGCGTCGCTCCCAGCGTCTTGCTGGGACTGATTCTGTGCAAAGGGTTACTGCTGCCTTTTCTGGCTCTCCTGTTGTACCCTGCACTGATCTGCGGCGAGCGGGCTTCTCTGGGACTAAGTCCTTATTTGCACACACTGAGCATGCCCAGGGCAAGATCTCCCGTTGGAGATCGGGGGTCACATGCTCAGGTACTGCAGCACATCCCATTGGTCCTCTTGGCAGGTCCTGAAAGGGAAAAACTTCTGTAGCTGCTTCCTGTGCTACAACTATTTAAACTGCGCATGACCGCACGGCCTTGCGCTAGTATTGTCTTGATATAATGTGTGTGTGTAGATGGATGTATGTCGATGGATGAAAGCTCCTAAGTATCCCTCCCTAGTGTTGTTGACTGCTCGCGGATGATGGTAGCTATCTAGCGCCCGACTAGCCATCTGCACGTAACACACATCACAGCGTCTAGTTGCTGTGTCTGCCAGTACGGCGCCGTGCGCTTCCTCTGCGCTTTCCTTACCCAAGCCTGGGTGGTTAGTGGCGTCCATCAGTGCGGCACCGCATGCACTCTCGTGCCTCTATACACTATTTAATAGTTTCCTTACACACCCAGTTGTGGTGTTGTGCCAGCAAGTGTCTAATCGGACTTCAATCCTAGTTGGGGTTGTGTTTGCTGACTTCTTGCTCGCGCTCTATGTGCGGTACCGCGGTCCTGTGACGCAACAGGATCGCTTCCTTCACGCAGGGTGAAGTTAACCCGTGCGTGTATACTTATAGTACCGCCATATAGTCCGTCTTACTAGCAGCAGGGTTTATACCTGCACAGTGGACCTCGGACTGCGAACGCACCTAGTTTCATATCTTCTATATTTGGTGCGTTCCGCCAGTCCCTAACACCTACAGTCTGTGAATACCCATCTGTATACTCTGGCAGTACCAGCTGCAGTACCGGCTGCTTCCACACCATCTCAGGCAGCAGTTAAGTGATGCTGATAATGGCATTATCAGCACTAACCATCTTGGTAGCCATTTCAAAACTATGCAGAAGGGTGTAGAGGTCCTTCATCTGTGCTTACTTTGCAAGCATGATTTGCACCCATGTCCGCACTGCATTGAACCAGGCTATCAAAAAGACATACTGCACCAGGGCTTGTTGCTGCTGCCACAGGCACTGCAACATGTGCAGAAGGGAATTTCACCTCATCAGTAGTGTTGAGCGATACCGTCCGATACTTGAAAGTATCGGTATCGGATAGTATCGGCCGATACCCGAAAAATATCGGATATCGCCGATACCGATATCCGATACCAATACAAGTCAATGGGACATCAAGTATCGGAAGGTATTCTCATGGTTCCCAGGGTCTGAAGGAGAGGAAACTCTCCTTCAGGCCCTGGGATCCATAGGGATGTGTAAAATAAAGAATTAAAATAAAAAATATTGATATGCTCACCTCTCCGGCGGCCCCTGGACTTCACACTGCTAACCGGGAGGCTTCTTTGTTTAAAAAGCGCGCCTTTCGGACCTGTGAATGACGTCCCGGCTTCTGATTGGTCGCGTGCCGCCCATGTGACCGGCACGCGACCAATCAGAGGCCGCGACGTCATTCGCAGGTCCTCAATTCCTAGAATTAGCAGTTTTGTGAATGAGAATGACGTCGCGGCTTCTGATTGGCCGCGTGCCGGTCACATGGGCGGCACGCGGCCAATCAGAAGCCGCGACGTCATTCTCATTCACAAAACTGCTAATTCTAGGAATTGAGGACCTGCGAATGACGTCGCGGCCTCTGATTGGTCGCGTGCCGGTCACATGGGCGGCACGCGACCAATCAGAAGCTGGGACGTCATTCACCAGTCCGAAAGGCGCGCTTTTTAAACAAAGAAGCCTCCCGGATAGCAGCGTGAAGTCCAGGGGCCGCCGGAGAGGTGAGCATATCAATATTTTTTATTTTAATTCTTTATTTTCCACATCCCTATTGATTCGATACCGATACCCGATATCACAAAAATATCGGATCTCGGTATCGGAATTCCGATACCGCAAATATCGGCCGATACCCGATACTTGCGGTATCGGAATGCTCAACACTACTCATCAGAACATTGCAATTCATATGGTTAACCAGTAGGCCTAAAGACCTCTGCAGCAATGCAAGTTGATGACCTGCAGGGTGTGATCGTCAGAACTGAGCAAACAGCGACAGCCTGCCTGACTGTGGAGGTTTTCAAGATATTATTTAGCCAAATACGTGTTTTTTTAATTTAGAAAAAAACACCAAAAAGAGAGATATCACCGCAGTGTTGCAAGGTAACGTTTCGACCCTCTGGGTCTTTCTCAAACCTTACTTCTAACAGTAGAAACGGAGAGGAGGGCACAAATCCCTGGAGAGGTGCAGGAGTCCCGTTAGGGGCTATAAGTTGGCAGCTTTAGGTGTCTGCGGTGGTGGTGGACACATCTGAAGCTGCCAACTTATAGCCCCTAACAGGACTCCTGCACCTCTCCAGGGATTTGTGCCCTCCTCTCCGTTTCTACTGTTAGAAGTAAGGTTTGAGAAAGACCCAGAGGGTCGAAACGTTACCTTGCAACACTGCGGTGATATTTCTATTTTTGGTGTTTTTTCTAAATTAAAAAACCATGTATTTGGCTAAATAATATCTTGAAGACTTCTTTCTTGAGTGCGACTGTTGATGTTTATGACTACATTTTGGAGAATCCCTCCATGTTCGTCTGCACCAGCATTAGCGAGAGTGCTTGTCTTGTTCTTCGCTATGACTGTGGAGGTTGGCGCCCTACTGTTCAGTGGATATGGTGCCCCCACTCAACGACGGCTCATCGCAAAAGCAAGCCCTGCAGATAGATTAATGTCTTCCAAGGGTGTGATATCATAGGCTCCAGTACTATGGTCATACACACTAATCTCTGACAGGCTGCATGGGCACAGTACCGATACAAGACTGTGATCCCATTCTGTAACACATGTATATACCAATTATAGCAACAGGGTACTTATCTCTGATGTATTGTAGACAAACACCTCAACGCGTTTCACCAATCTGGCTCATCAGGAGGCATGGATAGACAGATGCTGCCAACCCCCACTGTCAGGCAGGCTGAAAAAATCAGCAGGGAACAGATATAGTGAGGTACTAGGTGTTAATATGCACTTTTTTGCACTTTATGTCATTTTGTCATTCACCCTTTTTGCACTGTTCTATGGTTGGTGTTAACCAATTAGTAACAGTTAGGCAATCACTGTCATTTCTTCATTTTTTCCTGTCATGCCAGAATGGTGGTCCAATTATATCACATTATCCATAGCTGACAGACAGGAGATACGGGGACAGCCGCCATTGAGCTGGGGCGCCAACCCCTGCTGCAAGGTATTAACAGTATTAACAGTGTGAGGGATAGTCTTAGTCTAGCACAGTTGGTTGCATGTTGATTGTCTGTTCAATGTTTTAAAGTGCACAATAAATATGAAGTTTTATCTATGATCTGTTAAGATACAATGTTTCTTTTTGGTTTTGCATTGGTGCAGATACTTTCATCCTCTCTATTCTGTGAATTTTTAGAGCAGACCTGTGGTGCTCATGGAATAGAATATGTGAACAGCTCTACATAATGGCCTATCGGTGGTTAACCACAATCAGTTGGGCATTTGTAAATTTGTGTTGCAGGGGAAAAAAGGGTGAGTGGGGTGCCACATCTGTGGATTGTACTGTGTGTGATGTTAAAGTGGAGGAAGGCCACTTGATGCAGCGCTTGCCATCCACTGGAGCATATGCTCTTTCTGACCCTCATCTATAAGGCACTCTGCTGTGCAGCTGCCAAAGGGAGGGAGTGGAGAAGCAGTAATAGATGTTGTCAGTGGTCTTTGGTTAGGACGAGATGGTGTACGTTCAGATGAGACTTTATTAACATTAACATCTAACCCACGTACAAGTCGAACACCAGGCCTATTCCATCTTTCACCACAACCTCAATTTTTCCCAGTCATTTACCCTTACCTTCTTGTAACCTGCTGTTTCGCAATCTTTGGCCTACCTGCCAGTCACCCGTCACTAAATGAACAATCACTATTTTCTTAGATAGTGTACCTGAACAATTCTCTTATACCTAATGATTTTGATGAGCAAATGGGGCCTCCTGATTCCTCACTGCAACACAGTTTTATCACCAATGATTTGCATTGGCAAATAGGGTCTCCTGGCTTACCCACAATATTAGGACAAACAATTTTTAAGAGGAAATGTGGCTTCCAGAATCCTCACTGCAACACAGTTTTATCACAAACGATTTGTATTTCTAAATAGGGACTCCAGGCTGAACTCCTATAATAGGAATAACAATTTTTAAGAGGAAATGGGGCCTCCTAATTCCTCAATGCACAATTTTTGCCCAAAACGATTTTGATTAGCAAATTGGGCTTCCTGACTGCAACACAGTTTTAGCACAATTAGATGCTGGAAGTTCAGCAAGACAGTATCCTATCTAGCTTATGGACAAGTTCACTTTCAGAAGCAGCAGCAGGAGTGGCTTCTTTGTGCTGTTAGACTGAGAAAATGATGACAAAAAAACAAAATGTCAGCTTTTTATATGGTAAAGATATGTGACTTCGGCAGCAAATCACAAAAGACCTTTTGCAATATCTTTGTGGATCGTTTCTGTTCACTGATTGTCTGCCTGAAGGTACACACATGAGGTTATTACAGAAAAAAAACGCACTTCGCTTCTCCTCTTACTTAGACACCCCCACCCTGCATAAAACACGTCCCCACTCTCATCATACAGCACCACTATCCTAGACAAAGTCAAAACAAAAGCATTAGTGGAAATGCAATCATTTACCGATCAGTGACCAAATTTTACCGACTTTGAGGGAAAAGTTTTTTGGGAAACCAAATGTGAATCTGAATATGCTACATTTGCACTGAATTTGAGATTGTTTTTTTTCTAAACAAGTATGCTCTTCTCTATAGCTCACGGGCTTCACTGGAGCGTGGCTGGAGCGGATAAAGATGATACAGGGGACCCAGACTTGTTATTGCCTCCGGGCAGCCTGAAACACATGAGGCAATATACGCTGCTTTGCCTGAGCAATGACCGCTGAGTTGCCTGGATTGTTACAAGTGCTGATTACTGTGTGGCCACCCTGCTGAATCTCCACTAGAAGCACAATGTGCCTTCCATACTTCTGTAAGTGGAGGGGGCTCAGTAGAAGCACAAGGCAGAGGAGGAGAAGGAAGTCACTAACAAAACTGGAGCACTGACAGTACTGCAGAAAGGAGGGTTAGCATGGCAGAAATGTGGAAAACTTAACTCAGGACATCACAACATCCAGCATTATCATCTGATACAGTCCGCATTAGCAGGAGACAGCGTTTACATTATGCCTGTGCAGCAACTTATTCAGGATTAAAAGGTTAGACATTAAAATAAACCAACTGAGCCTGCCAATTCCTGTACAGGCTAGATATTCTGAAACTACAGTCCCTAGCGGTGCCTTCGGGAATAGAGAGAGCCTTAACTAAAGAACTTTTAAATGGCAAATTGGACCTAAACTCCCTATGCGGTTGATTCGGCACCCCGGCATCCAACTCTATTCACCATGGGTAAGATATTTATCACTAGGTATACCGCTATTGGTCTTTTCCCTTATATGGATGATGGTCACTGTGACAGCCTTTGGGGTATGCATTATCTTACGGACATCCAATTCTCTGACTTATATTGGTGCTATGTGAATACTATTTGGATTGGGTGCCATATACTTTATATGATTGATAGTGGACTATACTAGTACCATGGGTTTGGTTTATACAAATTTATTGGTTTTGCCGGGGATTCACTGTTTCTAAACTAGGGCCTTTTCCTTTGTTCTACTTTTGAGTTATTTTGTGTTTTATTTTGTTCACAGTATTTATAATGAAATGTACAATTTTTAAAAATTAAATTTTCTTTGTGTATGGAACTCCATTGTTTGGTGTTTAAATGTATATCGGGAGTATACACTCACTATCCAGTTACCTGATGGGCAAATATATGAGGTCACTTGGACATTACTCTTTATTATATGGGACCCATATTTTCTCTGTGAGTTTGAGTATATTACTATGTGACCATCGCGTTGCTTTACATTCCTCCTAAAGAACTGGAGGGCAGAGCAGAGTGTGAATTAACTACAAAATAAATAGTGTGTTGAACAAAGGAAAGAGGTTACATTGAGTAAAATAAACAAAAAAATACCAAGCAAAGAATAAAGCAATAACTCTTACCAAATATAGACTTCTTACTAAAGTCAAACAAAGGAGAGGCAACAAAAAATATTAAGGCGAAAATCTTTAGCTCAATGCTCACAGACTGGCTTCAAACATGAATACAATGTCATAACATCAAAATGAATCACTAGCAGGACAGGATATAAAGCTGCACTCAAAAGGTGATAGGTGAACATAGGAAAAACATCTGTGTTAAGCAAGACAGACTGCTGCTAGGATATAGAACTCAAGCACTCAGAGAAAAGGTGTGTCTCCTGTGGTTCAATAGAAAGAGAAGATGACCACAAAACACAAGCTCAAGGGACGAAATGCATGACCAAGACAGTTTCAAAAACATGGCGGAAGACTATGTGTGCACAAGTGTTCACATGCTAACTAATGGGCCCATTTAACTTCTGGGTCTCCAAATTGTACATATGGCCATGGCAGCTTTATGCCTTGAAGGTACTGACCTGCCCTGTGGGAAGTGTACTGTCAGAAAGTGTTTAGCATGGCTGGAGGTGTGATTACATACAGGTGCATGAGCTTGTCCACAACGTGGGCAAGCTCACATACTTTAAAATGAACCAGACATGGATCTCACAGGACTTTTTAATACTTTTGGCTGAATATAGAAGCACACCAAGACATTTTTCAACTGCACCACAGTTTGTTTCTTCTATTTTCCAGCCACAATGTTTTAGAGCCTACCTAAATAAAATAGAAATATAAGGTGTTTTGCAGAATACACCCACACTTTTTTTTCCAAGTACCTCCACACGTGTTTGTTTTCTCCGAGTAGTCCCACAGAGATGTATGCAGCATACACAGACAGGTTTTTCTGGCACAATATTCCCACATACATGTTGCAGAGTATAAAAAATAGTTTTTACACACAGTACTACAACACACACGGGTGCAGAGTATAACTATTTTTATGCCCATAACTTGTACAGACACAGCAGTAGAGTATAATTATGGCTGATGTAGCTTATGTATTTGTGACACACTACTAGAAAAGACACAGCAGTAAGGAAAAATTAAAGACAACACAGTAGTACTGAAAAAATATTTGCTTGGCCTACGAATGGCAACAAGATGGCTGATGCAAATTATTTGCCAAACTACTAAAAAAGACACAGCAGTACTGGAAAAATATTTATTTGACCTACAAATGTTAATGAGATGGCTGATGCAAAATATTTATTTGTCATACTACGAGAAAAGACACAACAGTACTGAAAATGTATTTATTTAGCTAACAAATGGCAAATAGATGGCCGATGTGAAATGTATTTCTTTGCTAGACTATTAGAAAACACACTGCGATCCTGAAAAATAATTTCATTGGCCTAGAAATAGAAACTACATGGCTGATGACAACTATTTATTTAACTGACTGCTAAAATACACACAATGGTCCTATAAAAATATTTCTTTGGCGTAGAAATGACATCTAGATGGCTGATGCTGATTATTTATTTCCAAGACTTTTAAAAAACACGCAAAAGTTCTTAAAAATTATTTATTTGGTCTAGTAATGGTAATGACATGGCTGATTCAAATTATTAACTTATTATTTATTTTTCATATGTGTCACCCCAGGAGTTCAGGTACCACAGTGGTATTACCTTCCTCTCTGGGTGGGTGATGCCATGCCTGGAAACGAGGAGGATCCCTTTGTCATGTAATCTGTACATGCAACACTTTCTGACTCCAGGCAAGAAAGGGGAGCTCTGAACCCGGTTTCATGGGAGCTTCCCTAGATAGATATACATTCTGGTATGGAGGAGGAGTTAGTTAGTCTGGTGCAGACAAGGAACAGTGAAGGAGCACAGGAGAAGTCAGGAGCTAGAGGAGAGCTGGAGTGGGCTCCCTCTAAGCCAAAGCACAGAAACCGGGCACCAGGAGCCTGAGGCTGTGTGCAACTACAGGACACATGGCAGAATGGGAGGGCAGGAAATTTAAAGTGACTTGCCCACATTACACCCTGAGGTAGAGCAACATCCAGAGCCCAAATTCACCATGGATAGAGACCCCAATGAAACGACTTGCATTGCCTACCATGCAGGAACTGTTCCAGAATAGAGAGTAAGATAGGGCATTGACAGAAGCCACCGGAAGCAAGGGACTATTATTTAACACATAGTGGAATGCTTCAATCTGACCTGGCAAAGGGAATTCCACTTGTTTTCAGGCTGCCTGGACTCCATCAACACCTGTTGCTGGTACCTTGCACTGAGGTTGTCTACCATCAGTAAACCAGGTAAAGAGACTGCAACCCTGTGTCCTCCATTTATTTCCGGCACACACCATCATTGCCAAACACATCGGGAGCCCTGGGGACCCAGCTTCACCTGTAGCCATACCATTCTTGCTGCCATAACACCACCCTAGAGGACCCCTTTAAGCAGTGTCGGTCACCCCTGACCGAGTACCACAGGTGGGGTCACAAAGTTTTATTATTTCACAAACCCCTTTCAAGACCATCCCTTTTACTTTGGCGCTCAGGGCAACAGACCAGGTCACCACAGTCGTGAAACAACCCTGTAAGTACCAGACCTGGCATTGAGTACCCCACGGCCCTGGCGGGCGTTCCAACTATATTTATGCATTTATACATTAAGTTTCCAGTACGGACCCCAAAATTCCCAGTTTGGGTTCGCTCATCGCTAGTGCAGAGTAGAAAAAATTGTTTAGGCACACTTCTCCCACAGAAACGAGTGCTCAGTACAAAAATTGGTTAGGCACACTTCTGTCTTATCAACTCAATTTAAACTTACAGCTTGCTCACTAACATGCAAGTTATTCACAATTGAGAAGAGTTCTTCTGGTAAAACGAAGTATTTTATTCTTATATATTAGCAATTGTAAGCATAAATTAAAGGATATATAGTGACTATCAGAGTCATGATTACTAGTGTTGAGCGATACCTTCCGATATTTGAAAATGTCGGTATCGGATTGGATCGGCCGATATTCGAAAAATATCGGGTATCGCCGAAACCGATACCAATGCAAGTCAATGGGACCAAAATATCGGAATTAAAATAAACCCTCTCTTTCCTTGTAAGTTCATTCTACATGAAGGAAAACAACTAAGAATAATGTAGGATGTATTGGGGGAGGTGGAGGAGACATTAAAGGGTTAGAGGTTTAGCACAATCAAATGGAATAGCAGGAATTATTTTATATTTTTTTAAGACGTTCGGAGTTACAAAGATATTGACTATGTTAAGATTTGTTATATCTTGTCAGATATTGATGTTTCACTAATTCCATGCTCTTCACCTTCTTTTTTACTTCGCCGACACTTTCTTCTTCATTCTTCTTCACCTTAGTCATCTTCTTCTTCACCTTCTTCCTATTATTCTTTTTTTGTTACATTCTTCATATTCTTTTTATTAAACTATTATTCTTCATATTCTTCTTCTTTATTATATTCTTATTTGTGACAGGCATTCCTGTAGTTGTTATCTATAAAAGTTTGAAGATTACACCTTCCTTTCTGCCTGTCACAAAAGAGTTACAATAGGATTTGTCCGCGTTCAGTTTGTCCTGCAGCAGCAGGCATTTTCCAGGGGCACCACGAGGAGGAACGGACTCACCCCATGCACTGCTTAGTCTTCTTCTGCTTATAATTTAGATAATATATTTTGCTCTGATGTTTAGTCTTATGCTTAATGTTCTTCTTCTCTTTGTTCTGCAGCTTCTTGTTCTTCTGCTTCTTGGTCTTCAGGGTCATCGTCTCCAGGGTCGCTGTCTCCAGGGTCGTCGTCTCCGGGGTCGTCGTCTTCTTCGGGGGGGGGGGGGGGTCTTCAGGGTCGTCATCTCCGGGGTCGTCATCTCAGGGTTTGCTGTCTCTGAGGTCGTCGTCATCTTAGGGCTGGCCTTCAGGGTCGTCGTCGTTAGGGTCTTGAACTTGGAAATGTAGCAGAAGGTACAAGGTGGCTGAGGAAATGCCGAGAACCAGCTGACAGTACTGGAACCCGGATGGCTACCCGAAGGTCCAAAAGCCAATGGAACAACCGAGGACCAGCTGACGGTACTGGAACCCGGTTACTAAGCAGGAGGTACCCATATCAGAAAGCACTACCAAGGACCACCTGATGTTGGTGGAACTTAGATATCCAGTAGGAGGCACCTGAGCCAAAGGCTCTGCCCGGAACCAGCTGACAGTACTGGAACCAGGATGGGGAGCAGAAGGTATAAGAGCCAAAGACACTGCCGAGAACCAGCTGACGGTACAGGAACCCAGATGGGTAGCAGAAGGTACAAGAGCCAATGGAACAACCGAGGATGAGCTGACGTTACTGGAACCAGGTTACTAAGCAGGAGGTACTCGTGCCAGAAAGCACTGCCAAGGACCACCAGACATTGGTGGAACTTGGATACCAAGAAGCATGCACCTAAGCCAAAGGCTCTGCCCAGAACCAGCTGACGGTACTGGAACCAGGGGGACCTATTCAAGATTGTCTTCCTAAGAACCAGCTAATGGTGCTGGAACTCAGATAGGGAGCAGAAGGTCCACAGGAAAAACAAAAGTTGCTAGTCCGCGAGCAGGCCGTAGTTACCGAAAATCCACAGTCCTACAGGGGGAGCTTGTCCTATTGGCACTATGGAACCAGCCTTGATTGCCAGTTCCCGCAGCCCACATAGGAAGCACCTAAACTGCATGCACCATAGAGTCGGCTAACCCAACCGCAACACGACAGGACAATGTATTGGAGGCAAAGTGACACTGCAGGGCTGGGATTCATGGCCTTGCGCAGTGCATATCTTCGCCTCTCACTCATCTACTTCCACCTTCCTCCGACTGTGTGGCATCAGCTGATCCCTAATCACATGCCACGGCCGTGACGCCGCACAGTCTGAAGAAGGCGGAAGGAGATGAGTGAGAGGCGAAGATATGCACTGCGCAAGGCCATGAATCCCAGTCCCGCAGTATGAATAAATCAGAAGAAACTGCAAGGCTGGGATTCGTGGGCATGCGCAGTGCATATCTTCGCCTCTCACTCATCTCCTTCCACCTTCTTCAGACTGTGCGGCGTCAGCAGATCCCTAATCACATGCCATGGCCGTGATGCCGCACAGTCTGAAGAAGGCGGAAGGAGATGAGCGAGAGGCGAAGATATGCACTGCACATGCCCATAAATCCAAGCCCCGCAGTGTCTTCTGATTTATTCACACTGCGGGGCTGGGATTCATGGCCTTGCGCAGTGCATATCTTCGCTTCTCACTCATCTCCTTCCGCCTTCTTCATACTGTGTGGCGTCAACTGATCCCTAATCACATGCCACGGCAGAAGGAGATGAGTGAGAGGCCAAGATATGCACTGCGCATGCCCATGAATCCCAGGCCCGCAGTGTGAATAAATAAAACACTGCAGGGCGTGATCTCGGGCAGGGTGGCTGCACAAGCGCAGCCAGCCTGACAAAAATGATGTCAGAAGACGGGCAGCGCTAACTGCACATGTTTGGCTGTGTTGCGTCTCAATACGAAGGAAAGTCTCACCTCCGGGAAGGTACGAACCGCATGCCCATGAATCCCAGCCCCGCAGTGTGAATAAATCAGAAGACACTGCGTGGTGGGATCTCGGGCAGCGCGGTCGCACAGGCTCAGTCATCCTGACATCAAATGATGTCAGAAGACGGGCAGCGCTAACTGCGTATGCCCAAGGTTTAACATAACAGCGCAGGCTCCGGGACAGATGCAAACAACGCTGAGGAGGCGGCGCCTGGCGCCAAGGGGCTAGGAATGACGGCTGTGTTGCGTCTCATTACGAAGGAAAGTCCCACCTCCGGGACGGTTTCACGGTATGAAAGGACACATTTTATAAGTGTTAAGTTCAGCGTGTGCAAGGATCATAACTAAAAGAGCCACCTTTTTCCTATGCAGCATTACTTCTGCACAAGGTGGCTCTTTCAGATACAAACGCCTGGGGGGAGGGGACAGGTTCCCTTTAATTTCTATTGTATAGTCAGTGTGGCGGTCGCAGGACACATACAGCAGGATACACAGCAGGGGAGCAGCTGGAGTTACTGAACCCCACTAATACAGGAGCGAGTGTTTTACTATGTACAGATGGCACTTCCGAGCAGCAACTGGTGGTGTTGGAGCCCAGGGACAGCAGGAGGAGCAGAGTGTAGGCCAAAGCCTGCACTTGAGGCAGTTAAATATCTTTTGTTGTGTCAGCGTGGTGGTCGCAGGACACATTGCTGGATACACAGCTGGGGATCAGCTGACGTTACTGAAACCAATAATATGGAAGCAAGTGTTGACTGTGCAGACAGCACTTCCGGGCAGCAACTGGCGGTGTTGAAGCCCAGGGAACGGAGGAGGAGCAGAGTGTAGGCCGAGGCCTGCACTTGAGGCAGTTTAATATCTGTTGTAGTGTCAACGTGGCAGTCGCAGGACACATTGCTGGATACACAGCAGGGGAGCAGCTGACATTACTGAACCCGACTAACACAGGAGCGAGTGTTTTTCTCTGTTCAGACGGCACTTCAGAGCAGCAACTGGCGGTGTTGGAGCCTAGGGACAGCAGGAGGTGCAGAGTGTAGGCCGAGGCCTGCACTCGAGGCAGTTAAATATCTGTTGTAGTGTCAGCGTGGCAGTCGCAGGACACATTGCCGGATACACAGCAGGGGAGCAGCTGATGTTACTCAACCCCACTAACACAGGAGCGAGTGTTTTTCTCTGTGCAGATGGCACTTCCGAGCAACAACTGGCTGTGTTGGAGCCCGGGGACAGTAGGAAGAGCAGAGTGTAGGCCAAAGCCTGCACTCAAGGCAGTTTAATATCTGTTGTTGTGTCAGCGTGGTGGCCGCAGGACACATTGCCAGATACACAGCTGGGGATCAGCTGAAGTTGCTGAAACCCAATAATATGGCAGCAAGTGTTGACTGTGCAGACAGCACTTCCAAGCAGCATCTGGCAGTGTTGGAGCCCAGGGAATGCAGGAGGTGCAGAGTGTAGGCCAAGGCCTGCACTCGAGGCAGTTTAATATCTATTGTAGTGTCAGCATGGCAGTCGCAGGACACATTGCCGGATACACAGCAGGGGAGCAGCTGATGTTACTGAACCCCACTAACACAGGAGCGAGTGTTTTTCTCTGTGCAGACGGCTCTTTTGAGCAGTAACTGGCGGTGTTGGAGCCCAGGGAATGCAGGAGGAGCAGAGTGTAGGCCGAAGCCTGCACTCGAGGCAGTTTAATATCTGTTGTTGTGTCAGCGTGGCGGTCGCAGGACACATTGCCGAATCCACAGCTGGGGATTAGCTGACGTTACTGAAACCCAATAACATGGCAGCAAGTGTTGACTGTGCAGACAGCACTTCCGAGCAGCAACTGGCAGTGTTGGAGCCCTGGGAATGCAGGAGGTGCAGAGTGTAGGTCGAGGCCTGCACTCGAGGCAGTTTAATATCTGTTGTAGTGTCAGCGTGGCAGTCGCAGGACACATTGCCGGATACACAGCAGGGAGCAGCTGACGTTACTGAAACCCAATAACATGGCAGCAAGTGTTGACTGTGCAGACAGCACTTCCAAGCAGCAACTGGCAGTGTTGGAGCCCAGGGAAAGCAGGAGGAGCAGAGTGTAGGCCGAAGCCTGCACTCGAGGCAGTGTAATATCTGTTGTTGTGTCAGCATGGCGGTCGCAGGACACATTGCCGGATACAAAGCTGGGGATCAGCTGACGTTACTGAAACCCAATAACACGGCAGCAAGTGTTGACTGTGCAGACAGCACTTCCGAGCAGCAACTGGCAGTGTTGGAGCCCAGGGAATGCAGGAGGTGCAGAGTGTAGGCCGAGGCCTGCACTTGAGGCAGCATAATATCTGTTGTAGTGTCAGCGTGGCAGTCGCAGGACACATTGCCGGATACACAGCAGGGGAGCAGCTGACGTTACTGAACCCCACTAACACAGGAGTGAGTGTTTTTCTCTGCGCATACGGCTCTTCTGAGCAGCAACTGGCGGTGTTGGAGCCCAAGGAATGCAGGAGGAGCAGAGTGTAGGCCAAAGCCTGCACTCGAGGCAGTTTAATATCTGTTGTTGTGTCAGCGTGGCGGTCGCAGGACACATTGCCGAATCCACAGCTGGGGATCAGCTGACGTTACTGAAACCCAATAACATGGCAGCAAGTGTTGACTGTGCAGACAGCACTTCCGAGCAGCAACTGGCAGTGTTGGAGCCCTGGGAATGCAGGAGGTGCAGAGTGTATTCCGAGGCCTGCACTCGAGGCAGTTTAATATCTGTTGTAGTGTCAGCGTGGCAGTCGCAGGACACATTGCCGGATACACAGCAGGGGAGCAGCTGACGTCACTGAACCCCACTAACACAGGAGTGAGTGTTTTTCTCTGTGCATACGGCTCTTCTGAGCAGCAACTGGCGGTGTTGGAGCCCAGGGAACGCAGAAGGAGCAGAGTGTAGGCCGAGGCCTGCACTCGAGGCAGTTTTAATATCTGTTGTAGTGTCAGCATGGCAGTCGCAGGACACATTGCTGGATACACAGCAGGGGAGCAGCTGATGTTACTGAACCCCACTAACACAGGAGCGAGTGTTTTTCTCTGTGCAGATGGCACTTCCGAGCAGCAACTGGACAGCACAGGCGCAGTCATCCTGACACCAAATGATGTCAGATGATGGGCAGCACTAACTGCGCATGCCCAAGGTTTAACATAACAGCGCAGTCTCCGGGACAGATTCAAACAACGCTGAGGAGGTGGTGCCCAGCACCAAGGGGGTAGGAATGACGGCTGTACGAAGGAAAGTCCCACCTCTGGGACGGTTTCACAATATGAGGGGACACATTTTTTAAGTGTTATGTTCAGCGTGGGCAAGGAGCATAACTATAAGAGCCACCTTTTCCTTGTGCAGCATTACTGCTGTACAAGGTGTCTCTTTCAGTAACAAACGCCTGGGGGGGAAAGGTTCCATTAAATTTCTGATGTAGTGTCAGCGTGGAAGTAGCAGGACACATTGCCGGATACAGAGCTGGGGATCAGCTGACGTTACTGAAACCCAATAACACTGGGTCATGTGTTGACTGTGCAGACGGCACTTCTGAGCAGCAACTGGCGGTGTTGGAGCCCAAGGATTACAGTTCAGGTGGTAGAAACATGAACACAGCAAGAGACCTGGCTACTGTAGCCAAGCAATCATTTAATCTGGAAGAGGAGTGGCAAATTCTTGCGAGTTCCAGGCCTTGTTCATTTTCAGACAAGTAAGCCGGTCAACGTTATCGGAGGATAGTCGCATGCGACGGTCTGTTAGTACATGACCTGCGGTACTAAAGACGCTTTCCAATAATACACTAGCAGCAGGGCAAGCCAGCACCTCCAATGCATACTGGCTAAGCTCTGGCCATGTATCCAGCTTGGAGACCCAACACTTGAAGGGGGAAGAGCCATCTGGGAGTACACTGAGAGGGCAAGACATATAGTATTTCACCATCTGACAGAAACGTTGCCTCCTGCTGACTGGAGCCGTCTGTGATGGTGTAGACATTTGTGGTGGGCACACAAAACTTTGCCACAGTTGGGCCACACTGGTCTTGCCTTGTGCTGAGGCACAGCTTCTGCTCCCTCTTTGTGCAGAGCTTCCTCCACTGCCTCGACCCACTGAGCTGCTTTGTAAAGCACTAGCAGCACTGCTCTTGATTGGACTGGAGAAGATGATGGACTGCACCAGTGTGTCTTGGTACTCCTGCATTTTACGCTCCCAGTTCAACGGTGTAATGAGGTTTTTAAAGTTGTCCCGGTAGCGAGGATCTAGGAGGCTGTAAACCCAATAATCAGCCTTGTTGAGAATGTGGGTGATGCGGCGGTCGTTTCTCAGGCACTGCAGCATGAAATCAACCATGTGCTGCAGACTGCCAGCTGGCCAAGAAACGCTGTCCCCTGCTTAAGGTGTGATCTCTGCCTGCTCTGCATCACCCCACCCTCGCTCTACATACTGACTACTGGAGCATTGTGTAACTCCCTCCTCTGGACAGATGTCTTCCTCCTCCATTGACTCCTCCTCATTCTCCTCACAACGTGTCCCCTGCCTATGTCTTTGTGAGGAACCACGTCGCGCAGACTGTGCAGAAGCAGATGGCATTTGTGACTCCTCTTCCTCCACCTCTTCCACAACTTCATCCCTTAGCGCTTGCAGTGTTCTTTCAAGCAGGCAGATAAGGGGGACAGTCATGCTGACTAATGCATCATCTGCACTCGCCATCCGCGTGGAATCACCGAAGGCATGCAATACTTGGCAGATGTCCTTCATAGTGGCCCACTCAGTGGTTGTGAAGTCTGAACGGCGCGCAGTGCGACTTCTTTGCGGCTGATGCAGCTGGTACTCCATTACTGCTAGCTGCTGCTCACACAACCGCTCCAACATATGTAATGTGGAATTCCACCTGGTAGGTAGGTCACATATGATGCAATGTTCCGGAAGGTGGAATCGGCGCTGCAGAGCTGCAATGCGTGATCTGGCCATGCTGGAACGCCGCAAGTAAGCACACTCTAGGTGGACCTTGTTCAGCAGTACATCAAGATCCGGATTGTCCCTCAAAAAACTCTGCACAACCAAGTTGAGCACATGTGCCAGACATGGGATGTGAGCAAGGTTGCCTAGGGCCCGAGCTGCCACCAGATTTCGGCCATTGTCACACACTACCATGCCTGGCTGGAGATTCGCTGGCACAAACCACACGTCGCTCTCCTGCTTGATGGCATTCCAGAGCTCCTGCGCTGTGTGACTTTGATTCCCCAAAGAAATTAATTTCAATATGGCCTGTTGACGTTTGGTCACGGCTGTGCTCATATCGGTCGTAACAGGTAAACGTTCACAGGTCCATGTTGAGGTGGACTGTGACGGCTCCTGCAGCGCTAATTCAGGGGAACTTGAGTATGAGGAGTCAATGTGTACAGACTGGATTCCTGCAATCCTTGGAGTTGGCAGAACACGTCCTGCGCCACTCGCACGATCTGCACCCGGCTCCACAACATTTACCCAATGGGCAGTGAGGCAAAGGTATCGCCCCTGTCCATGGTGATTGGTCCACGCATCGGTGTGAGGTGCACCTTGCTACTGACGGTGTTCAGTAGCGCGTGTTTAATGTTTCCCTCCACATGCTTTTGCAGGGCAGGGACGGCTTGCTTGCTGAAATAAAAGCGGCTGGGTACATTGTATTGTGGGACTGCCAATGCCATAAAGTTACGGAAGGTGTCAGTCTCCACCAGCCTGAATGACAGCATTTCAAGGGACAGTAGTTTTGCAATGCCAGCATTCAGAGCCTGTGCTCGGGTGTGGTTTGTCGAGAAGGGCTGCCTTTTCTCCCATGCCTGTGCTACCGATGGCTGTAGACTTGGCTGGGAGTGTGAGGATGACTGGGAACGTGGTGCTGTGGGTGGAATTACACTGGGTCTCTGGACAACAGCGCCAGAGGTTCTTCCATGGCGATCCTGTGAGGAAGCCGAATCAGCTGTGTGTGCGCTGGAGGAAGAGGCTACAACACGAGCTGAAGAGGTGGTAGGTGCCGCTGTAGGTTGGCCTACATCTTCAGTGTGTTTTTGTATCTCCACCGTGTGCTTTGTCCGCACATGTTTCCACATATTTGTGATATTTATTTACTTTTTGATGACACACCTTGCATTTGACTAAGCAAATGTCATCTGCAAATGTGTCAAAAAGGACCAAGCACTGCAAGTCTTGGGAGCGCCCATTTTGGCTTTTGGAGGAGGAAAAAACACCAAAAACAGGCAAAGATGCTTACCTGTCTAAATAGGCCTCAATACAAATGCACAAGCAGGGTGCAGCGGACCCAAACAAAATAGCAGATGCACAGGTGCAATACCTAATGAAACAGCCAGCCTTCAATAAGGGTTTGGCCGTGTGGTACACCAATGCACTAAGATAAAATACTCTGTATGTGGCATGTTCACACAGGGAATACAAAGCATCTGGCTACAGCCTTTTAATAATGCCCTATGGTTGTTCTGTACACTGTGGCCTCTGTTCACACGGGATGCATTTTAGCACTGGGCAGCCCGCCATAGGGCGTTATTAATAGGCTGTAGCCAGATGCTTTGTATTCCTTGTGTATTTTGGCTTTTGGAAGAGGCATGCTCCTAATGGGTGACGAAGTGGAGGCTACAGGCACCGCAGTCTTCTCCCTCCCTCTCCCTCTTTGGGCCATTCGGGGAATCTCTTCCTCAGAGCTGCTCCCACCAACTTCCTGTTCCTTACGCTATGATGGGTCAAGGACCTCATCATCTACACTACCCTCTTCCACCAACTGCTTCTCCTGGGGAGTCTCGGCCGCACAGTTTGCACCTGAAAGTAGCACCGGAGTCTCATCATCAGATGTGTACTGAGGTATGCTGACCGGAGGCACAGGCCCACCCCTCTCTTCAGATTCAGAGAGACAAAGCAGTTGGGCATCACTGCATACTGCATCTTCTTCCATTTTTCCAATGCTGCTTGGCTGGCCCCCTCTTTCCAAGCCAAGATATTCAGAGAACAGAAGTAGAGATGGCTCCTGTCCTGGGCTCTCTGACTGCCTGGGCAATTTGGCAGGTGGTGAAGAGACAGATGAGTGCTCTTCAGTGCTCTGTGCCTGAGAGGATGTTGCACTAATTGAAGTCGATGCGTTAGCTGCCATCGGACAATGGCCTCAATTTGTTTGTCGTGCAGCAGCGGGGTACGGCGAGCTCCTGCAAAGCTGCGCATGAAGGACTGTTCCCTTCTAAAACTGGGGGATGATGAGTTGCCGGTGCCTGCAGCAGGCACAGAATCCCCATGTCCTCTCCCTGCTCCACCTCCACGCCCCCGGGCCATACTCCCTGCCTTCTTCATCTTGGTAGACTGATAAAAATAGGCAGAAAAGTACTAAGGGCTTAGTGTGCTTATTCCTGAACAGCTGCCAGCAGGTATAAGGAATACTAATTTAATCAAGTATGGACTATGAGTTAATGTGGCCTAGACAACTGTAAAGTGGAGTGTTTGATGAACTTTATAAACTTTTCATTTTTTCGCAGAGCAGACTACAGAGTGAGCTGCACTTACACAGAGACCGTCAGACAGCTGTGAACGGCACTGCAAGGCCAAAAAAAGCTCCTCTATGCAATCCTATATAGTGTTTTTCCACAATCTAGCAGGATACGGATGGATAGCCACTAATAGGATAAATTTGAAAAAATGTGCAGCGGGCTACACTAATTGAGAAACGGAAAATGGAACTGTATGAGGCAGTGATGCACCCTAAGCTGACTACAACCAGCGGTGCAGCAGACCTGACTACAGAGTAAGCTGCACTCACACAGAGACCTTGCAGACAGCTGTGAACAGTGCTGCAAGGCAAAAACAAGGTTCTCACACAGCAGTTGCTAAATTAGCCTGGGTAAAGCACAATGAAGCAAATCGTTATCTCAAAACTGGCCCTCAGTCAGAACACAGCATCCTGTCTCTAACTGAATTCACAGCAGAGTGAACCCAAAATGGCGGTGGTGACTTTTATAGTGCATCATGACATAATTTCAGCAGCCAATCACAGATATGCCAGTAGTTACATGCCTAACATGCAGAACAGGATGTGCCCACACTTCTAAGGATTCCTCATTGGCTGAATTCTGGCTCTTTGAATTATGGGAACTTCCGATTCCGGTATCCGATATACTGAAAGTATCGGAACTCGGTATCGGAATTCCGATACTGCAAATATCAACCGATACCCGATACTTGCGGTATCGGAATGCTCAACACTACTGATTACCTTTTAAGGTCATTTATTTTATTCTTTTTCAAGGTTATTATACTCCTGTTTTGTGCAAATAGACTATTCTCCTTCTGCAACCATATGTTGTCCTATAATAACCTTATACACATATTCTAAAGTAATAAACCATATTGATCATTATATCCATACAATCAATCTTGTCCCATTTGTGTCACAGCTTCTCCCACAGATTTGGGTACAGAGTAGAAAAAATTGGTTAGCCACACTACTCCCACAGACATGGGTGTAGAGTAGAAAAAATTGTTTAGGCACACTACTCCCATTGACACAGGTGCAGAGTACACACAGAGAGGCTTTTTTGAAAACTGCATGCACAGAAAATCTTATACTATCCCTCACTACAGCTGCATCTTGTCGCTACGCTAAGCAGAGGAGAATGATGGTAGCACTCATGTTCCGGCATTTATACAGTACGGGTCAAGTGGTGAATCGGCCAATCACAGACATGACAATACTTGACATGGCTATGATTGCTCCACAGCCTAAATATTTGTTGATTGACTGCACTGTAGCCTTTCATGAAACTTTATTCGGCTTCTGAAACTGAACAGTTAACCCTATTTAAGAAAGCTTTGCTTTTATGATCTTTTCACTAGTAATTTGATATGGCTTTCTTTGTAAAATTGTCTAGCATTACATAATGGAACAGTATATAGTTAATCATTTTACTGTCTTCATTTGTCACTAAAGACACTTTTGCTGCAAATACTTACAATTATTTGTGCAATGCTAATTGTTTTGTTAGATACACATTGGACACTGTTTTAAGAGCATCCAGCACATGAAAACAATCCTTTATTCTGCCTAATTATAAAAGTCCTAAATTCCAAACACAGATTTCTCTCTTAACTAGACATCAGTTGCCCAATATTAGACATATAAGTTTTATTTCACAAATTGCTTCTTGTTGAACAATAACAAATGCATGAGAAAAACTAATTAATCATTTTACACATTCAGTAGTTCTTTAAAATACTTTGTATTACTTGATTAAAATGGTTTAACAAATGTATTAATTTTATCTCACAAATTAGTTTTGGAGTCATCCAAACAAGAAAATGTTAACACAAATTAAAACAATTTTCCTGACGTGATTCAGCATTGCCTGGTTTCAATGGTCTATTTGGCTTTCAAAAGTTATATAAATGTCAGAAAAAGTCACAAAAATGCAAACTCCAAAAGGGATTATGCCTTAAAAGGGATTATTATTATGGAAGATTCTTTTCTGAAAAAAGCTAGTCCATTCTGTAACAAAAAATCAATCATATCAAGATTCTACGTAGAACATTATATTATTCCCACTGTGCTAAATGCAATTTACGTATATATTGTGATTTCTTAGGCTTCTATTTTAATTCATCGCTTATCTCAATCTCAGGTTATTATACTTAAAGAGAACCTGTCATCATGATTTAGCATATTAAAGGAAAGGTATGGCCATAATGGCGCTGTTATACTAATTTAATAGATACCTGTAAGAAAATATTCTGCAGTATGGTTCTTGCTTAATTCACGTTAGAAGTTTTGGGGCAATTTCCTTTTTTGTGCATTGGGGTGAAACTGTGGTGTGGGATTTTGGGTAGGGTTTTTGCCTCTGCCCCGAGATCTCAGTCTACACTTGCGCTGCCATTGGAACCATTTTGTTGAAGACCATCGGATGCTAATGATGGCATTCTTCAGCAAAATGGTGGTGCTTGCACAGATTGACATCCTATGGTCTTCGACAAAATGAGCTAAGGTCTTAAAGACCTCCAGGAGGTAAATGTTAAGACCTTCAGGAGTAAATGTGTGCAAGCACTGCCTGTGGCAAGGGTGGCCCTAGCAGACAATTTAACAATGGAGGCTTCTACAAATGAGAAGGGGTTGAAGAAGAGCCGAAAACCTTACCCATTATTTTGCCAAGCAGTCCTGCTCCAATGCACGAAAAGGATATTGCACTAAAATTTCTACTGTGAATGAAAAACAGCCTGTCTGTTTCTTTCCTACAGGGATCTATTCGATTAGTATAACAGCACCATTATGGCTATACATTTACATTAACAAACTAAATCGTGATGACAGGTTCCATTAAATGTATTTGACTCCCTTCAATATTGTTGTATGTGCGATTCTTTAAGAAATTTTTGTTATTGTTTTGTGATGATGTATTATTTGATTATGTATCCCATATAATCAAAGCCCATGTTTGCAATGGGATGGTGGACCACTGTTGTCATGTGCCATCTAATAATTGGTCCTGTTTCCTGGATGCGAACTTACAGGTGGGGAAGGTGTCAGTCAGCAGGAAACAAAATGCTAAAAACTCTAAGCTGACATGACTGTGAGCATTGTGACACCGATATGTTCTGTTAAAAATTGTTAAGGTAAGGGTACAGACAGCATCAGACTGGAGCACCTTGGGCCCAACAGAGAAAATCATTCTTGGGGCCCACTATGTAGCTACATAGAAACAAATACAAGACCACCAATTGTGCAGTAAAACACTAATATCAGGGTAGCCCCCTCAAAGAATATTAAGTAGCCCCCTTATAGAATACAATGCAGCCCTCATATAATATAATGAAGACCCCTCATAGAATATAATGTAGCCCCCTCATAGGGTATAATGCAGCCCCCCACAGAATATAATGTAGCCCCCTCAGAGTATAATGTAACCCCCTCATAAGGTATAATGCAGCCCCCCGATAGAATAGAATGTAGACCCCTCGTAGGCTATAATGTAGCCCCCTCATATAGTGTAATATAGCCCACCCAGAGAATACAATGTAGCCCCCACAGAGTATAATGCAGTCCCCTCATAGGGTATAATGCAGCCCCACGTATAGGGTATAATCAAGCCCCCATGATAGGGTCTAATGCAGCGCCAATCACAGGGTGTAATGCAGTCAAATTCATAGGGTATAATGCAGCCCTACTTATAGAGAGTAATGCAGCCCCCTCATAGAGTATAATGTAGCCCCCTTCATAGGGTATAATTCAATCCCCTTCATAGGGTATAATGCAGCCCCCTCATAGGGCATAATACAGACTCCCGCTACAGAATATAGTGCAGCCCCACATTGAGTAAAATTTAGCCCCCCATAGAATATCATCCAGCCCTGTAGTCTTATGTCCACCATGACTCAATGATATACATATATATATAAAAAAACACAATATTCACATCTCCTCCTTGTTCCCACACTGATTTCGGCGCTGCTCCAGCATCAGCAGCTGCACTTCCGTCTGCCTGACACACAGCGGATGTGTGATGAATAGTGTTGAGCATTGCGAGACCGCAGGTATCGGGTGATATTTGCGGTATCAGAATTCTGATACCGAGTTCCAATGCTTTCAGTATATCGGATACTGGAATCAGAAGTTCCCATAATTTAAAGAGCCAGAATTCAGCCAATGAGGAATGATTAGAAGTGTGGGCACATCCTGTTCTGCATGGTAGGCATGTAACTACTGGCATGGCTGTGACTGGCTGCAGTAATGATGTCATGATGCACTATAAAAGTCTCCGCCATTTTGGGTTCACTCTGCTGTGAATTCAGTTAGGGACAGGATGCTGTATTCTGACTGGGGGCCAGTTTAAAGATAGTGATTTGCTTCATTGTGCTTTACCCAGGCTAATTTAGCAACCGCTGTGTGAGAACCTTGTTTTTGCCTTGCAGTGCTGTTCACGGCTGTCTGCAAGGTGTCTGTGTGAGTGCAGTTCACTTGTAGTCTGGTCCGCAGCCACCATCTGGTTGTAGTCAGCTCACTGCCTCATACCGTTTCATTGTCCATTTCTCAATTAGTGCAGCCTGCTGCACCTTTTGTTTCAAATGTATCCTATTAGTAGCTTTCCATCCGTATCCTGCTAGATTGTGGAAAAACACTTTATAGGATTACTTAGAGAAGCTTTTTTGGGCCTAGCAGCGCCGTTCACGGCTGTCTGCATGGTCTCTCTGTGAGTGCAGCTCACTCTGTAGTCTGTTCTGCCACCACAGCCGGTTGTAGTCAGCTCAGGGTGCGTCACTGCCTCATAGCGTTTCATTGTCTGTTTCTCAATTAGTGCAGCCTGCTGCACATTTTTTTAAATGTTATCCTATTAGTGGCTTTCCATCCATATCCTGCTAGTTTGTGGAAAAACACTATATAGGATTACATAGAGGAGCTCTTTTTGGCCTTGCAGCGCTGTTCACGGCTGTCTGCACAGTCTCTGTGTGAGTGCAGTTCACTCTGTAGTCTGTTGTGTGAAAAAAAAAAAAAAAGTTAATAAAGTTCACCAAACACTCCACTTTACAGGTGTGTAGGCCATATTAGCTCATATTAAAGTCTAGTTCACACTTTAGAAAATTAGTGTTTCTTATACCTGTTAGGAGCTGTTCAGGAATAAGCACACTAAGCCCTTAGTACTTTTCTGCCTATCTTTATCAGTCTACCAAGATGAAGAACAGGACAGGAGCCATCTCTACGTCTGTTCTCTGAACCTCTTGGCTTGGAAAGAGGGGGCCAGCCAAGCAGCATTGGAGAAATGGAAGAAGAGGCAGTATGCAGTGATGCCCAACAGCTTTGTCTCTCTGAATCTGAAGAGGCGGGTGGGCCAGTGGCTCCGGAAAGAAACACCTCAGCACGCATTTGATGATGAGACAAAGGTGTCACTTTCTGGTGTGTACTGTGCTGCCGAGACTACCCAGTAGAAGCAGTTGTTGGAAGAGGGTAATGAAGAGGATGAGGTCCTTGACCCATCATGGCGTGAGGTACAGGAAGGTAGTGAGAGCAGCTCTGAGGAAGAGATTCCCCGAACGGCCCAAAGAGGGAGAGGGAGGGGGAAGACAGCATTGCCTGTAGCCTCCACTTTGGCACCCATTAGGAGCATGCCTCTTCCAAAAGCCAAAACGCGGGCTCCCAAGACTTGCAGTGCCTGGTCCTTTTTTGACACAGTTGCAGATGACATTTGCTTTGTCAAATGCAAGCTGTGTCAACAGAAAGTCAAAAGAGGGAAAAATGTCAGCAACCTCAAAACCACAAATATGTGGAAACATGTGCGGACCAATCACGTGGTGGAGTTAGAAAAACACATTGAATACCTAGGCACCAACCAACAGCGGCACCTACCACCTCTTCAGCTCGAGTTGTAGCCTCTTCCTCCAGCTCACACACAGCTGGTTCGGCTTCCTCACAGGATCGCCATGGAAGAACCTCTGGCACTGTTGTCCAGAGACCCAGTGTAATTCCACCCACAGCACCACGTTCCCAGTCATCCTAACACTCCCTGCCCAGTCTACAGCAATCGGTAGCATAGGCATAGGAGAAAAGGCGGCCATTCTCGGCAAACCACCCCCGAGCACAGGCTCTGAATGCTAGCTTTGCAAAACTACTGTCCCTTGAAATGCTGTCATTCAGGCTGGTGGAGACTGACAACTTCCGTAAATTGATGGCATTGGTAGTCCCACAATACAACATGCCTAGCCGCTTTTAATTTAGCAGCAAGCCATCCCTGCCCTGCAAAAGCATGTGGAGGGAAACATTAAACATGCGCTACTAAACGCCATCAGTAGCAAGGTCCACCTCACCACTGATGCGGTGTCCCCTCATGCCGTGAAACTGTCCCTGAGGTGGGACTTTCCTTCTTAATGACGCAGCACAGCCGTCATTCATACTCCCTTGCCACCGAGCGCCGCCTCCTCAGCGTTGTTTGAATAGGTCCCTGAGACTACGCTGTTATGTTAAACCTTGGGCATGGGCAGTTAGCGCTGGCCCTCTTCTGACATCATTTGGTGTCAGGCTGAATGTGCCTGTGCGGCCGCGCTGCTCGAGATCCCACCTCGCAGTGTCTTCTGATTTATTCACACTGCGGGGCTGGGATTCATGGCCATGCGCAGTGCATATCTTTGCCTGTCACTCATCTCCTTCCGCCTTCTTCTGACTATGCACCGTCAGCAGATCCCTAATCACATGCCACGGCCATGATGCTGCACAGTCTGAAGAAGGGGGCGACAAGGGGAAATGAATGACGGCTGTGCCCCATCTGATTTGGAAGGAAAGTCCCACCTCCAGGACTTTCACGATATGAAGGGACACATATTATAACTGCTGCACAAGGTGACTCTTTCAGTTACTAATGCCTGGGGGGTTAAAGATTCCCTTTCAAATTGCTCCAATGAGGCCTCAGCCTACACCCTGATTCTCCTGGATTCCCTGGGCTCCAACACTGCCAGTTGCTGCTCGGAAGTGCTGTCTGCACAGTAAACAGTTGCTCCTCTGTTATTGGGGGTTCAGTTATGCCAGCTGATCCCCTGCTGTGTGTGCGGCAATAACTCAAGTCTGCTCCTGCTTTCCCTGGGCTCCAACATCGCCAGTTGCTGCTCGGAAGTGCTGTCCACAAAGTGAACAGTTGCTCCTCTGTTATTGGGGTTCAGTAACGCCAGCTGATCCCCAGCTGTGTGTGCGGCAATAACTCAAGTCTGCTCCTCCTACATTGACCCTGGGCTCCAACACCGCCTGTTGCTGCTTGGAAGTGCTGTCCACATAGTCAACAGTTGCTCCTCTGTTATAGGGGTTCAGTAACGCCAGCTGATCCTCAGCTTTATGTGCGGCAATAACTCATGTCTCCTCCTCCTGCATTGACCTTGGGCTCCAACACCACCAGTTGCTGCTCGGAAGTGCTGTCCGCACAGTCAACAGTTGATTCTCTGTTATTGGGGTTCAGTAACGCCAGCTGATCCCCAGCTGTGTGCGGCAATAACTCAAGTCTGCTCCTCCTGCATTGACCCTGGGCTCCAACACCGCCAGTTGCTGCTTGGAAGTGCTGTCCGTACAGTTACCGGTTGCTCCTCTGATATTGGAGGTTCAGTTACGCCAGCTGATCCCCAGCTGTGTGTGCAGCAATAACTCAAGTCTGCTCCTTCTGCTTTCCCTGGGCTCCAACACTGCCAGTTGCTGCTCAAAGTGCTGTCTGCACAGTCAACAGTTGCTCCTCTGTTATTGGGGGTTCAGTTATGCCAGCTGATTCCCTGCTGTGTGTGCGGCAATAGCTCAAGCCTGCTCCTCCTACATTGACCCTGGGCTCCAACACCGCCAGTTGCTGCTCGGAAGTCCTGTCTGCACAGTCAACAGTTGATCCTCTGTTATTTGGGTTCATTAACGCCAGCTGATCCCCAGCTGTTTGTGCAGCAATTTCACCTGCTCCCTCCACATTTACACTACTACAGATTTGAAACTTGCTCCAATTAGGCCTCGGCCTGCACTGTGTTTCTCATGTAATCCCTGGGCTCCAACACCGCCACTTGCTGCCCAGAAGTGCCGTTTGCACAGTCAACACTTGCTGCCGTGCTTTTGGGGTACAGTAACATCAGCTGCTCCCCTGCTGTGTATCCAGCAATGTGTCCTGCGGCCTCCATGCTGACACTAAGACAGAAATGAAAGGGAACCTATCCCCCCAGGCATTTGTAACTAAAACAGCCAACTTGTGCAGCAATAATGCTGCATTTGGACAAGGTGACTCTTTTAGTTATTCTCCTTGCACATGCTGAACTAAACACTTATAAAATATGTGTCCCCTCATAACTTCCAACTGTCCCGGAGGTGGGACTTTTATTCTTAATGAGACACAGCACGGCGGTCATTCATACCACCTTGGCGCCGGGCGCCGCCTCCTCGGCGTTCTTTGAACCTGTCCCAGAGCCTGCGCTGTTATGTTAAACCTTGGCCATGCGCAGTTAGTGCTGCCCGTCTTCTGACATTATTTGGTGTCAGGCTGGCTGGGCCTGTGCGGCCGCCCTTCCTCAGATCACGCCCCGCAGTGTCTTATTTATTCACACTGCGGTCCTGGGATTCAAGGGCATGTGCAGTGCATATCTTGGCCTCTCACTCATTTCCTTCCACCTTCTTCAGACTATGCCGCGTCATGGCCATGGCATGCGATTTGGGATCAGCTGATGTGGCACAGTCTGGAGAAGGTAGAAGGAGATGAGTGAGAGGCGAACATATGCACTGCGCATGTCCATGAATCCCAAACCCGCAGTGTGAATAAATCTGAAGACACTGTGGGCCTGGGATTCATGGGCATGCGCAGTGCATATCTTGGCCTCTCACTCATATTTTTCTGCCTTCTTCAGACTATGCCGCGTGACGGCTGTGGCATGCGATTTGGGATCAGCTGACGCGGCACAGTCTGAAGAAGGTGGAAGGAGATGAGTAATAGGCGAAGATATGCACTGCGCGTGCCCATGAATCCCAGGCCTGCAGTGTGAATAAATCTGAAGACACTGTGGGCCTGGGATTCATGGGCATGCGCAGTGCATATCTTGGCCTCTCACTCATCTTCTTCCGCCTTCTTCAGACTGTGCCGCGTCACGGCCGTGGCATGCGATTTGGGATCAGCTGACGTGGCACAGTCTGAAGTAGGTGGAAGGAGATGCGTGAGAGGCCAAGATATGCACTGCACATGCCCATGTATCCCAGGCCCGCAGTGTGAATAAATCAGAAGACACTGCGGGGCGGGACCTCTGGCAGGGCGGCCGCACAGGCGCAGTCAGCCTGACAACAAATGATGTCTGAAGATGGGCAGCGCTAACTGCGCATGGCCAAGGGAAAATATACCAGCGCAGGCTCCGGGACAGATTCAAACAGTGCTGAGGAGGCAGCGCATGGCGCCAAGGGGGTGTGAATGAAGGCTGTGCTGCATCTCATTAAGAAGGAAAGTCCCGCTTCCAGGATGGTTTTTCAGGGTATGAGGGGACATATGTTATAAGTGTTAACTTCAGCGTGTGCAGGAGCATAATTAAAAGAGCCACCTTTTCCTTGTGCAGCATTAGTGCTGCACAAGGTGGCTCTTTTAGTTCCAAACACCTGGGGGATTAAAGGTTCCCTTTCAACTTGCTCCAATTAGGCCTCAGCCTATACTGTGCTTCTCCTGCATTCCCTGGGTTCCAACACAGCCAGTTTCTGCTCAGAAGTACCTTTGGCACGGGTATTCCCTCCTGCAGAGCCCTGTTCCAGCACGCCAGCTGTTTCCGGGTAGTGTCAAGGTCACTTTTCCTCTAATACATTGTCCTGTCATGTTGCGGTCTGGTTAGCTGACTCTATGGTGCCTGCATTTTAGGTGCTTCCTATGTGGGCTGCGGGAACTGGCAATGAAGGCTGGTTCCGTTGTGCCAATAGGACAAGCTCCCAACTGTAGGACTGTGGGTTTTCGGAAACTACGGCGGCTCGTGGCCTAGCAATTTTTTTTATCCTGTGGACCTTCTGCTGCCTATCTGAGTTCCAGCGCCATTAGCTGGTTCTTAGGAACACAAGCTTGAATAGGTCCCCCTGGTTCCAGTACCATCAGCTGGTTCCGGGCAAAGCCTTTGGCTTAGGTGCCTCCTTCTGGGTATCTGAATTCCACCAACGTCTGGTGGTCCTTTTTAGTGCTTTCTGGCACGGGTATCTCCTGCTTAGTAACCGGGTTCCAGTAACGTCAGCTGGTCCTCGGTATTTCCATTGGCTCTTGTACGTTCGGCTAGCCATCTGGGTTCCAGTACCATCAGCTGGTTCTCGGCACTGTCTTTTGCTCTTGTACCTTCTGCTCCCCATCCTGGTTCCAGTACCATCAGCTTGTTCTGGGCACAGCCTTTGGCTTAGGTGCCTCCTTCTGGGTATCCAAGTTCCACCAATGTCTGGTGGTCCTTGGTAGTACTTTCTGGCACGGGTATCTCCTGCTTAGTAACCGGGTTCCAGTAACGTCAGCTGGTCCTCGGTAGTTCCATTGGCTCTTGTACCTTCGGCTAGCCATCCGGGTTTCAGAACCATCAGCTGGTTCTCGTCAGTGTCTTTTGCTCTTGTACCTTCTGCTCCCCATCTTGGTTCCAGTACCATCAGCTGGTTCCGGACAGAGACTGTTGCTTAGGTGCCTCCTTCTGGGTATCTGAGTTCCACCAACATCTGGTGGTCCTTGGTAGTGCTTTCTGGCACGGGTACCTCCTGCTTAGTAACCGGGTTCCAGTAACGTCAGCTGGTTCTCGGTAGTTCCATTGGCTCTTGTACCTTCGGCTTGCCATCCGGGTTCCAGAACCATCAGCTGGTTCTCGGCAGTGTCTCAGCCTTCTTGTACCTTCTGCTACATTTCCAAGTTTAAGACCCTAAAGACGATGACCCTGAAGACCACCTCGATGACGACGATGACCCCGGAGACGACGACCCCTGAGACAACGACCCTGAAGACCACACCGAAGAATACGACGACCCTGGAGACGACGACCCAGGAGATGATGACCCTGAAGATTCAGAAGCAGAAGAACAAGAAGCTGTAGAACAAGAAGCAGAAGAACATTAACCCCTTTACCTCCAAGGGTGGTTTGCACGTTAATGACCAGGCTAATTTTTACAATTCTGACCACTGTCCCTTTATGAGGTTATAACTCTGGAACGCTTCAACGGATCCCAGTGAATCTGACAATGTTTTCTCATGACATATTGTACTTCATGACAATGGTAAAAATTCTTTGATAGTACCTGCGTTTATTTGTGAAAAAAACAGAAATTTGGCGAAAATTATGAAAATTTCGCAATTTTCCAACTTTAGATTTTTATGCAATTAAATCACAGAGATATGTCACACAAAATACTTAATAAGTAACATTTCCCACATGTCTACTTTACATCAGCACAATTTTGGAACCAAAATTTTTTTTGTTAGGGAGTTATAAGGGTGAAAAGTTGACCAGCAATTTCTCATTTTTACAACACAATTTTTTTTAGGGACCACATCTCATTTGAAGTCATTTTGAGGGGTCTATATGATAGAAAATACCCAAGTGTGACACCATTCTAAAAACTACACCCCTCAAGGTGCTCAAAACCACATTCAAGAAGTTTATTAACCCTTCTGGTGATTCACAGGAATTTTTTGAATGTTTAAATAAAAATGAACATTTAACTTTTTTTCACAAAAAATTTAATTCAGCTCCAATTTGTTTTATTTTACCAAGGGTAACAAGAGAAAATGGACCTGAAACATTGTTGTACAATTTGTCCTGAGTACGCCAATACCCCACATGTGGGGGTAAACCACTGTTTCGGCGCATGGCACAGCTCGGAAGCGAAGGAGCGCCATTTGACTTTTCAATGCAAAATTGACTGGAATTGAGATGGGACGCCATGTTTCGTTTGGAGAGCCCCTGATGTGCCTAAACATTGAAACCCCCCACAAGTGACACCATTTTGGAAAGTAGACCCCCTAAGGAACTTATCTAGAGGTGTGGTGAGCACTTTGACCCACCAAGTGCTTCACAGAAGTTTATAATGTAGAACCGTAAAAATAAAAAATCATATTTTGTCATAAAAATTATATTTTTGCCCCCAATTTTTTATTTTTCCAAGGGTAAGAGAAGAAATTGGACCCCAAAAGTTGTTGTACAATTTGTCCTGAGTACGCTGATACCCTATATGTGGGGGTAAACCACTTTTTGGGCGGATGGGAGAGCTCGGAAGGGAAGGAGCGCCGTTTGACTTTTCAATGCAAGATTGACTGGAATTGAGATGGGACGCCATGTTGCATTTGGAGAGCCACTGATGTGCCTAAACATTGAAACCCCCCACAAGTGACACCATTTTGGAAAGTAGACCCCCTAAGAAACTTATCTAGAGGTGTGGTGAGCACTTTGACACACCAATTGCTTCACAGAAGTTTATAATGCAGAACCGTAAAAATAAAAAATCATATTTTTTCACAAAAATTATCTTTTCGCCCCCAATTTTTTATTTTCCCAAGGGTAAGAGAAGAAATTGGACCCCAAAAGTTGTTGTACAATTTGTCCTGAGTATGCTGATACCCCATATGTGGGGGTAAACCACTGTTTGGGCGGATGGAAGAGCTCGGAAAGGAAGGAGCGCCGTTTGACTTTTCAATGCAAAATTGACATGAATTGAGATGAGACGCCATGTTGCAATTGCAGAGCCCCTAATGTACCTAAATAGTAGAAACCCCTCACAAGTGACACCATTTTGGAAAGTAGACCCCCTAATGAACTTATCTAGATGTGTTGTGAGCGCTTTGACCCACCAAGGGCTTCACAGAAGTTTATAATGGAGAGCCGTAAAAATAAAACAAAATTTTTTTCCCACAAAAATTATTTTTTAGCCCCCAGTTTTGTATTTTCCCGAGGGTAACAGGAGAAATTGGACCACAAAATTTGTTGTTCAATTTGTCCTCAGTGCGCTGATACCCCATATGTAGGGGGAAACCACTGTTTGGGCGCATTGGAGGGCTCGGAAGGGAAAGAGTGCCATTTGAATGCAGACTTAGATGGAATGGTCTGCAGGTGTCACATTGCATTTGCAGAGCCCCTAATGTACCTAAACAGTAGAAACCCCCCACAAGTGACACCATTTTGGAAAGTAGACCCCCTAAGGAACTTATCTAGATGTGTGGTGAGCGCTTTGACCCACCAAGGGCTTCACAGAAGTTTATAATGGAGAGCCGTAAAAATAAAACAAAAATTTTTTCCCACAAAAATTATTTTTTAGCCCCCAGTTTTGTATTTTCCCGAGGGTAACAGGAGAAAGTGGACCCCAAAATATGTTGTCCAATTTGTCCTGAGTGCGCTGATACCCCATATGTGGGGGGAAACCACTGTTTGGGCGCATGGGAGGGCTCTGAAGGGACGGAGTGCCATTTGAATGCAGACTTAGATGGAATGGTCTGCAGGTGTCACATTGCGTTTGCAGAGCCCCTAATGTACCTAAACAGTAGAAACCCCCCACAAGTGACACCATTTTGGAAAGTAGACCCCCTAAGGAACTTATCTAGATGTGTGGTGAGCGCTTTGACCCACCAAGGGCTTCACAGAAGTTTATAATGGTGAGCCGTAAAAATAAAACAAAAATTTTTTCCCACAAAAATTATTTTTTAGCCCCCAGTTTTGTATTTTCCCGAGGGTAACAGGAGAAATTGGACCCCAAAATTTGTTGTCCAATTTGTCCTGAGTACGCTGATAACCCATATGTTGGGGGGAACCACCGTTTGGGCGCATGGGAGGGCTCGGAAGGGAAGGAGTGCCATTTGGAATGCAGACTTAAATGGAATGGTCTGCAGGCGTCACATTGCGTTTGCAGAACCCCTAATGTACCTAAACAGTAGAAACCCCCCACAAGTGACCCCATATTGGAAACTAGACCCCCCAGGGAACTTATCTAGATGTGTTGTGAGAACTTTGAACCCCCAAGTGTTTCACTACAGTTTATAACGCAGAGCCGTAAAAATAAAAAATCTTTTTTTTTCCCACAAAAATTATTTTTTAGCCCCCAGTTTTGTATTTTCCCAAGGGTAACAGGAGAAATTGGACCCCAACAGTTGTTGTCCTATTTGTCCTGAGTACGCTGATACCCCATATATTGGGGTAAACCCCTGTTTGGGCACACGGGAGAGCTCGGAAGGGAAGAAGCACTGTTTTACTTTTTCAACGCAGAATTGGCTGGAATTGAGATCGGACGCCATGTCGCTTTTGGAGAGCCCCTGATGTGCCTAAACAGTGGAAACCCCCCAATTATAACTGAAACCCTAATCCAAACACACCCCTAACCCTAATTCCAATGGTAACCCTAACCACACCTCTAAGCCTGACACACCCCTAACCCTAATCCCAACCCTATTCCCAACTGTAAATGTAATCTAAACCCTAACTGTAACTTTAGCCCCAACCCAAACTGTAGCCCTAGCCCTAACCCTAGCCCTAACCCTAGCCCTAACCCTAACCCTAAACCTAGCCCTAACCCTAGCCCTAACCCTAGCCCTAACCCTAGCCCTAGCCCTAACCCTAACCCTAGCCCTAACCCTAACCCTAACCCTAGCCCTAACCATAGCCCTAACCCTAGCCCTAACCCTAACCCTAACCCTAACCCTAGCCCTAACCCTAACCCTAGCCCTAGCCCTAGCCCTAACCCTAACCCTAGCCCTAATGGGAAAATGGAAATAAATACATTTTTTTAATTTTTCGCTAACTAAGGGGGTGATGAAGGGGGGTTTGATTTACTTTTATAGTGGGTTTTTTAGCGGATTTTTATGATTGGCAGCCGTCACACACTGAAAGACGCTTTTTATTGCAAAAAATATTTTTTGCATTACCACATTTTGAGAGCTATAATTTTTCCATATTTTGGTCCACAGAGTCATGTGAGGTCTTGTTTTTTGCGGGACAAGTTGACGATTTTATTGGTAACATTTTCGGGCACGTGACATTTTTTGATCGCTTTTTATTCCGATTTTTGTGAGGCAGAATGACCAAAAACCAGCTATTCATGAATTTCTTTTGGGGGAGGCATTTATACCGTTCCGCATTTGGTAAAATTGATAAAGCAGTTTTATTCTTCGGGTCAGTACGATTACAGCGACACCTCATTTATATCTTTTTTAATGTTTTGGCGCTTTTATACGATAAAAACTATTTTATAGAAAAAATAATTATTTTGCATCGCTTTATTCTCAGGACTATAACTTTTTTTTTTTTTTGCTGATGATGCTGTGTGGTGGCTCGTTTTTTGCGGGACAAGATGACGGTTTCAGCTGTACCATGGTTATTTAAATCTGTCTTTTTGATCGCGTGTTATTCCACTTTTTGTTTGGCGGTATGATAATAAAGCGTTGTTTTTTGCCTCGTTTTTTTTTTTTTTTTCTTACTGAAGGTGTTAACTAGTGGGCCAGTTTTATAGGTCGGGCCGTTATGGACACGGCGATAATAAATATATGTACTTTTATTGTTTTTTTATTTATTTAGATAAAGAAATGTATTTATGGGAATAATATATATATATTTTTTCATTATTTAGGAATATTTTTTTTTATTTTTTTTTACACATTTGGAAACATTTTTTTTTTTGCTTTTTTACTTTGTCCCGGGGGGGACATCACAGATCGGTGATCTGACAGTGTGCACAGCACTCTGTCAGATCACTGATCTCACTTAGAGCAGTACAGCCTTCACAGTGCCTGCTCTGAGCAGGCACTGTGAAGCCAACTCCCTCCCTGCAGGACCCGGATCCGCGGCCATCTTGGATCTGGGTCTGGAGCAGGCAGGGAGGGAGGTAAGACCCTCGCAGCAATGCGATCACATCGCGTTGCTGCGGGGGGCTCAGGGAAGCCCGCAGGGAGCCCCCTCCCTGCGCGATGCTTCCCTGCACCGCCGGGACATCGCGATCATCTTTGATCGCGGTGTGCCAGGGGTTAATGTGCCGGGGGCGGTCTGTGACCGCTCCTGGCACATAGTGCCGGATGTCAGCTGCGATAGGCAGCTGACACTCGGCCGCGATCGGCCGCGCTCCCCCCGTGAGCGCCGCCGATCGCGCTGGACGTACTATCCCGTCCGTGGTCATAGGGGCCCACCCCACCTCGACGGGATAGTACGTCCGATGTCAGAAAGGGGTTAAGCATAAGACTAAAAATCAGAGCAAAAGATATTATCTATATTATATAAGCAGAAGAATACTAAGCAGTGTATGGGGGTGAGTCCGTTCCTCCTCGTGGTGCCCCTGAAAAAAACCTGCTGCTGCAGGCCAAACTGAACGCGGACAAATCCGTTTGTAAATCTTTTGTGACAGGCAGAACAGAAGGTGTAATCTTCAAACTTTTATAGATAACAACTACAGGAAGCCCTGTCACAAATAAGAATATGATGAAGAAGAATATGAAAAAGATGAAGAATTTGATTATGAAGAAGAATAATAGATGAAAAAAAAGAAGAATGTAAAAAAAAAATAATACGAAAAAGGTGAAGAAGAAGAAGAAGATGAATAAGGTGAAGGAGAAGTTGGTGAAAAAGATGATGTTGCTGAGGATGATGAAGAACAAAGTGTGGGAGAAGTTAAAAAGAAGGTGAACAGCATGGAAGTAGTCAAACATAAATATCTGACTAAATATAAAAAATCTTAACATAGTCAATAGCTTTGTAACTCCGAACGTCTTAAAAAAAAAATTCCTGCTATTCCATTTGATTGGGCTAAACCTCTATGCCTTTAATGTCTCCTCCACCTCCCCCAATACATCCCACATTATTCTTATTATTATTTTAGGGTTTATTTTAATTCCAATATTTTTTTCCCATTGACTTGCATTGGTATCTGCGATATCCAATATTTTTTTAATATCGGCCGATCCAATCCGATACCGATCTTTACGAATATCGGAAGGTATTGCTCAACACTAGTGATGAAGTAACATCATCGTGTACCCGCTGTGTCAGAAGTAGAGGGGAATTATGGGAGAGGGATCATCAGCTGTTGCCCTCTCCTCCATTATTGTTTTCAACTGTATTGTCATCTATTATGCTGATGCAGTTGAATGCAGAATGCACTGGCACCCTTTTTAGTAAAGGACCCTATACTGGCCATATGGGGAGTGGGCCTTAGTCTACCGGCCCTGATAGCGGTCAGTGTTAGACTGCGGCTTACACTGCCCACTAGTAAAGTGAAATGAATTTTCACCCCTCTCCACGCCCATGGGGGTGTGGGGAAGAGTGAATATTAATTTCTCTTTAGCAGTGAGGACAGGCTTCAGCCGCACCAGCTGGCTTCTGCCTTCTGTCACCCACTGCTGCTCTGCTTGCACTGAGTGGGCCCCCCTGCCTCAGGGGCCCCATGGCAGCTGTGGAGTGTGCCTCTATTAGCGGCAGTCCACTTGCTGAGTGCCCATGCCACATTTGAGACCCTAGGCAGCTGCCGACTCTGTATGCCAGCATGTGTCAGTGGCTGGGCCCACCGGACAATCTTCAATTCTCTGGTGGGCCAGTTCGGCCCTGGGTACAGATGCATATAACAGTGACAGTGTTTTGTCTCAAAGTAGGTGATTGTGTGCGCTGTGGGGCTAGGTAGTGTTGAGCCACCTCCCTAGTGTTCAATGTTATAATAAGGTAATTCAGTACCACAATGGAAATAGAGGTCAGAGCACATACAGTGACCTGACAATAACCCAAAAACATAGAACGAGCTCTGAGACGTGGGAACTCTGCTGACCGCAATCCCTAATCCTCTCCAACCAAACTAGAGGCAGCCATGGATTGCGCCTAACGCTCCCTATGCAACTCGGCACAGCCTGAGAAACTAGCTAGCCTGAAGATAGAAAATAAGCCTACCTTGCCTCAGAGAAATACCCCAAAGGAAAAGGCAGCCCCCACATATAATGACTGTGAGTTAAGATGAAAAGACAAACGTAGAGATGAAATAGATTTAGCAAAGTGAGGCCCGACTTTCTGAACAGAGCGAGGATAGGAAAGGTAACTTTGCGGTCAACACAAAACCCTACAAAAACCACGCAAAGGGGGCAAAAAGACCCTCCGTACCGAACTAACGGCACGGAGGTACACCCTCTGCGTCCCAGAGCTTCCAGCAAGCAGGAAAAAACAAATAGACAAGCTGGACAGAAAAAAACAGCATACAAAATAGCAAAGCGGAACTTAGCTATGCAGAGCAGCAGGCCACAGGAACGATCCAGGAGGAAACAGGTCCAATACTAGAACATTGACTGGAGGCCAGGATCAAAGCACTAGGTGGAGTTAAATAGAGCAGCAC
The DNA here is from genome assembly GCF_032444005.1 of Ranitomeya imitator. Taxonomy (NCBI): domain Eukaryota; kingdom Metazoa; phylum Chordata; class Amphibia; order Anura; family Dendrobatidae; genus Ranitomeya; species Ranitomeya imitator. The sequence goes on along the minus strand of NC_091287.1, from coordinate 269,866,782 downwards.
CTAACGACTTCACCACATCACCTGAGGAAGGAAACTCAGAAGCCGCAGTACCACTTTCCTCCACCAACGGAAGCTCACAGAGAGAATCAGCCGAAGTACCACTTGTGACCACAGGAGGGAGCTCTGCCACAGAATTCACAACAGTACCCCCCCCTTGAGGAGGGGTCACCGAACCCTCACCAGAGCCCCCAGGACGACCAGGATGAGCCATATGAAAGGCACGAACAAGATCGGGAGCATGGACATCAGAGGCAAAGACCCAGGAATTATCTTCCTGAGCATAACCCTTCCACTTAACTAGATACTGGAGTTTCCATCTTGAAACACGAGAATCCAAAATCTTCTCCACAATATACTCCAACTCCCCCTCCACCAAAATCGGGGCAGGAGGGTCAACAGATGGAACCATAGGTACCACGTATCTCCGCAACAATGACCTATGGAATACGTTATGTATGGAAAAAGAATCTGGAAGGGTCAGACGAAAAGACACAGGATTAAGAACCTCAGAAATCCTATACGGACCAATGAAACGAGGTTTAAACTTAGGAGAGGAAACCTTCATAGGAATATGACGAGAAGATAACCAAACCAAATCCCCAACACGAAGTCGGGGACCCACACAGCGTCTGCGATTAGCGAAACGTTGAGCCTTCTCCTGGGACAAGGTCAAATTGTCCACTACATGAGTCCAAATCTGCTGCAACCTGTCCACCGCAGTATCCACACCAGGACAGTCTGAAGACTCAACCTGCCCTGAAGAGAAACGAGGATGGAACCCAGAGTTGCAGAAAAACGGCGAAACCAAGGTAACCGAGCTGGCCCGATTATTAAGGGCGAACTCAGCCAAAGGCAAAAAGGACACCCAGTCATCCTGATCAGCAGAAACAAAGCATCTCAGATATGTTTCCAAGGTCTGATTGGTTCGTTCGGTCTGTTTATTAGTCTGAGGATGGAAAGCCGAGGAAAAAGACAAGTCAATGCCCATCCTACCACAAAAGGCTCGCCAAAACCTCGAAACAAACTGGGAACCTCTGTCAGAAACGATATTCTCTGGAATGCCATGTAAACGAACCACATGCTGGAAGAACAATGGCACCAAATCAGAGGAGGAATATAATTTAGACAAGGGTACCAAATGGACCATCTTAGAGAAGCGATCACAGACCACCCAAATGACTGACATCTTTTGAGAGACGGGAAGATCTGAAATAAAATCCATAGAGATATGTGTCCAAGGCCTCTTCGGGACCGGCAAGGGCAAAAGCTACTCACTGGCACGAGAACAGCAGGGCTTAGCCCGAGCACAAATCCCACAGGACTGCACAAAAGTACGCACATCCCGCGACAGAGATGGCCACCAAAAGGATCTAGCCACTAACTCTCTGGTACCAAAGATTCCAGGATGACCAGCCAACACCGAACAATGAACCTCAGAGATAACTTTATTCGTCCACCTATCAGGGACAAACAGTTTCTCCGCTGGGCAACGATCAGGTTTATTAGCCTGAAATTTTTGCAGCACCTGCCGCAAATCAGGGGAGATGGCAGACACAATTACTCCCTCTTTGAGGATATCCACCGGCTCAGATAAACCCGGAGAGTCAGGCACAAAACTCCTAGACAGAGCATCCGCCTTAACAATTTTAGAGCCTGGAAGGTACGAAATCACAAAGTCAAAACGGGCAAAAAACAACGACCAACGAGCCTGTCTAGGATTCAACCGCTTGGCGGACTCGAGATAAGTCAAGTTCTTATGATCAGTCAAGACCACCACGCGATGCGTAGCTCCTTCAAGCCAATGACGCCACTCCTCGAATGCCCACTTCATGGCCAGCAACTCTCGATTGCCCACATCATAATTTCGCTCAGCAGGCGAAAACTTCCTGGAAAAGAAGGCGCATGGTTTCATCACCGAGCAATCAGAACTTCTCTGCGACAAAACAGCCCCTGCTCCAATCTCAGAAGCATCAACCTCGACCTGGAACGGAAGCGAAACATCTGGTTGACACAACACAGGGGCAGAAGAAAAACGACGCTTCAACTCTTGAAAAGCTTCCACAGCAGCAGAAGACCAATTGACCACATCAGCACCCTTCTTGGTCAAATCGGTCAATGGTTTAGCAATACTAGAAAAATTGCAGATGAAGCGACGATAAAAATTAGCAAAGCCCAGGAACTTTTGCAGACTTTTCAGAGATATCGGCTGAGTCCAATCATGGATGGCTTGGACCTTAACAGGGTCCATCTCGATAGTAGAAGGGGAAAAGATGAACCCCAAAAATGAAACCTTCTGAACACCAAAGAGACACTTTGATCCCTTCACAAACAAAGAATTAGCACGCAGGACCTGAAACACCGTTCTGACCTGCTTCACATGAGACTCCCAATCATCCGAGAAGATCAAAATGTCATCCAAGTACACAATCAGGAATTTATCCAGGTACTCTCGGAAGATGTCATGCATAAAGGACTGAAACACTGATGGAGCATTGGCAAGTCCGAATGGCATTACTAGATACTCAAAATGGCCCTCGGGCGTATTAAATGCAGTTTTCCATTCATCGCCTCGCTTAATATGCACAAGATTATACGCACCACGAAGATCTATCTTGGTGAACCAACTAGCCCCATTAATCCGAGCAAACAAATCAGATAACAACGGCAAGGGGTACTGAAATTTAACCGTGATCTTATTTAGAAGGCGGTAATCTATACAAGGTCTCAGTGAACCATCCTTCTTGGCTACAAAAAAGAACCCTGCTCCTAATGGCGATGATGACGTGCGAATATGCCCCTTCTCCAAGGACTCCTTCACATAACTCCGCATAGCGGCGTGCTCAGGCACAGATAAATTAAACAGTCGACCTTTTGGGAATTTACTACCAGGAATCAAATCGATAGCACAATCACAATCCCTATGCGGAGGTAGGGTATCGGACTTGGGCTCATCAAATACATCCCGGTAATCAGACAAGAACTCTGGAACCTCAGAAGGGGTGGATGACGAAATAGTCAGAAATGGGACATCACCATGTACCCCCTGACAACCCCAGCTGGACACAGACATGGATTTCCAATCTAATACTGGATTATGGACTTGTAGCCATGGCAACCCCAACACGACCACATCATGCAGATTATGCAACACCAGAAAGCGAATAACCTCCTGATGTGCAGGAGCCATGCACATGGTCAGCTGGGTACTGAGGCTTATTCTTGGCCAAAGGCGTAGCATCAATTCCTCTCAATGGAATAGGACACTGCAAGGGCTCCAAGAAAAACCCACAACGCCTAGCATACTCCAAGTCCATCAAATTCAGGGCAGCGCCTGAATCCACAAATGCCATGACAGAATACGATGACAAAGAGCAGATCAAGGTAACGGACAGAAGAAATTTTGACTGTACCGTACCAATGGTGGCAGACCTAGCGAACCGCTTAGTGCGCTTAGGACAATCAGAGATAGCATGAGTGGAATCACCACAGTAGAAACACAACCCATTCAGATGTCTGTGTTCTTGCCGTTCAACTCTGGTCAAAGTCCTATCGCACTGCATAGGCTCAGGTTTAAGCTCAGGTAATACCGCCAAATGGTGCACAGATTTACGCTCACGCAAGCGTCGACCGATCTGAATGGCCAAAGAGATAGACTCATTCAGACCAGCAGGCATAGGAAATCCCACCATGACATCCTTAAGGGCTTCAGAGAGACCTTTTCTGAAAATAGCTGCGAGCGCACCTTCATTCCACTGAGTGAGTACGGACCACTTTCTAAATTTCTGACAATATACCTCTATCTCATCCTGACCCTGACACAGAGCCAGCAAATTCTTCTCTGCCTGATCCACTGAATTAGGCTCATCGTACAGCAATCCGAGCGCCAGGAAAAACGCATCGATATTACTTAATGCAGGATCTCCTGACGCAAGAGAAAATGCCCAGTCCTGAGGGTCGCCACGTAATAAAGAAATAATGATCCTAACTTGTTGAAATGGGTCACCAGAGGAGCGAGGTTTCAAAGCCAGAAATAGTTTACAATTATTTTTGAAACTCAGAAATTTAGTTCTATCTCCAAAAAACAAATCAGGAATAGGAATTCTCGGTTCTAACATAGAATTCTGAACCACAAAGTCTTGAATGTTTTGTACTTTTGCCGTGAGCTGATCCACACATGAAGACAGACCTTTAATGTCCATCGCTACACCTGTGTCCTGAACCACCCAAATGTCTAGGGGAAAAAAAAGGCAAAACACAGTGCAGAGAAAAAAAAATGGTCTCAGAACTTCTTTTTTCCCTCTATTTAGAATCATTAGTACTTTTGGCCTCCAGTACTGTTATGATAAGGTAATTCAGTACCACAATGGAAATAGAGGTCAGAGCACATACAGTATATAAAGGCACAGATGATTGGCCTCGGGGAGACCAAAACATCCAACACTGCGGAGACACCATCACGTGTTTCTCAACGCAGTGATTCTAGAACACTGCCCCCATCCCTTATGGGAAATATGCAGATGCAGGTAAAGAAGCTGCGGAGACACCATCACGTGTTTCTCGACGCAAGCAGTGAATAGCCAGGCCTTTCCCCGGGAAGGAAGAACCACGGGAAGGGCAGCATCCTATGAAGGAAAGCCACCTATGCCAAGCATGGTATCCATCCACAGACAGCTGTTTCGGGGTGTTTGCCCCTCATCAGTGTGGAGTAGGAATCTGGCTATTAGGAGCAGTGCCTAGTAAAAAGGCTATAAAGGCACAGATGATTGGCCTCGGGGAGACCAAAACATCCAACACTGCGGAGACACCATCACGTGTTTCTCAACGCAGTGATTCCAGAACACTGCCCCCATCCCTTATGGGAAATATGCAGATGCAGGTAAAGAAGCTGCGGAGACACCATCACGTGTTTCTCGACGCAAGCAGTGAATAGCCAGGCCTTTCCCCGGGAAGGAAGAACCACGGGAAGGGCAGCATCCTATGAAGGAAAGCCACCTATGCCAAGCATGGTATCCATCCACAGACAGCTGTTTCGGGGTGTTTGCCCCTCATCAGTGTGGAGTAGGAATCTGGCTATTAGGAGCAGTGCCTAGTAAAAAGGCTATAAAGGCACAGATGATTGGCCTCGGGGAGACCAAAACATCCAACACTGCGGAGACACCATCACGTGTTTCTCAACGCAGTGATTCCAGAACACTGCCCCCATCCCTTATGGGAAATATGCAGATGCAGGTAAAGAAGCTGCGGAGACACCATCACGTGTTTCTCGACGCAAGCAGTGAATAGCCAGGCCTTTCCCCGGGAAGGAAGAACCACGGGAAGGGCAGCATCCTATGAAGGAAAGCCACCTATGCCAAGCATGGTATCCATCCACAGACAGCTGTTTCGGGGTGTTTGCCCCTCATCAGTGTGGAGTAGGAATCTGGCTATTAGGAGCAGTGCCTAGTAAAAAGGCTATAAAGGCACAGATGATTGGCCTCGGGAGACCAAAACATCCAACACTGCGGAGACACCATCACGTGTTTCTCAACGCAGTGATTCCAGAACACTGCCCCCATCCCTTATGGGAAATATGCAGATGCAGGTAAAGAAGCTGCGGAGACACCATCACGTGTTTCTCGACGCAAGCAGTGAATAGCCAGGCCTTTCCCCGGGAAGGAAGAACCACGGGAAGGGCAGCATCCTATGAAGGAAAGCCACCTATGCCAAGCATGGTATCCATCCACAGACAGCTGCTTCGGGGTGTTTGCCCCTCATCAGTGTGGAGTAGGACTCTGGCTATTAGGAGCAGTGCCTAGTAAAAAGGCTATAAAGGCACAGATGATTGGCCTCAGGCATAGGTGGCTTTCCTTCATAGGATGCTGCCCTTCCCGTGGTTCTTCCTTCCCGGGGAAAGGCCTGGCTATTCACTGCTTGCGTCGAGAAACACGTGATGGTGTCTCCGCAGCTTCTTTACCTGCATCTGCATATTTCCCATAAGGGATGGGGGCAGTGTTCTGGAATCACTGCGTTGAGAAACACGTGATGGTGTCTCCGCAGTGTTGGATGTTTTGGTCTCCCCGAGGCCAATCATCTGTGCCTTTATAGCCTTTTTACTAGGCACTGCTCCTAATAGCCAGATTCCTACTCCACACTGATGAGGGGCAAAAACCCCGAAACAGCTGTCTGGAGTGAGGTTTTCTGGAGCAATCCAGACCCTTTTGCAGAGAATTCTGTTTTTTTCTGTGGTCATTTGTACCGACAGCTTTGAAGATGAGTTATGTGAGGAACACCATCCGAGTGACGTTGGAGCCATCTATCCGGGCAAGGAACAGCGTGGTCTTTATTGTTCGTGACCTTATTGAGGAAAAGGCTGGAGGAAAGAGAGAAAACATCTTTAGTATCAATGAGTTCCCTAATCAAGGTAACTACGACATTACTTTTATGTCAGAGCATTATTGCCTGAACATCTATGAGTGGTTCCGGAATCATGCCAGAGATCCCTGTTTGAAGGGAGTGAAATGTGAACCACTGTTTGGTCTTCAGGAAAGGCAGGTGACTATCACTGTCTATAACCCCTTTACTGAACCTGCATTGTTGGAGAGCTTCCTCTCACAGTATTGTGACTTTGTTTCAAGGGGAGAGAAGCAAGTGAACTGCTTAGGAATCTTTAATTGTCGATACAAGTATCGTGTAAGGTTCAGAAGAGATCCTGGCAGTGTGGGTGGGTTCAGACACCCTCCGGCGAACTTCTCTGTGGCAGGGCATAGGGGTTTCCTCACGTACCCTGGGCAGTCTCTGTTTTGCAGGAGATGTTTCTCTTTTGGACATGTCCAGGCAGACTGCCAGAAGGGGCAGTGTTGCCGAAACTGCAAGAAGGAGGGGCATATGGCTGGTGATTGCCCGATGGCTAAGACCTGTGATGTGTGTGGTAGTAGTGACCACATATATAAGGATTGTCCGCAGAGAGCGCCTAGACGCTCAGAGAGTGAATGGAGAGAGGAGGAGGAGAGAAGGAGGAGGTTGGCGATTATCAGAAAGGAATCTGAAAGAATGGAGAGAGAGGAAAGGAGGGAGAGGGAGAGGGAAAGACGCTCTGTGACTCCAGATGACATTGTGCTAGCACCCCGTGGTGCTATGAGTGATGTACAGAAGGAAGATAAGGAGTTTTGGTTGGCGGCAAAAAAAGTAGAGAAGGGGTTTAAGAAGAAGGAAGAAGATCAGGAAGAAGATGAGGAAGAAGATGATGACTCTACTGTGCCTGAAATGTTTTCTCTTGAGGAAGCAATGGATGCAACGGAGGAAGACGTGCGCATTTCTGAAGCTGAGAGCCCTGTGCACCCCTCAGATCCTCAGAATATTGGAGGGCTTTCTTCAGATGAGGACAGGGGTGGGAATAAGTGTCAGAGGGAGGAGGATGGGGAAAGTGATGAGGCATGCACTAGCATGCCTAAGAGAAAAATTGGGCCGGCTATAAAAAAATGGAGTGAGCACGAAGGGGCTAGTGGTTCAGAGACTTGCTGTTCAGTCCGAATGGCAGAGGAGGACAATGGTGATACTGGGTAAAATGAAAGCTCAGTGGATCTGTTTTTTTTTTTTTTTCTCTCCTGTCTGTGAGTCTTGACCTTTGTCAAGGGCTTTTTGTGTAATGTGTGTAGTTTTGTGGTAATTTTTGCATTGTTTTTTGTTTTTATAGTATGGGTTTTTCTATAGTTTCTCAAAATGTGAGAGTTTTTAAGAAAGCAAGGAGGAGAGCAGCAATTTTGGATTTTTTAGCTATGCAGAGTGCATCTATTTTTTGTTTGCAAGAATGTGGGATTGTGGATGGTGTGAAAGGGGATGAGTGGTCTTATGGTGCGTCTGTATGGTCTGGTAGTGCAAATAATAGAAATGATGGTGTGGGTATTTTAGTTAAGGGGCAGGAGGTTGTTTTGAATAATTATTTGGTGGTGGAGGTGGGGAGGTGTATCTTAGCAAATTTTGAATATAAAAATGCTAAGTTTTGTGTTATCAATATTTATGCGCCAGTAGAAAAAAATGAGGGTAAGTTATTATTTGAAAAAGTGAAGCTTTTTGTTCCAGGAAGAGTGCCTGTGGTGATTGTGGGTGATATGAATTGTGATGTGGGGGGAGTGAATGTGGATGTGTCTGGAAACGTTTTGCTGGAGTTAGTTACTGACTTTGATTTGAGTGATATGCAGCGTGTGTGTAAGGTTAACCCTTTGTTAGATACCTTTTTTTCTGATAGTGGAAGAGCACAGTCCAGGTTGGATTATTGTTTTATTTCTAAAAATATTATTCCTGTTGGATATAAGCAGGATAGGGTCGTTTTTTCGGACCATGTTTGTGTGTTGTGCGAGTTAGTTATTAATGTTAGTGGTGTGTTTGGAAAGGGTTTGTGGAAATTAAATGTGAAATTGTTGGAAAATGAAGCTGTGAGGAAGGAGTATGTGAGAAAGTATGAACAGTGGTGTAAAAGTAAGGAAAGTTTTGGGAATGTTTGTGAGTGGTGGGATTGGGTCAAGAGGCAGACAAAAAAGTTTTTTAAAAGTGTGGGGTATGAATTTGCGGCAATTAAGAGGGAAAAGTTTGTTAAGTTGAATGCCCGTTTATGTTTATTGTATAAATTGAGGGAAGGAGGAATGGAGGTGGAGGAGGGGATAAAAAAGGTTAAAAAAGAAATTAATGAGTTTTTGGAGGAGAAAGGGAAGAGTATTATTTTTAGGGCAAAAATTGATAGAATGGAGCAAGATGAAAGGTGTTCAAGGTTTTTCTTCAAAAAGGTTTTTGGGAAAAAGCAGAGTATGAGTGTTTTGAATGAAGAGGATGGAAGAGAGGTAAGTGGGGAGGATATGTGTGAACATGTGGCTAAGTTTTATGAGGAGCTGTATGCAGTGAAGTGGAGGGATGAGGCTTTGGAGGAGGATGTACTAAGTGTATTAGAAAATAAATTGAGTGAGATGGAGAGAGAGAGAGTGATGGGTGAGGTGACAGGTGATGAGGTATGGAAGGTAATGAATAGCATGGCGTTAAATAAGACTCCAGGAGAGGATGGTCTTCCTATAGAGTTTTATAGGGTGATGTGGCATGTGATTGGTAAGGATTTTGTGGATGTGTGTAAGTATATGTGGTCTAGTATGGAGGTGGCTGAGAGTATGCGTGCAGGGATGGTTGTGTTAATACCTAAAAAAGGAGATTTGAAGAGTTTAAAAAATTGGAGACCGATAACGTTGTTGAATTGCGATTATAAGATCTATGCGAAAGTAATGGCGAATAGGATGTGTGATGTGATAGAGAGTGTGATTGGGGATGAACAGTGTTGTGCAGTGCCTGGGAGACGTATACATGAGTGTGTGTGTATGTTGAGAGATTGTTTGTGGGACTGTATGAGTCGGAAGAAGAGTGTATTTGTTTTGAGTTTGGACTTTGAAAAGGCATATGATCGGTTATCACATAGTTTTTTGTTCCGGGTATTATTGAGAATGGGGTTTCCGCCTGATTTTGTTTGGAGGGTGAGGAGCTTATATAAAGACATTTATAGTTGTGTTTTGATGAATGGTTCTGTGGGTAGAAGAGTGAATGTTTTTTCAGGTGTGAGACAAGGTTGTCCTTTGTCTCCTGTGGTTTTTATTTGTGCGATTGAACCATTGCTTTGTATGTTGAGGAAAGATAAAGTGATTAGAGGAGTACAAGTGCCAGGAGGTGGAGGGAGGGAATGGAAGGTTAGTGCTTATATGGATGACGTGTGTGTGTTGTGTGATTCAGAGTATTCTGTGAGGCGGGTGAAGTTATTAGCGTCTATTTTTTGTGGTGCGTCAGCATTTAAGGTGAATTGGGAGAAGAGTGAGTGTAAGGTTTTTGGGGGAGGGGTTTTAAGTAAGGATGTAGGAGTGAATGAGGTGACTGGGTCTATTAAGGTTTTGGGGGTGAAATTTTCAGAGAGTTTGGATGGAAAAGAAAGTTGGGAGGATGCGAAAGGAAAGGTTGAGCGGAAGCTATGTTTTTGGAAGATGAGAAGTCTTTCGTTTTTTGGAAAAATCTTAGTTATTAAAAGTGTGATTTTGCCTATTTTCTTATATATTGCAGTGGTCTTTCCGCCGGGGTATATGTGTATGAGGGGGTTAAATAGGATTCTGTTTGTGTTTTTGTGGAATTCTAGAATGGAGAGGGCTAGGAGGGAGGTTTTGGTGAAACATTTAGAAAAAGGTGGGTTGGGTTTTCCAAACCTTGAGGTGTTTTTTGGTGTAAATATTGTGGGTTTTGTGTTGAGGATGATTAGGATGGATGGCAAGTTTTCTTGTCTGTGTAGGTTTTTGTTTGGGGCGTATTTATTTCGTTTGAAGTGGCGAGAGAGGGATCTGAGGTATCCGGTTGCTTTTGACGTGCCTAGATGGTATGTGTGGGTTTATAAATTTTTGGTGAAGTATAAGTTGTGTGATGTGGATGTTAGGTTGTTGAGTAATAAGAAGGCTGTGTATAGGATGATTGAATGTAGAGAGACAGAGTGTGGAATAAACATGGTTAGAGGGAATGATATAGAAAAAGTATGGAAGAAAGTGCGGTTGGACGGTATGACGAATAGGCAGAGTGAGATTGTGTGGCAGTCCTTGCATGGAGTGTTACCAGTTAGAGAATTTCAGAAGAATCGTGGGTTGGGGAGAAGTGATATGTGTCCGAGAGGTGGGTGTGGTGGAAGGGAAAGTGTAATACATGTGTTTTGGAATTGTCATTATGCTAGGGAGGTGATTGGAAGAATGGGACCATTGTGTAAAGAATTGTGTGGTGTGAGCTTGTTATCATTCGAGTTGTTCATGTTTGGCTTGGGAATGTGTGATGGAGTGAAGGAGAGAGTGTTGTGGTTAATAGTTGCATGTATAAAGGAAGTATTATGGGATGTGAGGAATGTGTATGTTTTTAAGAGAAAGGAAATTGTAGTAAAGAATAGTCTAAAAGTGATTTTGGGGAAGATGTATGTGTGTTTTCTATGGGATAAAAGAAGAAGGGGGGAGGTGGATGCCGAAGGGATTTGGAAGGTGAAGAAGTGGAGATACCTTGTAAATATGTCTTGATTTGTTTTTTCTGATGTTGTATTAAACTGAAATTTTCCGATGATGATGGGAACAGCTTTTGTGTTTTGGATTTGACGCAGCTGTTTGGGATTTTTCTTTGGTCTTGGATTTCTGGACCGTGGATTTTCCCATCTGAGGGAAAAAAAAAAAAAAAAAAAAAAAGAAACAGCTATCTGTGGATGGATACCATGCTTGGCATAGGTGGCTTTCCTTCATAGGATGCTGCCCTTCCCGTGGTTCTTCCTTCCCGGGGAAAGGCCTGGCTATTCACTGCTTGCGTCGAGAAACACGTGATGGTGTCTCCGCAGCTTCTTTACCTGCATCTGCATATTTCCCATAAGGGATGGGGGCAGTGTTCTGGAATCACTGCGTTGAGAAACACGTGATGGTGTCTCCGCAGTGTTGGATGTTTTGGTCTCCCCGAGGCCAATCATCTGTGCCTTTATAGCCTTTTTACTAGGCACTGCTCCTAATAGCCAGATTCCTACTCCACACTGATGAGGGGCAAACACCCCGAAACAGCTGTCTGTGGATGGATACCATGCTTGGCATAGGTGGCTTTCCTTCATAGGATGCTGCCCTTCCCGTGGTTCTTCCTTCCCGGGGAAAGACCTGGCTATTCACTGCTTGCGTCGAGAAACACGTGATGGTGTCTCCGCAGCTTCTTTACCTGCAAGAGCACATACAGTGACCTGACAATAACCCAAAAACATAGAACGAGCTCTGAGACGTGGGAACTCTGCTGACCGCAATCCCTAATCCTCTCCAACCACACTAGAGGCAGCCGTGGATTGCGCCTAACGCTCCCTATGCAACTCGGCACAGCCTGAGAAACTAGCTAGCCTGAAGATAGAAAATAAGCCTACCTTGCCTCAGAGAAATACCCCAAAAGAAAAGGCAGCCCCCACATATAATGACTGTGAGTTAAGATGAAAAGACAAACGTAGAGATGAAATAGATTTAGCAAAGTGAGGCCCGACTTTCTGAACAGAGCGAGGATAGGAAAGGTAACTTTGCGGTCAACACAAAACCCTACAAAAACCACGCAAAGGGGGCAAAAAGACCCTCCGTACCGAACTAACGGCACGGAGGTACACCCTCTGCGTCCCAGAGCTTCCAGCAAGCAGGAAAAAATAAATAGACAAGCTGGACGGAAAAAAACAGCAAACAAAATAGCAAAGCGGAACTTAGCTATGCAGAGCAGCAGGCCACAGGAACGATCCAGGAGGAAACAGGTCCAATACTAGAACATTGACTGGAGGCCAGGATCAAAGCACTAGGTGGAGTTAAATAGAAAGCAAAAAAAAAGAAAAAAAAAGAATATCCAGCTCAACGAGACAGTGAAAAGTAAAAACTTGGTACTTTATTCACTTCATATAGAAGCAGAGGATAAAAACATCAGCACAATAAGGATAAAAACACTATCTATCTACGCGTTTCAGGTGGCAAAGCAGGGAAGGGGAAAAAAAAAACAAACACTGATTAAGGTGACATGCATGCTGATTATCCAATGAAGTCTTCCTCTTCGGATTCCGCTCAAGTTCTGCTTTTTTCCAACTCAAGAAAAATTTACCATCATGCAGTTTGCGTATTTATGCATTTTGGACATTTGTCGTGGCATAAGATCATTATTGTTACATTATTTAGTGACAAGATTTGTTGTGTTCCATATATTCTTGTATTATGTTTAGTTAAAGTACATATGTGTTTCCTTTTTTTTTTTTTTCTATTTCTGCCTATTCCGTGAACTTTTTGTTTCATGTGGCCAATTGCTGGTTCACATTCACCACCAGGTGTTTTCATTCTCAGTGGATTACTTTTCCACCTGATCATTGCACCGGTGTGTTCAATGGATTCTTACATAAAAAGCACGGAACAGGCCAGACACTAGATATCATGATTAAGGGTGCTTTGCCACCTGAAACGCTTAGATAGATAGTGTTTTTATCCCTATTGTGCTGATGTTTTTATCCTCTGCTTCTATATGAAGTGAATAAAGTACCAAGTTTTTACTTTTCACTGTCTCGTTGAGCTGGATATTCTTTTTTTTGCTTTTTGGATTCCCCACGCCTTGACACAGCGTTTCCGTGCTCCGAGTGGAACTGTTACTATGGTGAGCTGGATTTTCTTTTTCGGAGTTAAATAGAGCAGCACCTAACGACTTCACCACATCACCTGAGGAAGGAAACTCAGAAGCCGCAGTACCACTTTCCTCCACCAACGGAAGCTCACAGAGAGAATCAGCCGAAGTACCACTTGTGACCACAGGAGGGAGCTCTGCCACAGAATTCACAACAGTTCATGTTCTGATCGGTTCATCGAATTGGGGCATGTTCGACGAATGTTCGTCGAACATTCGACGAACACCATCGAACCCCATTGAAATCAATAGCATGCAAACACAAACACATACAAACACATAGAAAGCACGTAGAAAACACCTTAAAAGGTGTCCAAAAGCTGACAAACTGCTCAGAAGACACAACAAACACATGGAAAAGTCACAAGTACATATAGTCATGCGAAAAGAAAAGAGGTAAATGAGTAAAAGGAGGAGGAGACACAGATATACTGTAGTCATGTCATGCCCTTCTAAAATCTAGAAAGGCTGAAGTAAACATCTAAAATTTGCCTACCAACACCCAGATGTTGTGACAAAATAATTAAAAATGAAATATGTTTAGGTAGAATGGCGGGTCCATTCAGAACACTTTCATTTGAAGATGTAGTGGTATCCCCATTGGGAGTTGTGGCAAAAAAGGAACCCAATACATTCAGACTAATCCACCATTTGTCAAATCCAAGGAGCAGGTCAGTAAACGACAATATCGATGCGGAACCATGTACAGTACTATACTGTACCTCCTTTGATGAGGCAATCAGACGGGTCAAGATGTTGGGAAGGGGCACCCTAATAGCCAAAAAAGACATTGAGGGGGCGTTCCAGTTACTACCTGTGCCTCTGAATAGTTTCCGCCTAATGGGCTTCTTCTGTGAAGGAGCATACTACATAGATCGCTGTTTATCCCTGGGGTGCTCCATGGACGTTTCTAAGGGGGCACATATTATCCATTACCTCGACGACTTCTTATGCCTGGACCCAAAAGATTCATCACAGTGTGAATACACGCGATAGTCCACCTGTGAGAAGGAGAGAGCTGGAGGGAGAGGGGACACTCCAGAGCTGAGGGGTTAGGCTGAGAAAGGAAGAAGGCGCTGTAGCTTGCTTCATGGGTGGGGTACTCTGCTGAGTAGCAGACACTGCTACTAGGCCCAAAGTATTGCCTGGGCTAGATGCAGTTAAAAATTAGTAATTAGATAAACAGGTGGTGTAGCTTGCTTCATGGGTGGGCTAGTCTGCTGAGTAGCAGAAACTGCTATTAGTCCCAAAGTTTTGCCTGGGCTAGATGCAGTTAAAAATTAGTACTTAGATAAACAGGCAGTGTAGCTTGCTTCATGGGTGGGGTTCTCTGCTGAGTAGCAAAAACTGCTACTAGGCCCAAAAGGATTTCCTGGGCTAGATACAGTTAAAAATTAGTAATTAGATAACAGGCGGTGCAGCTTGCTTCATGGGTGGGGTACTCTGCTGAATAGCAGACCCTGCTACTAGGCCCAAAGTATTGCCTGGGCTAGATGCAGTTAAAAATTAGTAATTAGATATACAAGCGGTGTAGCTTGCTTCATGGGTGGGGTACTCTGCTGAGTAGCATACACTCCTACTAGGCCCAAAGTATTGCCTGGGCTAGGTGCAGTTAAAAATTAGTAATTAGATAAACAGGCGGTGTAGCTTGTTTCATGGGTGGGCTACTCTGCTGACTAGCAGACACTGATGCTATGGAGCAGACCTCTGATTCCCAGGCCATAGTATGAGTAAACAGCTCTGCAGACTCATCCATCTGTGTTACCCCAAGCCATAGTGTATGTCGTTTCTAAAGGTTAAAAGGGGGAGCGACCCCACCCACCTGGAATTGACGATGGCACCGTCATGTAAAACACAGCAAGGGGACCCCAAAAAGAGTCTCCATTTTTTCCAAAAATTGGGCCACAAACACCACTTAAGTGGCATCAATTTCATGAGAGTTTCTTAAAATGGTTGGTGAGTTGATTTTCAAAACTCATAAAGCTTTTAGTCTCCCCAAGATGACACAGGGGTAGAAAATTCCTTGCGGATCCAAGATTTGTTCATCTTGATGATTATTAGTCAGTCTACATTGTCACTGGACTGCCGTGTGCGCTTATCTGTCAGCACACCACCAGCAGCGCTGAACACAGATTCAGAGAGAACGGTGGCTGCGGGGCACAACAAGATCTCCAAGGCGTAAGTGGCGAGCTCAGGCCATTTTTCCAGATTTTAAGCCCAAATTAGCAAGGGTTTAGTTCCATAGTCATGGCATCGATGTTAACTTGGAGATACTCCAGTACCATCCTCTCTAGGCGTTGGCTATGCGTCAGACTTCTTGTCTCCTGTGGCCTTGCAAAGGATGGTCTAAAAAACTCTTGAAACGATTGGAAAAAATTGCTGTTACCACCAGATACGATGTTACTGTTACGGTTTGAGTGATGACTCGACAGTCCCACGGTGGCACCACTGGCGTTTTGTGGAAAAGCAGATGTAAGATTTTGGAACAGTCTCTGCTGATACTCCTGCATGCATGAATCCCTTTCTATGGCAGGAATTATTTTTCCAAATTTACTTTTGTACTGGGGATCTAAGAGTGTGGCAACCCAGTAGTAGGCATTACTTCGGATTCTGACAATCCGAGGGTCATGTTGCAGGTAGTGCAGCAAGAAGGCACTCATGTGCCTTGCACATCCAGGAGGACCAAGTCCTTGTTGTCTTGGTTGTGGAGAGGTGGGGATCATGCTTCCTCTTCCTCTGCCCTCTCCACCCAACCTTGCACAACAGAAATTTGATCAAGGTCTCCCTCATCTGATGAGTCTTCCATGCCCAGCGCCAGTTCATCCTCCACTTCTTCCTCAGTTCCTGCACCTTTCTCAACAGTTTGGCTGCTACCATGTGCCCTTGGTAATCCCTCTCCCCCACCCTCCAATGCCAGCCGCCTTGGTGCTGCCGACTGTCTGGACCTTGGAGATATTATCCCTTCCGCATATGACTCCTCCTGTTCCTCCTACTCCTCTTGTCCCACCACCTGACTCCGAATACTGTTTAAGGTGTGCTCCAGCATGTAAATCACTGGAATAGTCATGCTGATAATGGCATCGTCAGCACTAAACATCTTCGTCGCTATTTCAAAACTATGCAGAAGGGTGCATAGGTCCCTGATCTGAGACCACTTCTGCAGCGTGATTTGCCCCACCTCTGGATCTCGTTAGCCCAGGCTATACATCATAACATATTGCACGAGGGCTCGTCGGTGCTGCCACAGTCATTGCAACATGTGCAGAATTGTATTCCACTGTGTGGGCACATTGCATTTCAGCCAGTGAACTGCCAGGCCCAATGACTTCTGTAGAGATGTAAGTTGCTGAGCTGCGGGATGCGAACGGCGGAAGTGAGCACACAGCGACCGTGCCCTCTGCAGAAGCCCATCTAGTCCGGGATAGTGGAATAAAAATTGCTGGACAACCAGGTTCAAAACGTGAGCCATACAAGGCATGTGTGTGACATTGCCCCGGCGAAGGGCCGCACCCAGGTTTGCAGCATTGTCGCACATGGCCTTCCCTAGCTGCAAGTTCAGTGGAGACAACCATTGATGGTACTCGGTCTCCAGAGCTAACCACAATTCCTCAGCTGTGTGACTCCCATTTCCCAGACATTTCAAGGTAAACACCACCTAATGCAGTTGAGCCCTGGTGACAGCATAGTAAGGAGGTGTGCAGGATTCCTTCTGCGCAGTTAGAACGTGGGTGGCATTACCAGAAAGGCTTTGGGTGCAGGTGGAGAACTGAGAGGAAGTTGAGGAGGCAGAAGCAGAGGAGGAACTTATAGATACAGAGGATCGACGCGCAACTCGTGGGGACAGCAAGACTTGGACAGCAGCCCCTTCTCCTGATGTCACCATAGTTACCCAGTGCCCAGTCACCGACATGTAACGCCCCTGTCCATGTCTACTTGTCCAAGTGTCTGTGATGAAATGCGCCCTGTCACACACAGAGTTTCTCAAGGAAGCAGTGATGTTGTGTGCAACATGCTGGTGTAGCGCAGCTTTCTTTGAGAAGTAGTGGTGACTGGGCATCTGGTACTGGAGCACTGCGACGAACATAAAGTCTCGAAAATCCTCTGTGTCCACCAGGCGGAAAGGCAGCATTTCTGTAGCCAACAGCTTGCAGGTGGTGAAATTCAACCTCTTAGCTTTGTCATGGCTAGGAGGAAATGGTCTTTTACTTGTCCACATCTGAAGGACCGAGGGCTGGCTGCTGTGCTTAGACTGGGTTGAGTAGGGTGTCCCCGGCAAACTGCTATTCTGTGAGGAAGGTGCAGGTGGAGATATTATGTTGCCTTGATCAAAATGTGGTGGTCTCGATGTCGGAGAGCGCTCAACACCGGTAGGTGTTTCCACTTGCAAATCTACTGACGACATGCCAATCACACTGGCTGTTGAGGGTAAAGAGGTGGAAGGTCTGCTTCCAAAGCCATGTGCGACTGCTCTTCCCACAGTCATAGAGGATGAAGAGGCCAAGGATGCACTTCATGGGGCAGACAGTGGTTGGCCCGGCCCACTAGGCCACATTGTAGCACAGTGAGCTTCCCATTGCAACTTATGCCTCATATCCATGTGACGGATCATGCATGAAGTACTCAAACTATTCATTTTTTGGCTATAGTATGAGTAAACAGCTCTGCAGACTCAACCATCTGTGTTACCCCATACTCAGATGGGCGGCTAGATACATGGGAGCTGTGAGGAAGCAAGTGCAATTGGTGTGACACCTCTGAGGACTGGAGTATGTGTGATGTTGAAGTTGAGGTGGAGGAGGTCCCACTTGAAAGAGCACTTGATATCCGTTCAAGCACCTGATGTTTTTGTGCCTCATCTGGAATTTGTAGCGATGCTCGTAGCAATGGTCATAAGAAAGGGATCATATCAGATTGTCCACAAAAAGAAGTAGACATCTTACTTTGGCTGGAAGATGGTCTTTCTTCTGCAGATGTTACTGTTGCTTTACCACCTACCCCATGGACTCAACCTTTTTTTCTCTTTCAAACACGCATATTCCCCTTTCCACCAGCAGCAGACCTTTTGCCACTCATTTTGTTGCTTAACAAATTGGCAACTCTGTAGTTGTTGGCACAAAAAACAATGGATGGAAACCGAGCAGAGCTGAGTGGCCAAACTGTGGTACTAGCCCAAAACGATATACTGGGTTAGATGCAGTAAAAATTAGATACAAAGGCGGTGTAGCTAGCTTCACAGGCGGCCTACTCCGCTGACGTGCAGAAACTGCTCCTAGGCTCGAAATGATTTACTGGGTTAGATGCAGTAAAAAATTACTGTAGATACAAAGGTGGTGTAGCTAGCTTTACAGGTGGGCTACTCCGCTGACATGCAGACACTGCTCTTTGGCCCAAAACAATTTAATAGGTTAGATGCAGGAAAATTTTAGATACACAGGCGATGTAGCTAGCTTCACAGGCGGGCTTCTCCGCTGACGTGCAGACACTGCTCCTATGCCCAAAATGATTTACTGGGTTAGATGCGGTAAAACTTTAGATATACAGGCGGTGTAGCTAGCTTCACAGGCATGCTACTCCTCTGACATGCAGACACTGCTACTAAGGCCCAAAACGATTCACTGGGTTAGATGAAGTAAAAATTTAGATAAACAGGCAGTGTAGCTAGCTTCACAGGCGGGCTACTCCCCTGAGGTGCAGACATTGCTACTAAGTCCAAAACGATTTACTGGGTTAGATGCGGTAAAAATTTAGATAGACAGGCGGTGTAGCTAGCTTCACAGGTGGGCTACTCAGATGACTACCAGACAATGCTACTAGCCCAAAAGGATTGGCTGAGCTGGATTACACCAAATGCTGTGACAAACATTTTCACAGCACTGGCACAGAGCTGCCTGGCAAAAAGTGCTATGAACTGCTGTTACCTACCCTGAAAAGGGCTGATATTACAACTAGTACTCCCGACTCCCTAAACCTATCTCTATCTAACTGAAAATTTGCTTGCAAAAAACACTCGTAAACTGTATAGCGCCCACAGCAGCAGCGGTGCAATCTAACACTAAGCTGCAGCAGTGAGGAAATGGTGGCGACGGGAAAAATGGCTGGTTCTTATAGGGCAAGGACATGTGATATACACAGCCAATGACACATGCCCTTACTTGTGTGCATCACATGCACTTTGCTGTGTGTGTGCACTGCTGATAGGCTGAGAGACTGCACCGCCCCACTGTAAATGCAGGTAAGAAAGAAAAATGGAGATCGGCATTATTTCAGTACATATCTATCATCCCCCGCCCACTATACACTGAAACAGTCTATTAACATTGATAAACAGTTTTAATTTGAAAATCAAGTTAGGCTTTTGGTGAACGAACAGTTATTGAACAGAAACTCGAACAGCCGAATTTTAAGCAAATTGTTCGAGTTCGTCAAACGACTCAAACACCGCCCGAAACAGCTCGAATTTGAAATTGGCGAACAGTTTGACTCGAACACCGCTCACCGGTCTAGGGAGACCTGATAGCCAGTCAAAAGAATACCTGAGTCCATGAGTAGTTCAGTGTACTATCTAGTCAAACAGTTCTAAAACTGGGAGTCTGGCATCATCAGTAAGGCAATCCCTAGCTGTTGGTGATTGCTGGCTAGGAAGTTATTTATCACAAAAGTGGTTATGAGCTTCACAGTGCTTTTTCTGGCAGTTTTTAGGTACAGCAAAATAAATGATTCATTTTGTACTTATTTTAACATAATACAGAGTTCAGGGGAAAACAATATAAATTCAGTAGTATTGTCTATCTTTACATAAGCTTCTACCAGTAATGGTGATGCCTTGACATAAACTTTATGATCTTGAATGGTCAGAGCTACAAAATAATTGCAAACATTGCATTAAACAACACAAAAACATACAGTTTTTGAGTAATAAAACTGTAATAAAAACGTGTTTTACTAATAAAAAATATTTAAAAAATGCTGTATTTTAGTAAAAAAACAAATGTCCCCAAGATGGGGATTACCACATCTTTAATAATTCAGAATTTGCATTTTTAAGACACTTTTAATTTTGTGTTATATTTTTCGTTATTTTTTCCAACAAAATTTTCAAAAATTAATGTCATGAATTTTGTACAAAATTGTATTTTTTTAATTTTGGAGCGTATTTCAGAAAAATCGTTACAACTATTTAAAAGGTTCCAAATAATGGATTGACCGCAAAAATCTGGATGCTTAAACCTGGCCCACAATAGCAAACTGAGATTAAAAAAAAGACAAGTAGATATTAGGCTTCAAAATACGCACAACATAAAAAAAGAATATGGCCCAAAACAAAAGTCTGTCTTAAAACAAAAAAAGACTGCGCAAAAAATAGGCACATATGCAATAATGAATTGGTCTCATTGTTTTGTTTATCCAGCATGATAAATGGCATGAAAAATATGGAAAATAATGCCATAGTTGCTTTTTTTGCTCATCTGATATTCCAAAATGATACCAATAAGAGCTACAGCTTATTTATCAATGCTTTGACACAGCATACTATAGAAAAATAAAAAGTTATGTGTCCCAGAAAGTTATAAGTAAAAAAGTTACTTTTAAAGATGTGGTCAGGTGCAAAAATTGTAAAGTCCATTGGCTCTTGTACATTCAGCTACCCATCCGGGTTCCAGTACCGTCAGCTGGTTCTTGGCAGAGTCTTTGGCTCTTGTACCTTCTGCTCCCCATCCTGGTTCCAGTACCATCAGCTGGTTCCAGGCAGAGCCTTTGTCTGGTGGTCCTTGGTAGTGTTTTCTGGCACGGGTACCTCCTGCTTAGTAACCGGGTTCCAGTACCGTCAGCTGGTCCTCAGTAGTTCCATTGGCTCTTGTACCTTCTGGGTAGCCATCCGGGTTCCAGTACAGTCAGCCGGTTCTCAGCAGTTCCTCAGCCTTCTTGTACCTTCTGCTGCATTTCCAAGTTCAAGCTTTTTGGAAATGGTTTTTGCTAATCACTCTGGATCTCCCTGACGAAGACCCTAAAGATGACGACCCTGAAGACCACCACGAAGAAGACGACGACCTTGGAGACGATGACCCTAAAGACCACACTGAAAAAGACGATGACCCCGAAGACGACGACCCTGGAGGAAACAACCCTGGAGACGATGACCCTGAAGACCACCCCAAAGAAGATGACGAACCCAGAGATGATGACCCCGGAGACGATGACCCTGAAGACCACCCCTAAGAAGACAATGACCCCCGGAGATGATGACCCTGAAGACCACCCCGAAGAAGATGACGACCCTGGAGACGACGCCCCTCAAGACAACAACCCTGAAGACCACCCCAAAGAAGACCAAGAAGATGACCCTGAAGAAGATTGTTAGGGGTCTAGTTCCCGCCTCTGCACAGGGGGAATCTCGGGCCATCTCCACTGCAGTCTCCCATTCTTCTCCTGCTGCAGTGGAGCCTGCTCGGCAGAGACGTTGGTCCCAGCGTCTTGCTAGGTCTGAGTCTGTACAAAGAGTTACTGCTGCTTTTCCTGCTTCTGCCATTGAAGTCAGTGCTGGGCAGCGGCGAGCAGACGCTTCTAAGACTAAGTCCTGCTTTTCTCATTCTGAGCATACCCAGAGTAAGATCTCTCAGTGGAGATTGAGGGTCACATGTTCAGATTCTGCAGCTAAATCCATTGGTCCTTCTAGGAAGGTCCTGTAGGTGCTCATATTCTGTAGCAGCTTCTCATTGGTCCTTCTAGGAATGTCCTGTACGTGCTGCAACTATTTAATGCTCACATGGCCGCACGGCCATGCGCTAGTATCTTTCTAAGTTATGTGCTTTGCGCCTGTGTGGTTATGTAAGACTGGGTTCAGGGACCCGGCTGAAATAAGCCCCTAGAATGTTGGCACCTCCGGCGAGGAGATTGTGTTTGTATGTATTCAGGGACCAGGCTGAAATAAGCCCCTAGAATGCTGGCACCTCCGGCGAGGGGTTTTGTTTGCGTGCATGATCATTGACTGCTCTCAATTGGGGTAGTTAGCCTGTGCCTCTATGAAAGTCTAACAGGGCGCAGTGCTTAGCTTTTATGGCTACTCTGTGAAGTAACCAAGCTAGTTCATACCGCCATATAGTGCCGCCGTTTGCTAGCAGTAGATTCTCCTGCACGGTGGACCCCAGGCTGCGAACGCATCAACTACAGTAAAACATCTATATTTATTCGGTGCGTTCCGCTAGCCCTAACAGTATACTAGCGCCAGGGTCTGGCCAGCAAATGGCGGATGATCAGCGTCTACAGTGGTACATCTGGAGGGTAGGTTGGCGGCTCTAGAGCGTACAACCTCAGCTGTGGACGTCACTGCTGTCACTGTTCAGGCTGCAAGCGTAGCTGCAGCCAGTTTGTCCGCTGCCACCCCTTCTCTGACTATATCCCATCTCCCGCTTCCAGACAAGTTTGCTGGTGACAGTAAGCTATGTCAGGGATTCGTGAGCCAGTGCTCCATACACCTCGAGCTCCTGGCTGCACGTTTTCCTATGGAATGGGTGAGAGTGGGATTCATTTTATCTCTTTTGTCGGGCAGGGCGTTGGAGTGGGCAACGCCGCTTTGGGAGCATGATGATCATGTCGTACAGAGTGCTCCTCTCTTCCTGGATGCTCTGAGGCAGGTCTTTTTGGGACCTCGTGTCACCCATGATACCGCGCTCCAATTTTTGGCAATTACTCAGGGTTCATCCATGGTCAGCCAGTTTGCCATCCAATTCCGGACTCTAGCCTCTGAGCTAGAATGGCCAGATAAAGTCTTTATTCCGGTGTTCTGGAAAGAACTGGCGGATCATGTAAAAGATGCCTTAGCCACCAGGGAGATTCCCGCCACACTGGAGGAGCTCATTTCCATATCTACCCGCATTGACCAACGTTTTAACGAGTGGAGGTTGGAGCGAACCCAGTGTAGGCAGAGGTTTCGGCTGGCTCCCACCTTTGCCAAATCTCTAGAATCTCCTGTTTTGGCGTCCGACTCCCTTGAGGCCATGGAGGTTTCTCAAGCGGGAGCTAGGTCTCAGACCGCTCGAGTACCTGTGGTGTGTAAAAATTGCCAGCAACTGGGACATTACGCTAATCGATGTCCACGGTGGTCGGGAAACGATCGTGTCTAGTGACCATTGGAGGAGGTTCACTGGACACAGTGGCATTTTCCTCCAAGTTGTCCTTTAAAGGGACAATCCTGTTAGGCTCTTCCACTCATACAGTTGAGCTTTGTGTGGATTCAGGAGCAGAGGGATATTTCATGTCCTCTGCTTTTGCTCTGCGCCACCAATACCTCTGGTAATGCTTGTCATACCATAACAGTTAGAGTGGTGAATGGGTCGACACTTCCGTTACAAATCACACATCAGACTGTCCCTTTCATGTTAACCATGTCCCCATCCCACAGGAGATTATTTCCCTTCTAGTCCTTCCCAAGGGAATGGATGAGATTCTGTTAGGAATACCCTGGCTCCGTATTCACTCCCCACATATTGAGTGGTCCTCTGGGAGGATATTGGGTTGGAGTGATTCTTGTAAGGGCAGATGTGTGAAAGAGTGCGTTCAGGTTTCCACCACTGAGATACCCGCAGATCTCTCTTCTCTTCCCAAATGCTATTGGTCCTATGCAGACGTCTTCTCCAAAAAGGCTGCGGAGACGCTTCCGCCTCACCGTCCCTATGACTGTCCTATAGATCTCTTGCCTGGTGCAGAACCTCCTCGGGGACGTGTCTATCCCCTCTCTCTCCCAGAAACGGAGGCTATGTCCCAATACATCCAGGAGAATTTGGCAAGAGGGTTCATTATTAAGTCAGTGTCACCAGCAGGGGCAAGGTTCTTCTTCGTGCAGAAGAAGAGTGAAGAGTTACGTCTTTGCATAGATTACAGGGGTCTTAACGTCATCACCGTTAAGGATAAGTGCCCTCTGCCCCTGATTTCTGAGCTTTTTGATAGGCTTCGGGGAGCAAGGGTAATTACCAAGTTAGATCTGCGGAGTGCTTATAACCTGATTCGCATCCGTGAGAGGGACGAATGGAAGACGGCCTTTAACACCAGAGATGGGCAATATGAGTATCTGGTGATGCCCTTCGGGCTCTGTAATGCCCCAGCCGTTTTCCAAGACTTTGTCAACGACATCTTCCGGGATATGCTCTCCACCTTGGTCATAGTCTATCTGGATGATATTCTCATCTTCTCACCAGATATTGACTCCCACCGGAGAGATGTTGGCAGAGTCTTCGACCTCTTACGGGCAAATTCTCTTTATGCAAAGTTGGAGAAGTGTGTGTTTGAGCAGGAGTCTCTACCTTTCCTGGGCTATATCATCTCAGCCCAGGGATTGGCAATCGATCCTGCCAAACTACAGGCTGTGATGGACTGGCAGGAACCCCAATCTCTTAAAGCAGTGCAGCGCTTTATGGGGTTCATTAATTATTACCGCCAGGTCATTCCCCAATTCTCAACTTTGGTAGCTCCCTTGGTAGCCCTCACCAAGAAGGGAGCAAATCCCAAATTGTGGTCTGAAGAGGTCTCCAGGGCCTTTTCTTCTATTAAGTCTCATTTTGCTAGTGCTCCCATCCTACATCGTCCCGATGTTGATAAGCCGTTCATAATGGAGGTGGATGCTTCTTCTGTTGGTGCAGGAGCAGTCCTCTTCCAAAAGGATGCTCAAGGTCGGAAGCATCCGTGCTTCTTCTTCTCCAAGACCTTCACACCAGCGGAGAGGAATTATTCAATCGGGGACAGGGAGTTGCTAGCGATGAAGCTGGCTTTCTCGGAGTGGAGACATCTCTTGGAAGGGGCTCGTTTTCCCTTTCAAGTCTCCACGAACCACAAAAATTTGTTATATCTGCAAACAGCCCAGCAGCTAAATTCTCACCAGGCCAGATGGTCCTTGTTCTTCTCCCAGTCCCACTTCACCCTTCATTATCTCGCTGGGGAGAAGAACATTCGTGCTGACACTCTCTCGCTCTGTTGTGTCATCTGAGGAGGAGGAAGGGGAGCCTCGGCTTATTGTCCCTTCAGAGAGCCTGAGAACCGTAGCACCGGTTTTGGTAGAGTCTGTGCCTCCGGGCAAGACTTTTGTGCCCATTAATTTGCGACCGGATGTTCTCTTTTGGGCTCATTCGTCCAGGGTGGGTGGACATTTTGGGACAAAGAAGACATCTGAGCTGCTGGCGAGGACGTACTGGTGGCCACATATGGTCCGAGATGTCAGAGATTATATTCAGGCGTGTGTCTCCTGCGCCAAAAATAAATCTCCTCTTCAACGGCCAGCTTGGTTACTCTATCCCTTGCCAGTGGCAGACAGGCCCTGGGAGATGGTCGGGATCGACTTTGTTGTGGGTT
Source organism: Ranitomeya imitator (assembly GCF_032444005.1). NCBI lineage: Eukaryota > Metazoa > Chordata > Amphibia > Anura > Dendrobatidae > Ranitomeya > Ranitomeya imitator. Next base: position 269,841,258 of record NC_091287.1, on the reverse strand, counting down.
TACCCAAGTCTTGTGGCTGTACCATCATTTGGGTCATCACCGATCATTTCTCGAATATGGTGCATTTGGTGCCGCTACCATGGTTACCTTCTGCACGGGCCTTGGCAGCGTTGTTCATAAAACACATCTTCCGCCTACACGGTATGCTGGACAAAATTGTCAGTGACCGGGGTCCCCAATAGAAAGTGGGTACTCCAGCTACGATAAAAAAATGAAGTCTTTATTAATCCAAAATGGTTAAAACATAATCCTTACAGTCGGTGGACCAGACAGGTGTTTGTAATAGTTATGGCAACGCGTTTCAACCTAGATCGGTCTTACTCATGCCTGTGTCACAATACAAATGAGAGCTACATATATAGTGAAGGTTCCGCCCTCTTAACATCACATGATTTCATACGGAAGGTCCTGCAAGCATATATATACATTTGACATACAAATTAAAAAATAACACTAAATAATTAGCAATAGTGATATAATATTTTGTTTCGTTTGTTTAAACCTTTGGGAAAGCGAGTATTTAAATTATAAATCCAAAACGCCTCTCTTGTGAGTAGGCGTCTCTTAATATCTCCTCCTCGATTAGGCGGATAGATTTTTTCAATGCCATGCGCTTTAAAAGATGAAATGTCCCCATTATGTATTGTAAAGAAATGTTTTGCAGCCATTGATACATTTCTATTAGTAGTATTGCACATATTGACATCTCTAAGATGCTCCGTTATGCGTGTTTTCAGGTTACGCGACGTGCAGCCCACATAAGATATTTGACACATGGTACAGTCTATTTTGTAAACTACATTTTTCGTATGACAGTTGATAAAGCTGTTTATATTGTAACTCTTAGTTTTATCGGAGTTCCAAAATTTACTCCCCAGCTGCGCATGGGCACATGTACTGCACGCTGCGGTGCCGCATCGATAGAAACCTTTACAATCTAACCAGGTATTAGACTTAGATCCAGTTTTGGGCTGAAGTGAATTCGGGGCAATTATGTCACTAATCGTTTGAGCCCTCCTTGCAACTACATTTACTCCATCCTGTAGCAAATGTAGCAATGTGTCACCTTCATAAAGAATAGAGAACCAAAGAAAAGACAGACTCATATGGTATGCACAACCACACAAAATAAGATGAAGAAATCATGTATATGTAAACATCACAAAAACCTTTATTACACCTCAAAAAGACATAAAAACATTTAAAACAAGATATACAAATCTATACATACACCATACCCCAAGGCAGATGAAAGCCTAATGAATGTGCCAATGGCATAATATATACCTCCAAATCAATTTATATACTCCATACATGGAAACACCCTAAAGACGGAACCTGCTGACATATCTATCGCACACCAAATAAGGTGTGTCTGAACAAGTGCCCTTACTATCCGTATGTATATACAGCGTGATAATCATAACCAGAGTCATCCAAGTATATACAACCTGTTGATGGTCAAATAACGATATGCATCAAGCTGGTAAGAAGGAGCAACATAGATGGTGCAGGGTAATAGGTCAAAGTGAAGTCTCCATGTGGCGGACGGAGGAGTAGGTAAGATCGCCTAAGGAAATACAGGGGGTATGGTGAGAGCTGGCCAACTATGTTCATAGCCCTATCTACTGTCCAATTCGGATAATTCCTAGCTTTAAATTTATTTTTCAATTCATGGAATTCTTTCAATTTGTCTTCTTCTTTGCTACAATTTTGTTTCGGCCTAGTGAACTCCCCTACTGGTATGGATTTTATAGTGTCGGCTGGGTGACTACTGTCAGCGTGTAAAATTGTGTTGCCACTAATTGGTTTTATATGAGTTCGACTAGTGATTTCTTCACCAGCAATACCACTCAATTCTAGGTCTAAGAAAGAAATAGATTTTTGGTCCTGAACATGTGTAAATTTTATACCAAATTTATTAGAGTTAATGTATTCCACAAATCCCGGTATGGCAGACACATCACTCCCCCAAATAATGAGGGTATCATCTATGTATTTGCCATACCAGGAGATGTGGTCAACATATGGATTCTCAACAGAATAAATAAATTCTTGTTCCCAATACGCCATTGTCAGATTAGCTAGAGACGGCGAGTACTTCGCCCCCATTGGGACTCCCGACTTCTGAGCATACACTTCACCATCAAATGAGAAAATATTATGTTTAATTAGAAAGAATGTTACTTTTAATAAGAAATCTATTAGATCTTGAGAATATTGACCATAGTCTTTTAAATGGAACTCTAGCGCTTTTATGGCTATATCATGGGGTATGCTTGTGTATAATGAGACTACGTCACAACTCAGCCAAGTATGGTTTTCTTCCCATTTCCGATTTTTGAATATTCTTAAAATTTATCTGGAGTCTTTAACATATCCTGGCATTTTTGTTACCATGGGTTGTAATAACGAGTCTACCCATTCACATAGGTGTTCTGACATAGAACTTATGCCTGATACTATCGGTCGCCTGGCTGGTAAGCCTTTGCTTTTATGCACCTTAGGGAGACCATACATGATGGGCATTTTTGGAGCTTCTACATATAAATACTCTGCTTGTTTTTTATTAATGGCTGCTAGGAATACACCCTCTTCAATCAATTTCATAATTTTCTCATTGTATTCTTTAGTTGGATTCTTTTTCAATTTCTCATAGGTAGCACTATCAGATAAAAGTTCATACATTTTGTCCTTATAATTTCTACTGCTGGACGTCCAGGTCAGGACGAACTCCCGTGCTCCGTACCTGCTGGTCTGGTTGGTGAGCTGGCTATGGCTTTGTAAGCCGCTTTTCTATTTATGTGCTGAAACTATTTGACTTTGCCGATGTCTCCCAACCTTTTTCCTACTGTCTAATGAAGGTGGACTTAAGGTGTTTGTTTATATATTCGTTTCGTTTATTTTAATTATGTATTCTCAAGAAAGATTAGCCAAAGTGGCACAGGTGTTCATAGACGCAGGATCTGACCCAGTAGGGAGTGGTGATTTCACCTCACACTTGAATGAATCTGAAAGACTTATGAAAACTGAAATGAGAGTATGGTGGAACCTTACACTTTACAGAACTATGTGGCAAAAGAGATGGTTCCAAGAGGTCTTAGGATCAAAAAAATCTATACTACATTCTATTCGGATGATTTTAAAAAAGAGTGGAATCAGATCCTAACTAACTGCTCTTTGAACCTAATGAAACTTATAATAAAAAATGAGGAAACTAAGCTGAAGGACGTTCAAGAAAATGTGGAGAAGATAAAAAAATACTTTGGAAGAATATAAATCACTACCACAGTATGAGTCATCCTTGGACAGAGTTAGAGGCAATGTCTGCACATTGGAAGACGATATAATGAACCGTAAAAGACGAAAATTTGAGAGTGCAGCAGAGTGGGAAGAACAGCATTCCAAACGGGTGTTTATCCAATCGAGAAGAACTTTATTTCAGCCATAGTAAAATAGCAAGGTTTCGGCTGCACATCCAGCCATTTTCAAGCAGGATGTGCAGCCGAAACGTTGCTATTTTACTATGGCTGAAATAAAGTTGTTCTCGATTGGATAAACACCCGTTTGGAACGCTGTTCTTCCCACTCTGCTGAACTCGTGTTTTTCCAGGAGTGTTCCCTGGACTTGGAACGTGCGTCCTGAGTAGTGAGTGCTGCTGGTCATCTTTATATTTGAAAATTTGAGAGTGATCTCAACGATTACTCCACAGACAGTGTGTACGATTGGAGTCGGTGGGAAAGGAATTATAAATCTCCTAAATCTATCTTTAAAAATAGCCATGCTCATTACAAATCTATTACCAGACCTCAGGTGAATTTCTTGTCTACAGAGCTTGACTCATCTGATACAAACGCTAGCACCTTGGATACATCTATACCAAATTACACACTGGAAAATAGAAGAAAATTTGGAAAAATGTCAAAAACGTAAGAGACGAGCTGGGAGAAAACACAAGAAATCCACCGGAAGTAACGACTCGCAACAAAAAGAAACACAAACAATAAAAAAAAGCAATGTGGTTAATTTATCTTCTCAAACTTTGATACAGGATCAACTAGACGTATTGGCTTTGGGACTTAATTTTGTGCCAGATGCTGATTTTAATTTGTTTATGACCATTTTGGATATCAACAAATTTGTCAGAAATCTGACTTTAGAAAAACATTTTTTTCAGACGAAATAACAACTATTAATCAAGATCATGATATGGAAATAAATGAATTTGAAAATTTAGCTTTCAAAGAACAGGTCACGTTGAACTGTTTAATGAAATTATCCAAAGAAAATCAAGCGGAATCAACGGAAGGGTCTACAAATATATCAAAAAAATTTAAGACCAATAACCCATACTTCTACCCCATACAGACTAGAGTGGAATGTATGGATAAATTTCAAGAACTTGTTGAGAAGGACCTAAAGGAATTGGAATATAGTCTGAATAATTAAAAAAATGCGAAAAAATCTATCACATCGGCATTGGAAAGCACTTAATGAATTACAATTTCAAAAGAACATTATTATTAACCTCTTTCTGACCTCGGACAGGATAGTACATCCGAGGTCAGATCCCCTGCTTTGATGCAGGGCTCCGCGGTAAGCCCGCATCAAAGCCGGGACATGTCAGCTGTTTTGAACAGCTGACATGTGCCCATAATAGGCGCGGGCAGAATCGCGATCTGCCCGCACCTATTAACTAGTTAAATGCCGCTGTCAAACGCAGACAGCGGCATTTAACTACTGCTTCCGGCCGGGCGGCTGGAAATGACGTCATCGCCGACCCCGTCACATGATCGGGGGTCGGCGATGCGTCTCCATTGTAACCATAGAGGTCCTTGAGACCTCTATGGTTACTGATCGCCGGTGGCTGTGAGCGCCACCCTGTGGACGGCGCTCACAGCACACCTCCATTTCTGCTACATAGCAGCGAACATCAGATCGCTGCTATGTAGCAGAGGCGATCAAGTTGTGCCTGCTTCTAGCCTCCCATGGAGGCTATTGAAGCATGGCAAAAGTAAAAAAAAAAGTTGAAAAAAATGTTAAAAAAATAAAAAAAATAACAGTTTAAATCACCCCCCTTTCGCCCCAATCAAAATAAATCAATAAAAACAATATAAAATCTACGCATATTTGGTATCGCCGCGCTCAGAATCGCCCGATCTATCAATTAAAAAAAAGCATTAACCTGATCGCTAAACAGCGTACCGGGAAAAAAATTCGAAACGCCAGAATTACGTTTTTTTGGTCGCCGTGACATTGCATTAAAATGCAATAACGGGCGATCAAAAGAGCGTATCTGCACCAAAATGCTATAATTAAAAACGTCATCTCGGCACGCAAAAAATAAGCCCTCAACTGACCCCAGATCATGAAAAATGGAGACGCTACGGGTATCGGAATATGGCACAATTTTTTTTTTTTTTTAGCAAAGTTTGGAATTTTTTTTCACCACTTAGGTAAAAAATAACCTAGTCATGTTTGGTGTCCATGAACTCGTACTGACCTGGAGAATCATAATGTCAGGTCATTTTTAGCATTTAGTGAACCTAGCAAAAAAGCCAAACAAAAAACAAGTGTGGGACTGCACTTTTTTTGCAATTTCACCGCACTTGGAATTTTTTTCCCGCTTTCTAGTACAAGACATGCTAAAACCAATGATGTCGTTTAAAAGTACAACTCGTCCCGCAAAAAATAAGCCCTCACGTGGCCAAATTGACAGAAAAACAAAAAAGTTATGGCTCTGGGAAGGAGGGGAGTGAAAAACGAACACAGAAAAACGAAAAATCCCAAGGTCATGAAGGGGTTAAGAGAAGTGATAAGGGTGGTCTAATAGTCATTTTTAATGAAAGTGATTATAAGGACAAAATGTATGAACTTTTATCTGATAGTGCTACCTATGAGAAATTGAAAAAGAATCCAACTAAAGAATACAATGAGAAAATTATGAAATTGATTGAAGAGGGTGTATTTCTAGCAGCCATTAATAAAAAACAAGCTGAGTATTTATATGTAGAAGCCCCAAAAATGCCCATCATGTATGGTCTCCCTAAGGTGCATAAAAGCACAGGCTTACCAGCCATGCGACTGATAGTATCAGGCATAGGTTCTTTGTCAGAACACCTATGTGAATGGGTAGACTTGTTATTACAACCCATGGTAAGAAAAATGCCAGGATATCTTAAAGGCTCCAGATAAATTTTAAGAATATTCAAAAATCGGAATTGGGAAGAAAACCATACTTGGCTGAGTTGTAACGTAGTCTCATTATACACAAGCATACCCCATGATATAGCCATAAAAGCGCTAGAATTCCATTTAAAAGACTATGGTCAATATTCTCAAGATATGATAGATTTCTTATTAAAAGTAATATTCTTTCTAATGAAACATAATATTTTCTCATTTGATGTGAAGTGTATTCTCAGAAGTCGGGAGTCCCAATGGCGGCGAAGTACTCGCCGTCTCTAGCTAATCTGACAATGGCGTATTGGGAACAAGAATTTATTTATTCTGTTGAGAATCCATATGTTGACCACATCTCCTGGTATGCAACAATATTCTAATAAGCATCATTGCTGGTGCAAAAAAATGCTGCGATATAAATGATGGTATATGTCACTCAACATGCACCCACCACCCATGGACAATATGGATAACTGCCAATACTATACCAGAACAGCCAAAGAAGATTGCAGTCACTGAATCCACTAAAAGTATCTTTATTACAAAACAATTTAAAATTAAATACAGAAAACCAAACAAATAGTGCAAATGTGACCAGCAGATGACAAAGTACATGCCACAGGCAACATAAAGAAGCAGTCACCCAAGGCACGGTGACCCCGGCAACGGCCCAGAACCACCCAGCTAGCATAGTAAAGCACACATCGCCTCATACCAACCACCTACTGCACATATAGTTATCAGCAGTGCTGCCATAAGAGGCTAAATAATGCTGCCAAAAAAGGCTAGATATTGTCATGGGTAGTATATAAGAATATAAACAGAGGCATGTGGACACAGTGGTCCACTATGCATATTACCTGCTGCAATGGGTCCGGACCAGTGCGGGGAACACCGAGACACCCCGATGCGCGTTTCGGTAGATGTACCTTCCTCAGGGGACGCATGGTGTCAAATGGGCAAGTACCGGTCATTTATAGCGGACCGCAGTAAACATCGGGCCATGCAGCGCACCTCTGTCCACCCCCAGCGTCCAGCCAGCACAACCGGATGCACGAGGGGCCCCACGTCATCCGGAAGTGCATGACTATTGGCCGGGGCGGCAAGAATGGAGCGGCGCATGCGCACGTATCCAAAGAATATACGGCGGCCAATAGTGAAGTGGGCAAAAAGAAGGGCAAGGACATGGAGAGGCCAGACGGGCGCCAGAAAAGGTACAAGGGCGCAAATACGGTCGCCAGAGTGAAGGCACGCCACAGATCAAGGATTATCCAAGGTACATAAAAAAAAGTACATCGCTAATGCCTAAACATATGCATATTGCTGAAAAGTGGCCTAATAGACACGAAACAACCCCTCCTCATGCTAAAGAACCTAAAGAGCCCTAATAGTGGAGTACATATAACATGCCAATTACAATGCCCCCAATACAGCCAAAAACATATAATATCAAGTAAGCACAATATTAGTCATAACACACCCAATGGTAAGATATAATACTGGCAACATAATCACAACAAGAACAGGCATGTAGGAACAAGACAGAATATAAGTAAAAAAAAAAGTACGGGCATCCAATTTAATTGTGCCCAAGGGGTACAAGTTTTTGTAGAATTTTTCATGTCCACTTGTAGTGCCGTACTTCTTTCTTCATACTGCCGGTATAAAGTGAGCCACCAATATTCAGGGTATCAATAAATGAAACTACGGATCCTAAATAACAGAGAACAAAGAAATATTAAAATCAAATATAAAAACAAGATGCGGAGAGGCCAGACAATGTGCAGCAGTGCGACGACTACAGATAAGGGGCATAACTAATATTCTCGTTCAAGCCTGATGGGCACACTGTATTTAGTAGCCAAATCCAGCGTGTCTCTAATTGGCCGAGGCGCTTAAATAGATTCCCCCCGCGGATATTGACATTCAGTATGTCAATACCGCGGACCCTAAGGAGCGAACTATTGCTTTGATGTAGGGCTAAGAAATGCCTAGGGATGGTCTTCAATAAAGATGTATCGTTCAGGGTAGCAGCTGCCTCGATCCCTAGGACATGCTCCCTGATTCTGAACTTCAGCTGCCTGGTGGTCATCCCGACATAAATCAATCCGCACGGGCAGGTAGCATAGTAAATTACATATCGGGAGGTGCATGTAATGCGTCTCCTGATGGTATATTCTTTGGACCCATTAGAGTTTAAGAATTTGTCACATCTGTCCATGTTCGGGCACGCAACGCAACGGCCACATGGTACAGAGCCCCCCGGGGCCGGTATGTCGTCTAGGAAAGTTCTAGGACCCTGCCCGTCGTAGTGACTCCTAGTTAAAAGGTCTCTTAGATTCCTTGCTCGCCTATAAGTGAGAAGAGGTCTCTTTGGAAGGAATTTACCAATGATGGGGTCGGTTTGCAAAATAGGCCAAGCTTTGGTCAATGCCGATCTTACTCTGTCAGCCTGAGGATTATAGTTTGTAATAAACCGAAGTTGGTCACCACCATTGGTTCTCTCCTCACCTTGGGGTTTATACAGTAGACGATTACGCGTGGAGTATTTAGCCCTATGATAGGCTTTTTTTATATTCCATCTACTATAGCCCCATTCACTAAATCGAGCGGACAGTTCAATAGCACGTTTCTCAAAATCAGAGTTTGTTGAACAGATCCTCCGCAAGCGGAGGAACTGACCAACCGGTATAGAGGACACCATATGTCTGGGGTGGCAAGATGATGCATGCAACACCATATTAGTTGATGTAGCTTTACGAAATATGTCAGTATGTATAGCCCCAGACTCGTCCCTACTGACCATTACATCAAGAAAGCTAATGCTGGACTTATCCCAGACACAAGTGAGTATGATATTCAGGTCATTGCTGCTGAGACGCTCGATGAACTGTCCCAGGTCGATGGCCTCACCCTGCCAGACAAAAAGGATGTCATTGATGTACCGCACCCAAAAGGGGATACGGTCCATCGATGACAGCCTGTCTGACAGGAAGAGGTCCCTCTCCCACAGCGCCAGGAACAGATTCGCATAGGCCGGCGCAAAGGCCGCACGAATGGCTGTCCCCTGGAGCTGTAGGTAGAAGGACCCCTTCAACACAAAGAAATTGTGTGAGAGGACTCCAGTAGTCTCAGCAGGAGTCCCCTAAGTCCAATAGACATAGTAGATGTTTCTAAAAAGAACTTAACCGCAGCAATACCATCCTTGTGTCTAATGCTAGTGTACAGGGACTCAACATCTGCTGAGACTAGTAGAGATTCACCCTCAAAATGGAGGCCATCGACCCGACGGAGCAGCTCACCAGTATCCCTAAGATAGGACGGAAGAACCGTCACAAGGGGCTGGAGGTGGAAATCAATCCAAGAGTTGACGTGCTCAAGATAGTTTCCCCTCCCTGAAACTATAGGACGACCGGTTGGTGACTTCAGGTCCTTATGGATTTTCGGGAGGAGGTAGAATGTGACTATGGTGGAGTCATTCATGAGAAGGGAGGAAGCAAGTTCCTTTGTGATAATGTCATTATCCAAGACTTCCTTAATAATGGATACCAACTGACCCGAATAGGCACTCAGCGGATTATAGGTCAGTTTTTTATAACAGGTGGAATTGTTGAGTTGCCTAAAAGCCTCCTTCTCATAAAGCCCCACCGGCCACAGAACCACATTCCCTCCTTTATCGGCAGGTTTTATTACCACATCAGGGAGTTTTTTAAGATGTTCCAAATGTTCACGCTCACTCCTTGAAAGATTGTCCGAACGAGAAAATCTCGGGATCTGATATAGGTCCTGAGTCACCACCCGGGCGAATAGAAGGAGGGATCTTACCCCCCTCATGGACATGTTCCACCGCCAGCTCCTCCAGTATCCTCAGCGTAGCTTGTTCTTTTTCTGTAGGGAAAAGAGAGTTACTCTCATTATTAAAATAGTAGCGTCTCAGCAGCAACGACCTACGCTGAGGATACTGGAGGAGCTGGCGGTGGAACATGTCCATGAGGGGGGTAAGATCCCTCCCTCTATTCGCTCACGGTCTACCAAGTTTCCCCCTCTAGCTATTTGTCCTTCTATTGATCTTTTCGTCCGGGTGGTGACTCAGGACCTATATCAGATCCCGAGATTTTCTCGTTCGGACAATCTTTCAAGGAGTGAGCGTGAACGTTTGGAACATCTTAAAAAACTCCCTGATGTGGTAATAAAACCTGCCGATAAGGGAGGGAATGTGGTTCTGTGGCCGGTGGGGCTTTATGAGAAGGAGGCTTTTAGGCAACTCAACAATTCCACCTGTTATAAAAAACTGACCTATAATCCGCTGAGTGCCTATTTGGGTCAGTTGGTATCTATTATTAAGGAAGCCTTGGATAATGACATTATCACAAAGGAACTCGCTTCCTCCCTTCTCATGAATGACCCCACCATAGCCACATTCTACCTCCTCCCGAAAATCCATAAGGACCTGAAGTTACCACCCGGTCGTCCTATAGTTTCAGGGAGGGGAAACTATCTTGAGCACGTCAACTCATGGATTGATTTCCACCTCCAGCCCCTTGTGACGGTTCTTCCGTCCTATCTTAGGGATACTGGTGAGCTGCTCCGTCGGGTCGATGGCCTCCATTTTGAGGGTGAATCTCTACTAGTCTCAGGAGATGTTGAGTCCCTGTACACTAGCATTAGACACAAGGATGGTATTGCTGCGGTTAAGTTCTTTTTAGAAACATCTACTATGTCTATTGGACTTAGGGGACTCCTGCTGAGACTACTGGAGTTCACCCTCTCACACAATTTCTTTGTGTTTAAGGGGTCCTTCTACCTACAGCTCCAGGGGACAGCCATGGGTGCGGCCTTTGCGCCGGCCTATGCGAATCTGTTCCTGGGGCTGTGGGAGAGGGACCTCTTCCTGTCAGACAGGCTGTCATCGATGGACCGTATCCCCTTTTGGGTGCGGTAGATCGATGACATCCTTTTTGTCTGGCAGTGTGAGGCCATCGACCTGGGACAGTTCATCGAGCGTCTCAGCAGCAATGACCTGAATATCAGACTCACGTGTGTCTGGGATAAGTCCAGCATTAGCTTTCTTGATGTAATGGTCAATAGGGACGAGTCTGGGGCTATACATACTGACATATTTCGTAAAGCTACATCAACTAATATGGTGTTGCATGCATCATCTTGCCACCCCAGACATATGGTGTCCTCTATACCGGTGGGTCAGTTCCTCCGCTTGCGGAGGATCTGTTCAACAGACTCTGATTTTGAGAAACGTGCTATGGAACAGTCCGCTCGATTTAGTGAACGGGGCTATAGTAGACGGAATATAAAAAAAGCCTATCATAGGGCTAAATACTCCACGCGTAATCGTCTACTGTATAAACCCCAGGGTGAGGAGAGAACCAATTGTGGTGACTAGTGTTGAGCATGCCGATACCGAGATCCGATACTTTTGTGGTATCAGGTATCGGTATCGGATACATAGAGATGTGTAAAATAAAGAATTAAAATAAAAAATATTGATATATTTACCTCTCCGGCGGCCCCTGGACTCAGCGCGGGTAACCGGCAGGCTTCTTGTTCAAAATCAGCGCTTTTAGGACCTGAGAATCACGTCCCGGCTTCTGATTGGTCGCGGGCCGCCCATGTGACCGCCACGCGACCAATCACAAGCCGCGACGTCATTCGCAGGTCCTTAACGCGCTCATTTTTAAAAAATGAGCGCGTTAATGGCTTTCAAAGACGTAGCGGCTTGTGATTGGTCGCGTGGCCGCGACCAATCAAAAGCCGCGACGTCACCGCAAACTATTAACGCGCTCATTTTTAAAAATGAGCGCGTTAATGACTTTCAAAGACGTAGCGGCTTGTGATTGGTCGCGGCCACGCGACCAATCACAAGCCGCGACGTCACCGCAAGCTATTAAAGCGCTAATTTTTAAAAATGAGCGCGTTAATGGCTTTCAAAGATGTAGCGGCCTGTGATTGGTCGCGTGGCCGCGACCAATCACAAGCCGCGACGTCTTTGAAAGTCATTAACGTGCTCATTTTTAAAAATGAGCGCGTTAATAGCTTGCGGTGACGTCGCGGCTTGTGATTGGTCGCGTGGCCGCGACCAATCACAAGCCGCTACGTCTTTGAAAGTCATTACCGCGCTCATTTTTAAAAAATGAGCGCGTTAAGGACCTGCGAATGACGTCACGGCTTGTGATTGGTCGCGTGGCGGTCACATGGGCGGCCCGCGACCAATCAGAAGCCGGGACGTGATTCTCAGGTCCTAAAAGCGCTGATTTTGAACAAAGAAGCCTGCCGGTTACCCGCGCTGAGTTCAGGGGCCGCCGGAGAGGTAAATATATCAATATTTTTTATTTTAATTCTTTATTTTACACATCCCTATGGATCCCAGGGCCTGAAGGAGAGTTTCCTCTCCTTCAGACCCTGGGAACCATGAGAATACCTTCCGATACTTGATGTCCCATTGACTTGTATTGGCATCGGATATCGGTATCGGCGATATCCGATATTTTTCGGGTATCGGCCGATACTATCCGATACCGATACTTTCAAGTATCGGACGGTATCGCTCAACACTAGTGGTAACCAACTTCGGTTTATTACAACCTATAATCCTCAGGCTGACAGAGTAAGATCGGCATTGACCAAAGCTTGGCCTATTTTGCAAACCGACCCCATCATTGGTAAATTCCTTCCAAAGAGACCTCTTCTCACTTATAGGCGAGCAAGGAATCTAAGAGACCTTTTAACTAGGAGTCACTACGACGGGCAGGGTCCTAGAACTTTCCTAGACGACATACCGGCCCCGGGGGGCTCTGTACCATGTGGCCGTTGCGTTGCGTGCCCGAACATGGACAGATGTGACAAATTCTTAAACTCTAATGGGTCCAAAGAATATACCATCAGGAGACGCATTACATGCACCTCCCGATATGTAATTTACTATGCTACCTGCCCGTGCGGATTGATTTATGTCGGGATGACCACCAGGCAGCTGAAGTTCAGAATCAGGGAGCATGTCCTAGGGATCGAGGCAGCTGCTACCCTGAACGATACATCTTTATTGAAGACCATCCCTAGGCATTTCTTAGCCCTACATCAAAGCAATAGTTCGCTCCTTAGGGTCCGCGGTATTGACATACTGAATGTCAATATCCGCGGGGGGAATCTATTTAAGCGCCTCGGCCAATTAGAAACACGCTGGATTTGGCTACTAAATACAGTGTGCCTATCAGGCTTGAACGAGAATATTAGTTATGCCCCTTATCTGTAGTCGTCGCACTGCTGCACATTGTCTTGCCTCTCCGCATCTTGTTTTTATATTTGATTTTAATATTTCTTTGTTCTCTGTTATTTAGGATCCGTAGTTTCATTTATTGTTACCCTGAATATTGGTGGCTCACTTTATACCGGCAGTATGAAGAAAGAAGTACGGCACTACAAGTGGACATGAAAAATTCTACAGAAACTTGTAACCCTTGGGCACAATTAAATTGGATGCCCGTACTTTTTTGTACTTATATTCTGTCTTCTTCCTACATGCCTGTTCTTGTTGTGATTATGTTGCCAATATTATATCTTACCATTGGGTGTGTTATGACTAATATTGCGCTTACTTGATATTATATGTTTTTGGCTGTATTGGGGGCATTGTAATTGGCATGTTATATGTACTCCACTATTAGGGCTCTTTAGGTTCTTTAGCATGAGGAGGGGTTGTTTCGTGTCTATTAGGCCACTTTTCAGCAATATGCATATGTTTAGGCATTAGCGATGTACTTTTTTATGTACCTTGGATAATCCTTGATCTGTGGCATGCCTTCAATCTGGCGGCCGTATTTGCGCCCTTGTACCTTTTCTGGCGCCCGTCTGGCCTCTCCATGTCCTTGCCCTTCTTTTTGCCCACTTCACTATTGGCCGCCGTATATTCTTTGGATACGTGCGCATGCGCCGCTCCATTCTTGCCGCCCCGGCCAATAGTCATGCACTTCCGGATGACGTGGGGCCCCACGTGCTTCCGGTTGTGCTGGCTGGACGCTGGGGGCGGACGGAGGTGCGCTGCATGGCACGATGTTTACTGCGGTCTGCTATAAATGACCGGTCCTTGCCCATTTGACACCATGCGCCCCCTGAGGAAGGTACATCTACTGAAACGCGCGTCGGGGTGTCTCGGTGTTCCCCGCGCTGGTCCGGACCCATTGCAGCAGGTAATATGCATAGTGGACCACTGTGTCCACATGCCTCTGTTTATATTCTTATATACTACCCATGACAATATCTAGCCTTTTTTGGCAGCATTATTTAGCCTCTTATGGCAGCACTGCTGATAACTGTATGAGCAGTAGGTGGTTGGTATGAGGCGATGTGTGCTTTACTATGCTAGCTGGGTGGTTCTGGGCCGTTGCCGGGGTCACCGTACCTTGGGTGACTGCTTCTTTATGTTGCCTGTGGCATGTACTTTGTCATCTGCTGGTCCCATTTGCACTATTTGTTTTGTTTTCTGTATGTAATTTTAAATTGTTTTGTAATAAAGATACTTTTAGTGGATTCAGTGACTGCAATCTTCTTTGGCTGTTCTGGTATCTCCTGGTATGGCAGATACATAGATGATACCCTCATTATTTGGGGGAGTGATGTGTCTGCCATACCGGGATTTGTGGAATACATTAACTCTAATAAATTTGGTATAAAATGTACATATGTTCAGGACCAAAAATCTATTTCTTTCTTAGACCTAGAATTGAGTGGTATTGCTGGTGAAGAAATCACTAGTCGAACTCATATAAAACCAATTAGTGGCAACACAATTTTACACGCTGACAGTAGTCACCCAGCCGACACTATAAAATCCATACCAGTAGGGGAGTTCACTAGGCTGAAACGAAATTGTAGGAAAGAAGAGGACAAATTGAAAGAACTCCATGAATTGAAAAATAAATTTAAAGCTAGGAATTATCCGAATTGGACAGTAGATAGGGCTATGAACATAGTGAAAAAAAAAACAAAGAGAGGACTTATTAGTCCCTATTAAAAATAGTACTTGCGTAAATAATAAAAATAAAAATAAAAAACATGCAAATAATTTACATCTATGTCTACAATTTCCCCCTCAATTTAATTTGATTAAAAAAATCATTAATAAAAGATTACCTATTCTTTATGAAGATGACACATTGCTAAATTTGCTACAGGATGGAGTAAATATAGTTGCAAGGAGGGCTCAAACGATTGGTGACATAATTGCCCCAAATTCACTTCAGCCCAAAACTGGATCTAAGTCTAATACCTGGTTAGATTGTAAAGGTTTCTATCTATGCGGTACCTGTTATGTTTGCTAATGACAAGTGTTATGAAGGCAATCCAGAGACACAGTGTGCTTAGCGATCAGAGCGCACACAGTGATCTGACAAATACCCAAAAACACAAGAACGAGCTCTGAGACGTGGAAACTCTGTAGACTGCACACCTGATCCTATCCTAAACACAACTAAAAGCGGCTGTGGATTGCGCCTAACAACTACCTAGGCAACTCGGCACAGCCTAAGAAACTAGCTAGCCTGAAGATAGAAAAATAGGCCTGACTTGCCCCAGAGAAATTCCCCAAAGGAAAAGGCAGCCCCCCACATATAATGACTGTGAGTAAGATGAAAAGACAAAACGTAGGGATGAAATAGATTCAGCAAAGTGGGGCCCGATATTCTAGGACAGAGCGAGGACAGTAAAGCGAACTTTGCAGTCTACCAAAAACCCTAAAGCAAAAACCACGCAAAGGGGGCAAAAAAGACCCACCGTGCCGAACTAACGGCACGGCGGTACACCCTTTGCGTCTCAGAGCTTCCAGCAGAACAAAAGACAAGCTGGACAGAAAAAAAGCAACAAAATAGCAAAAAGCACTTAGCTATACAGAGCAGCAGGTCACAGGAACAATCAGGAGAAGCTCAGATCCAACACTGAAACATTGACAAGGAGCAAGGATAGCAGCATCAGGCGGAGTTAAGTAATGAAGCAATTAACGAGCTCACCAGAACACCTGAGGGAGGAAGCTCAGAAGCTGCAGTACCACTTGTGACCACAGGAGTGAATTCAGCCACAGAATTCACAACAGTACCCCCCCCTTGAGGAGGGGTCACCGAACCCTCACCAGAGCCCCCAGGCCGACCAGGATGAGCCGCATGAAAGGCACGAACAAGATCGGAAGCATGAACATCAGAGGCAAAAACCCAGGAATTATCTTCCTGAGCATAACCCTTCCATTTAACCAGATACTGGAGTTTCCATCTAGAAACACGAGAATCCAAAATCTTCTCCACAATATACTCCAATTCCCCCTTCACCAATACCGGGGCAGGAGGCTCAACAGATGGAACCATAGGTGCCACGTATCTCCGCAACAACGACCTATGGAATACATTATGTATGGAAAAGGAGTCTGGGAGGGTCAAACGAAAAGACACAGGATTGAGAACCTCAGAAATCCTATACGGACCAATAAAACAAGGTTTAAATTTAGGAGAGGAAACCTTCATAGGAATATGACGAGAAGATAACCAAACCAGATCCCCAACACGAAGTTGGGGACCCACACGGCGTCTGCGATTAGCGAAAAGTTGAGCTTTCTCCTGGGACAAGGTCAAATTGTCCACTACCTGAGTCCAGATCTGCTGCAACCTATCCACCACAGAATCCACACCAGGACAGTCCGAAGACTCAACCTGTCCTGAAGAGAAACGAGGATGGAACCCAGAATTGCAAAAAAATGGAGAAACCAAGGTAGCCGAGCTGGCCCGATTATTAAGGGCGAACTCAGCCAACGGCAAAAAGGACACCCAATCATCCTGGTCTGCAGAAACAAAACATCTCAGATATGTTTCCAAGGTCTGATTGGTTCGTTCGGTCTGGCCATTAGTCTGAGGATGGAAAGCCGAGGAAAAGGATAGGTCAATGCCCATCCTACCACAAAAGGCTCGCCAAAACCTTGAAACAAACTGGGAACCTCTGTCAGAAACAATATTCTCAGGAATGCCATGCAACCGAACCACATTTTGAAAGAACAAAGGTACCAAATCAGAGGAGGAAGGCAATTTAGCCAAGGGCACCAGATGGACCATTTTAGAAAAGCGATCACAGACCACCCAAATGACTGACATCTTTTGAGAAACGGGAAGGTCAGGAATGAAATCCATCGAAATATGTGTCCAAGGCCTCTTTGGGACCGGCAAGGGCAAAAGCAACCCACTGGCACGAGAACAGCAGGGCTTAGCCCTAGCACAAATCCCACAGGACTGCACAAAAGAACGCACATCCCGCGACAGAGATGGCCACCAAAAGGATCTAGCCACTAACTCTCTGGTACCAAAGATTCCAGGATGACCAGCCAACATCGAACAATGAAGTTCAGAGATAAGTTTATTAGTCCACCTATCAGGGACGAACAGTTTCTCCGCTGGACAACGATCAGGTTTATTCGCCTGAAATTTTTGCAGCACCCGCCGCAAATCAGGGGAGATGGCAGACACAATGACTCCTTCCTTGAGGATACCCGCTGGCTCAGATAAACCCGGAGAGTCGGGCACAAAACTCCTAGACAGAGCATCCGCCTTCACATTTTTAGAGCCCGGAAGGTACGAAATCACAAAGTCGAAGCGGGCAAAAAATAACGACCAACGGGCCTGTCTAGGATTCAAGCGCTTGGCAGACTCGAGAGAAGTCAAGTTCTTATGATCAGTCAATACCACCACGCGATGCTTAGCTCCTTCAAGCCAATGACGCCACTCCTCGAATGCCCACTTCATGGCCAGCAACTCTCGATTGCCCACATCATAATTACGCTCAGCGGGCGAAAACTTCCTGGAAAAGAAAGCACATGGTTTCATCACTGAGCAATCAGAACCTCTCTGTGACAAAACCGCCCCTGCTCCAATCTCAGAAGCATCAACCTCGACCTGGAACGGAAGAGAAACATCTGGCTGACACAACACAGGGGCAGAACAAAAACGATGCTTCAACTCCTGAAAAGCTTCCACAGCAGCAGAAGACCAATTAACCAAATCAGCACCCTTCTTGGTCAAATCGGTCAATGGTTTGGCAATGCTAGAAAAATTACAGATGAAGCGACGATAAAAATTAGCAAAGCCCAGGAACTTTTGCAGACTTTTCAGAGATGTCGGCTGAATCCAATCCTGGATGGCCTGGACCTTAACTGGATCCATCTCGACAGTAGAAGGGGAAAAGATGAACCCCAAAAATGAAACTTTCTGCACACCGAAGAGACACTTTGATCCCTTCACAAACAAAGAATTAGCA
The DNA here is from genome assembly GCF_032444005.1 of Ranitomeya imitator. Lineage (NCBI taxonomy): Eukaryota > Metazoa > Chordata > Amphibia > Anura > Dendrobatidae > Ranitomeya > Ranitomeya imitator. Next base: position 269,822,778 of record NC_091287.1, on the reverse strand, counting down.
CGCAGGACCTGAAAAACCATTCTGACCTGCTTCACATGAGACTCCCAATCATCTGAGAAGATCAAAATGTCATCCAAGTAAACAATCAGGAATTTATCCAGATACTCACGGAAGATGTCATGCATAAAAGACTGAAACACAGATGGAGCATTGGCAAGTCCGAACGGCATCACTAGATACTCAAAATGACCCTCGGGCGTATTGAATGCAGTTTTCCATTCATCTCCTTGCCTGATTTTCACCAGATTATACGCACCACGAAGATCTATCTTAGTGAACCAACTAGCCCCCTTAATCCGAGCAAACAAGTCAGATAACAATGGCAAGGGATACTGAAATTTAACAGTGATCTTATTAAGAAGGCGGTAATCAATACACGGTCTCAGCGAACCATCCTTCTTGGCTACAAAGAAGAACCCTGCTCCCAGTGGTGATGACGATGGGCGAATATGTCCCTTCTCCAGGGATTCCTTCACATAACTGCGCATAGCGGCGTGTTCGGGCACGGATAAATTAAATAATCGACCTTTAGGGAATTTACTACCAGGAATCAAATTGATAGCACAATCACAATCCCTATGCGGAGGTAGGGCATCGGACTTGGGCTCTTCAAATACATCCTGATAATCAGACAAGAACTCTGGGACCTCAGAAGGGGTGGATGACGAAATCGACAAAAATGGAACATCACCATGTAACCCCTGACAACCCCAGCTGGATACCGACATGAAATTCCAATAAAATACTGGATTATGGGTTTGTAGCCATGGCAACCCCAACACGACCACATCATGCAGATTATGCAACACCAGAAAGCGAATAACTTCCTGATGTGCAGGAGCCATGCACATGGTCAGCTGGGCCCAGTACTGAGGTTTATTCTTGGCCAAAGGTGTAGCATCAATTCCTCTCAATGGAATAGGACACCGCAAAGGTTCCAAGAAAAACCCACAACGTTTAGCATAATCCAAATCCATCAGATTCAGGGCAGCGCCCGAATCCACAAACGCCATGACAGAAAACGACGACAAAGAGCATATCAAGGTAATGGACAGAAGGAATTTGGACTGTACAGTACCAATGACGGCAGACCTAGCGGACCGCTTAGTGCGCTTAGGACAATCAGAAATAGCATGAGTGGAATCACCACAGTAGAAACACAGACCATTCAGACGTCTGTATTCCTGCCGTTCAACTCTAGTCATAGTCCTATCGCACTGCATAGGCTCAGGTTTAACCTCAGGCAATACCGCCAAATGGTGCACAGATTTACGCTCGCGCAAGCGTCGACCGATCTGAATGGCCAAAGACAAAGACTCATTCAAACCAGCAGGCATAGGAAATCCCACCATGACATCCTTAAGAGCCTCAGAGAGACCCTTTCTGAACAAAGCTGCCAGCGCAGATTCATTCCACTGAGTGAGTACTGACCATTTCCTAAATTTCTGACAATATACTTCTATATCATCCTGACCCTGGCACAAAGCCAGCAAATTTTTCTCAGCCTGATCCACTGAATTAGGCTCATCGTACAGCAATCCGAGCGCCAGGAAAAACGCATCGACACTACTCAATGCAGGGTCTCCTGGCGCAAGAGAAAATGCCCAGTCTTGAGGGTCGCCGTGCAAAAAAGAAATAATAATCAAAACCTGTTGAATAGGATTACCAGAAGAATGAGGTTTCAAGGCCAGAAATAGCTTACAATTATTTTTGAAACTTAGAAACTTAGTTCTATCTCCAAAAAACAAATCAGGAATAGGAATTCTTGGTTCTAACATAGATTTCTGATCAATAGTATCTTGAATTTTTTGTACATTCATAACGAGATTATCCATTGAAGAGCACAGACCCTGAATATCCATGTCCACACCTGTGTCCAGAATCACCCAAATGTCTAGGGGAAAAAAAAAAAAGTGAACACAGAGCAGAAAAAAAAAAAAATGATGTCAGAACTTTTTCTTTCCCTCTATTGAGAATCATTAGTAGGCTCCTTGTACTGTTATGTTTGCTAATGACAGGTGTTATGAAGGCAATCCAGAGACACAGTGTGCTTAGCGATCAGAGCGCACACAGTGATCTGACAAATACCCAAAAACACAAGAACGAGCTCTGAGACGTGGAAACTCTGTAGACTGCACACCTGATCCTATCCTAAACACAACTAAAAGCGGCTGTGGATTGCGCCTAACAACTACCTAGGCAACTCGGCACAGCCTAAGAAACTAGCTAGCCTGAAGATAGAAAAATAGGCCTGACTTGCCCCAGAGAAATTCCCCAAAGGAAAAGGCAGCCCCCCACATATAATGACTGTGAGTAAGATGAAAAGACAAAACGTAGGGATGAAATAGATTCAGCAAAGTGGGGCCCGATATTCTAGGACAGAGCGAGGACAGTAAAGCGAACTTTGCAGTCTACCAAAAACCCTAAAGCAAAAACCACGCAAAGGGGGCAAAAAAGACCCACCGTGCCGAACTAACGGCACGGCGGTACACCCTTTGCGTCTCAGAGCTTCCAGCAGAACAAAAGACAAGCTGGACAGAAAAAAAGCAACAAAATAGAAAAGCACTTAGCTATACAGAGCAGCAGGTCACAGGAACAATCAGGAGAAGCTCAGATCCAACACTGAAACATTGACAAGGAGCAAGGATAGCAGCATCAGGCGGAGTTAAGTAACGAAGCAATTAACGAGCTCACCAGAACACCTGAGGGAGGAAGCTCAGAAGCTGCAGTACCACTTGTGACCACAGGAGTGAATTCAGCCAAAGAATTCACAACAGGTACCGCAGCGTGCAGTACATGTGCCCATGCGCAGCTGGGGAGTAAATTTTGGAACTCCGATAAAACTAAGAGTTACAATAAAAACAGCTTTATCAACTGTCATACGAAAAATGTAGTTTACAAAATAGACTGTACCATGTGTCAAATATCTTATGTGGGCTGCACGTCGCGTAAACTGAAAACACGCATAACGGAGCACCTTAGAGATGTCAATAGGTGCAATACTACTAATAGAAATGTATCAATGGCTGCAAAACATTTCTTTACGATACATAATGGGGACATTTCATCTTTTAAAGCGCATGGCATTGAAAAAATCTATCCGCCTAATCGAGGAGCAGATATTAAGAGACGCCTACTCACAAGAGAGGCGTTTTGGATTTATAATTTAAATACTCGCTTTCCCAAAGGCTTAAACAAACAAAACGAAATATTGTATCACTATTGCTAATTATTTAGTGTTATTTTTTAATTTGTATGTCAAATGTATATATATGTTTGCAGGACCTTCCGTATGAAATCATGTGATGTTAAGAGGGCGGAACCTTCACTATATATGTAGCTCTCATTTGTATTGTGACACAGGCATGAGTAAGACCGATCTAGGTTGAAACGCGTTGCCATAACTATTACAAACACCTGTCTGGTCCACCGGCTCTAAGGATTATGTTTTAACCATTTTGGATTAATAAAGACTTCATTTTTTTTTATCGGAGCTGGAGTACCTACTTTCTATTGGATTTGCTGCTGCTGGACGTCCAGGTCAGGACGAACTCCCGTGCTCCGTACCTGCTGGTCTGGTTGGTGAGCTGGCTATGGCTTTGTAAGCCGCTTTTCTATTTATGTGCTGAGACTGGGGTCCCCAGTTTGCGTCTCGGTTCTGGAGAGTGCTTTGTCGTCTTCTCAGCATTGAGCTAAGTCTCTCTTCCACATATCATCCCGAGACAAATGGGTTGGTAGAGAGAACCAACCAGACCTTGGTCACATATCTGCGACATTTTGTCTCAGCCAGGCAGGATGACTGGGCATGATTGCTATCATGGGTGGAGTTGCACTGAACAACGCCGTAGCCGACTCCACTGGACAAACCCCATTCCTCCTCAACTATGGTTAGCATCCGTGTCTACCTGTGCCGCCGACTTTAGGGTGGCAAACTGGGCTGTGGAGGCACGGGATATTTGTGACCGCACTCAGGATGCCATTCGGGCCTCCAATGAGAGAATGAGCTCCTCCGCCGATGCACATCGGTGTCCCGCTTGGACCTTTGCTCCTGGCAACTTGGTGTGGCTCTCCGCCCATAACATTAGGCTGCGAGTTGAGTCCGCTAAGTTTGCAGCTCGCTACTTGGGTCCCTTCAAGGTCCTCAAACAGGTTAACCCTCTATCGTTTAGCCCTTCCACCATGCCTGACACCTTTCATGTGTCCCTCTTGAAACCCGTATACATGTCCCGGTTTTCCGAGTCATCTGCTGGGACATCACGTTAGTCTATGGACAATTACGAGGTGAACACTATTTTGGGGTGCAAGGTGGTACGTGGCAAAAAATTTTATTTGGTGGACTGGAAGGGTTATGGTCCTGAGAGCCTGCTGAGCACGTTCGGGCTCCGCAGCTCATTGCTGCTTTTGAGCATAGCGAGGTCCAAAGAGGGGGGGACCCAGGAGGGGGGTAATGTTAGGGGTCGAGTTCCCACCTCTGCATAGGGGGAATCTCAGGCCATCTCCGCTGCGGTCTCCCATTCTTCCCCTGCCACAGTGGAGCCTGCTCGGCAGAGACATCAGTCCCAGCGTCTTGCTAGGTCTGACTCTGTACCAAGAGTTACTGCTGCTTTTCCTGCTTCTGCCATTGAAGTCAGTGCTGGGCAGCGGCGAGCAGACGCTTCAAGGACTAACTCCTGCTTTACTCATTCTGAGCATGCCCAGAGTAAGATCTCTCAGTGGAGATCGAGGGTCACATGTTCAGATTCTGCAGCTAAATCCATGGATCCTTCTAGAAAGGTCCTGTAGGTGCTCAGGCTCTGTAGCAGCTTCTCATTGGTCCTTCTAGGAAGGTCCTGTACGTGCTGCAACTATTTAAGGCTCGCATGGCCGTACGGCCATGCGCTAGTATCTTTCTAAGTTATGTGCTTTGCGCCTGTGCGGTCATGTAAGACTGTGTTCAGGGACCTGGCTGAAATAAGCCCCTAGAATGCTGGCACCTCCGGCAAGGAGATTGTGTTTGTATGTATTCAGGGACCAGGCTAAAATAAGCTCCTAGAATGCTGGCACCTCCAGCGAAGAGTTTTGTATGCGTGCATGACCACTGACTGCTCTCATTTGGGTAGTTAGCCTGTGCCTCTGTGAAAGTCTAACAGGGCAGAGTGCTTTGCTTTCACGGCTACTCTGTGATGTAACCGAGCTAGTTCATACCGCCATATAGTGCCGCCATTTGCTAGCAGTAGGTTCTCCTGCACGGTGGACCCCGGGCTGCGAACGCATCAACTACAGTAAAACATCTATATTTATTTGGTGCGTTCCGCTAGCCCTAACAAAGATGACCAAATGGACAAAGAACAAGAAGACAACCACCAATATACAGAAGAACAAGAGACAGAAGGCCAAGAAGCAGAAGAACAAGAAGCTGCAGAACAAAAAGCAGAAGAACATTAAGCATAAGACTAAAAATCAGAACAAAAGGTATTATCTAAATTATAAGCAGAAGAAGACTAAGCAGTGTATGGGGGTGAGTCCATTCCTCCTCGTGGTGCCCCTGGAAAAAACCTGCTGCTGCAGGCCAAACTGAACACGGACAAATCCTGTTGTAAATCTTTTGTGACAGGCAGAACAGAAGGTGTAATCTTCAAACTTTTATAGATAACAACTACAGGAATGCCTGTCACAAATAAGAATATAATGAAGAAGAAGAATATGAAGAATAATAGTTTAATAAAAAGAATATGAAGAATGTAAAAAAAGAATAATTGGAAGAAGGTGAAAAGAAGATGAATAAGGTGAAGAAGAAGATGATGAAAAAGATGCTGCTGCTGAGGATGACGAAGAAGAAAGTGTAGGAGAAGTAAAAATGAAGGTGAAGAGCATGGAAGTAGTGAAACATAAATATCTGACAAAATCTAAAAAATCTTAACATAGTCAATATCTTTGTAACTCCGAACGTCTTAAAAAAACAATTAATTCCTGCTATTCCATTTGATTGGGCTAAACCTCTATGCCTTTAATGTCACCTCCACCTCCCCCAGTACATCCTACATTATTCTTATTTGTTTCCTTCATGTAGAATTAACCTACAAGGAAAGAAAGGATTTATTTTAATTCCGATATTTTTGTCCCATTGACTTGCATTGGTATCTGGTATCGGTATCGGCGATATCCGATATTTTTTGGATATCCTCCGATCCAATCCGATACCGATATTTCCAAATATCGGAAGGTATCTCTCAACACTAGTTTTGATGAATAAAAGAAGGATTTTAATCCAGACAAAAATAAGTACGCCCAACCTATCAATGCTTGCTCTTGGGGATAAGTCCCTCTTGAATACTAGAGATGAAGTCAAATCCTCCTCCGGGGTGAAGATATTTATAGTCTTAATTTTATGAAGAATCAAAAGTTTAGTAGGGAAGCCCCATCTATATTTGATTTCCAGTTAAAATTGATTTGTGTTGTGCTTTCAGCAATTCCTCTTAATTTAATATTATTTCCCCTATTCCTATCATCCAAGTAGACCAATTTAGAATGCCACCTGCAGATCTAAATTTGCATATACTGATTATATTTGGTCAGGACTTTTGTCTTTCTCTCCATCACTTCAACTATTTTTGGTGGCTTCAAATAATTTATCTGGTCTTTCAAAAGCCAATTCTATATGGTCATTTAAGGCTTTGGTTAGACTTATAATTTTCTGCAGCATTTCTCTCAGTTGATGGAAGATCATCAATTCTTATGAAGACCTTAGGTCTGACGTCGCAGAATAGGGAACAATTCTGGTGTAACCTAGGTTTATTTTTCCATGGACCTTGTTTTGGAGAAAAACTCTCAGTATCATGATCAATAACCGAGTCAGCATGAAGAGTTGAGTCTCTGAAACCCCAGGATCACAGCTCTTTTCTTTTGGCTGAGAATGTTGTATCCATTTCATCAATAATGGGCCATTCTGAGTTTGACAAAGCAGGATTAAGTTGGTTAATCTTTTCAGAAGAAGTATTAATTTAAGTATCTGCTACCATTCCGGCAGCAAGTTCTTTAATTGAATTTCCCTTTATAACTGTGTCACTGTATGAAGTTACTGTAAGTTCTTTAAAAAAGGTTCCTCAGATTCCCTATCCTATTTACTTTTCCCAGGGGATTTAAACTTAAATGAACTAATGCATTTAGGAGAAATGACTAAGGTGGTTGAGGAAGTTTGAAAAGACGGGATATGAAAGACTTTATTTCTGAGGACTAGCCTTGCCCTCAGACATAGATAATTTACTAGTAGATGCAGCATTCATTTTATATTTAGCTGCTCTTTTGCCCATTTTGCTGAAGAAAAGACCAATAGTAGACTAAGTAACTGTTCTCCTCAACTTCAGAGCCTGAAATTAGTAACTAATAGGAATTAAACATTCAATAGCATATCTGTAAAAGCTGGATTTTCTGCTAGCTGATGACGTCACTTAGAGGAAATACCCAATTTGCAGTGTACACTGAATGCAATAAAAATTAAACTATCTTGTTGGTTAAAGGAAGATAAATCTTTTATTTAAAGCAAAACTTCTTCTTTTCAGTGCCTGTAGTTTAATATTCCAGTAAGAGCTTGTCAATTTGTGCCTGAAATGATAATACATTCAGGAGAATATACCTAGAAGGGTTGCCTTGACAATGGTGTAGTTTTCTTATGAAGCAAATGGCGAGAGATGAAAGAGCTTTATGGCAAGTGTAGGAACCAAACTAAAGTCACTGCTAAAGATGGGTGAAACAGAACATTAAAGTTCAACTTCCATACCGAACACCTACTGTCCAGGCACAGACAACAAACACTGAATTCACCAGGAAGTCCATCTTAGTGTACCAGTTCTGATCATTACAGTGCAGAAAATATCGCTTCTGATTGGCAGTAAAATCATCACCGCCGGTCAGACGGTTGCAGTTCCCACACTGTCAAATGGCAGTGTAAGCACACTGCTATGATCACAGGGTATAACGTTTACCTCCAGTAAACCTTCACCTGTAAACTGTTTATCCCCAGACATGGATTACAGCATGGGAAAAAACAATGGACATGTGAGGGATATTGTTGTTTTTTATTTTTGTTTTATTACAGGAGATGAGGGATTGAGTGGAATTAGTGTTTGCTTTTTAAAAAAAGAGTAAAAGTGTTTTATTTTATTTTAAATAAAAGACTTTATTATGGCTGTGTATTTCTTTACAATAACATTATAGGATTAGTAATGGATTAACACCTCTCCATTAGTAATCCGTGGGCTTGATGTCACCTGACAATATAAAGGTGACATCAACCAAAAAATATGAACCCCATTTGCCACTACTACAGGGCAAGTAGGAAGAGCTAGGCAAAGCATCAAAATTGGCAATTATAATAGGCGTGCCTTTTCTGGGCAGCTGCTGATTGCTATTTTTAGGCAAGGTGGCCAATATCCATGGTCCCTAAACAGCCTGAGAATAACAGCCCCCAGCTGTCTGCTTTAGCAAGGCTAATTGTCAAAAAGGGGGGAACCACATACCTTTTTAATTATTTATTTAAATATTTAAAAATACAGCATGGGAGCCCATCTATTCTTGTTAACCAGCCTTGCATAAGGTGACAGATGAAGGTTGCAGCCTCCAACTGTGAGCTTTGCATGGCTGGTTAACAAAAATATAAGAGAATCCATGCCATTTTTTTTTAAATAATTTATTTACATTGCAGGTGCCAGCTGATGAAAACTCCTGTCAGCCCCTCTTGCTCTCACTGTTATTAGCAGCAGCTGGCGTTGGCTGAAGGACGCAGTAGTCCCATCAACCAACACGAGTGAAACTTTTTACCTCGATCAAAGCTGCACACTCATGCTGTCCTTTGACAGCTTGGGAACCTTGGCAGTCTGACTGGCGGTGATGATTTTATCGCCGTTCAGAAGCGTTGTTTGCCGCACTGTCATGCACATGATAGTGTGGCAAACATTGGATGTTTGGGCCCCCATTCAAGTGAATGGGGTCCGGGTTTTGAGTCCGGGTACTGTTCTGGTACCTGAACCCAAACTTAACTGTTTGGCATACCCACCGGACGTGAGCATTCAAGTGTCCGCCTATCTCTAATCACTACACACAAGATGAGATAAAATAAATCCTGCAGGATAACAGTTGCAATCAATGAGGTTCTTACTTAATATAATTAACAACAGAGGAACTCCTTTAGTAACTGTATCCTATGTTATTTTCAAGATGATGATCCTTTCCTAAGTGACAATATTCAAAGGATACTGTGTCTAACAGGTAACTACGTCACTGGATATAGGTGTCAGTATTCTGGGTTTTCCAAGTCATCTTGTGAATGATTTTGCCCTTTGTTAAGATGGAGTTTCCTGTTTTTGTCTGCCCTACTTCCTGTTTGTTTGTTTAAAACCTGGCTCAGGTGTCAGCCTCTTTGCTGGAGTATTCTGCTTCCATTTTCTCTTCAGCTCAGTTGTTTGTTCTACTGTGCTTCTACTTGTGGCTCTGGACATTCTCTGCCTATGTAAGCTAAACTCTCAGACTGTTGGCTTTGGAACTTAATCCTTGGTTCACTCCTCCTGGTAAGAACTCTGTTTTTGAACTGTGTTTTGGAACTATGTTGCTGGACTGTTTTTGCTACTTAATCCTTCATTTACTCCCCCCGGTGGGAGCTACTGAAATTTACACCGGTATAATACTTTAATGTGAACTTGTTCTGGACTTACCCGTGTTTATGCCACAACTGAGATCAACTTGAGAACTTGTTTCTGGACTTACCCATTTTCATGCCACACCTGGAATTAACCTGAGGACTTTTTCTGGACTTCCCTGGGTTTACTACATACCTGAATTTTACTCTTTCTGCACCAACAGTGTTTTGCATCTGCACCACGTCACCTGTCACACTCACCTTGCTGAGGACTCTGCCCTAAGAACTCTTCCGATTTGCTGTATATGGTTAAGGGACTTGTTTCATTGCGGGTTATCAGTATATTGTTTGGGGTGTTATTGCTGTGGTACAAATACACTATTTGCCCTAAAGAAACCCGTCTCTGTCTGTTCATTGCCCCATGCTAACAGAATCCTAGAGTTCCTACAATAGTATTACAATAGGAGTCATTAGACAGTAAATTTTCCAATACTCAGCAATAATCTCCCACTAGCTTCTAGTGGGAGATTATTACTTTATTCAGTCACCTGCCTGGACAAATTAGGTATAGGACTATTCAAGGAGAATTCCTACATCTTCCAGTATAGAAATCATTAAGGAAATCCTTCTTTATCCCCTTTACCACCTGAGACATCTAATGTGACCTCCCCGTTTGTTGCAGGCTCCAGTGATGAGCCCGCAACTTTCCCCGCACATGGCAGCTGATTTGAACAGCTGACATGTGCCCCTAACAGCTGTGGTTGGAATCCACCCATGGCTGGTAACGTGTTAAATTCCAAAGTCGATCTATGACAGCAACAATTTAACACAATCTCATCAGAAGCGCGTCATTAAACCCACCCATCGGTGCCAATGTCACATGACTGCATGTCACTGATGGGTTGGTATGACAACCTTGGGTCTGCAGGAGACCCCTGTGGTTGTTATTGCTGGATAGCTATAAGTGCTGCACAGTGATCGGTGCTCATAGCAAGTAAGCATTTCCGCTACTTAGAGCAGGGCTGTAGCAAATGATAGATAGCAGCTTCTAGTCTCCCATGGAGACGATTGAAGCAGGTAAAAAGCTTTTAAAAATATTAAAAAATGAAAAAATATAAACATTTAAATCACCCCCCATTTGCCCCATTCAACATAAAACAATATTAAAAGGTTATATAAAATTTTTTGGTACCATCGCGTTCAAAATCACCCTACCTATCATTACATTATATGGGCAGCACGGTGGCACAGCAGCCTTGCAGCGCTGGAGTCCTGGGTTCTAATCCCACCCTGGACAACATCTGCAAAGAGTTTGTATGTTCTCTCCGTGTTTGCGTGGGTTTCCTCTGGGTGCTCCGGTTTCCTCCCACATTCCAAAGACATCCTGATAGGGTATTTAGATTGTGAGCCCCATCAGGGACAGTAATGATAATGTGTGCAACCTGTAAAGCGCTGCGGAATATGTTAGCGCTATATAAAAATAAAGATTATTATTATTATTATTATTACATGAAAATAATTATTTTAATAGGTAAACGGCGTAACAAGAAAAAAAATCAAACTGCCAGAATTACTTTTTTTTTCGTTGCCCCAACATTGCATTAAAATACAATAAGGACTAAAAGATCGTGCCTATAAAAAATAAGTCCTCACTCAGCCACAGATCATATAAATGGACACCCTCTCTGAAAGTGGCAACTTTTTTTTTTTTTAGAAATGTCTTAATTTTTTACCCCCTGAATTAAAAAAAAAATGCATGTTTCATATCTATGAACTTATCATGATAGGAAGAATGGTAAAACAGCAAAACAAAAACCAATTGAGGAATTGCACTTTTTTGCAAATTTGAAATTTTTCTTCTTTTTCCTGTACTTGTGTATGGCAAAAAGAATAGTGTTGTTCAAAAGTACAACTCGTCTTGCAAAAAGCAAGCTCTCAAATAACCTTATTGATGGAAAAAAAATATATATTATGGCTCTGGGAAGAAGGGGAGCAAAAACGGAAACTCAAAAATGGAAAAACTTAAGGTCGTGAAGGGTTAAGTAACTGTATGAGGATGTATGAGGATATGAAAGATTTGGATCTGGAGCATGGAGCACTACTAATTACTCCATCATTGCCCATGCCACGCCCATAAACAAATGTTTTTAAGTATTTTTAAAGTTAAAAACAATCCTTACTGTGCCAGTTTAACCAATGAAAAATAGTTCATTTGGGAAAAAATATCCATTTAAAGCAATAGTTACCTGATATTGCTGCATCTATGACCCTATATGCAGGGGCATGTAAAAATGTGGGCACCCCTAATCAAAATTGCTGTTATTGTGAACAATTAAGAAAGATGAAGAAGAAACTATCTTTAAAAGGATTAAAATTGAAGATGACACATTTCATTTGTATTTTAGGATTTTTAGTATATATATATATATATATATATATATATATATATATATTAATGTTTTACATTTTAAAAATTGCAAAATGGAAAATGGGCCAATGCAAATGTTTGAACACCCTTGGAAATTTGAGAACTCAGACATCTTTGATCAAGGTCTCAGACCTTGATAAGCCTGTTAGGGTATGTGCACACGATCAGGAGGAATGGCTCAGTATTTCTTCAGGATTTCACGCAGGTGAATTCTGCACCAAATCTGCACCAAATCTGATTCTGAGGTCACTAACAGGTCCCCTGCGCTTTTGATGCATTTTTACATGCATTTTTTATGTGCTTTTTTATGTGCGTTTCTGATGCATTTTTTCATTGCATGCATTTTTTTATCTCTTGAAATAAAGCTAATTGAAAGTTGGCTTCTTGGAAGGAAACAAAAGTGAATTCCTGTTTGCAGATATATTGAGGGTATGTGCACATGAACAGTAAACGCTCCGTACATCTGTAGTGTCCAACTTGCAGCGTCCAGCTGTTACAGCATAGTGGATAGGATTTTAAGAAATCCCATGCCCACTATGTGGGCACTGGCGCCCGCGGCTTACCTGCAGAGCTGGACATGTGGCGCATCTTTCCAGACTGCAACATGTCAATTTATGACCAGGGTGCAGCAGTCTGTTTACCTTGGAAGGTTAGTAAAAATAGTTGGATCCCCTCAAAATAGAATAGTGTGGGGTCCCCCCTATTTTTTTAACCAGCCAAGGAAAAAGAAGACAGCTGCAACCTGGTATTCTCAGGCTGGCAAGGCCCATGGATTTTGGCCCTCACCAACTTAAAAATAGCAGCCTGCAGTTGCCCCAAAATTGGCGCATCCAAAGATGTGCCAATTTTGGTGCTTTGCCAGGCTTTTCCCACTTGCCCTGTAGCGGTGGCAAGTGGGGTTCATATTTGTGGGGTTGATGTCACCTTTGTATTGTCAGGTGACATGAAGCACATGACTCAGTAATGGAGAGGTATCTATAAGACACCTCTCCATTACATATCCTATAGTTTTATGGTAAATTAACACACAGCCAGAATAAAGTATTTTAATTGAAAGAATGACACAAACTCCTTTAATAGATGTTAATTAAACCATATTTACGGCAATGCCTATTCCACCGATGCCCTCATTCTGTAAGAGAATTAAAATAAAAAAGCAACAATATTATTACCTGTCTGCCGAGAAGATATACATACTGTCCGATCACGAGTTCAACTGTGCTGCACCTGGATGCCTTTGACTGAATGGTGACATTATGCTACCATTAAGCCTGAAATCCAGAACACAGCAGAGCTTGAAGATGATCACCAAAGATAATATTTGCTCCCGACAGTCACATGCACTGCAGCTCATGCAATCAGCTAGCAGATCATGAGAACTTGGCTAGTGACCGGAGATATACCCATCCTCAGTGGTCACATGCACTGCAGGTCCCGCAATCAGAACTCTTGAAATTCCATCCACTATGCTGTAACATCTGGATGCCACAGGTTGGATGCTACATAAACCCGCAGCGATAACTGACCACAGGAACATACCCTTAGGGCAATGGCTTGTTGTGGAGACATGAGGGTCAGTGGGTACTCTCATCCGCATGGACCAAGGCTCATCCTAGTGAAAGCCCACACTCCTTCCCCATGGGCAAAATACTACTTAGCAGACACTGGGTGAGGGTAAAACCGTGTGGTAAAACCTTATTAAATCACCAGCAGGCAATAACATACAGTACAGTCTCTGCAAGTACATAAGACAGTACAAATCACAGAGTTTCCGCTGGCTTGCCAAGATGAGAACAGCTGCGACTTTGGGGCTTCCAGGGCCAACTACCCACATCAGTGGCAACCTTATTTGGCAAACACCCACAGAGAGGAGGTAACAACAAGTTAAGGAAGGTGACAGTCCATTGAGGTATGTAGCCAGTTGATCTAATTGTCCCAACCTGGGTTCTCCAGTTGTCTCCATTGTATCAGTGATGAGCAGTGAATAAAATCTGTATTACTCCAGCTGTAGCCAAGGTGTCTGGCTGCTGTTCTGTAAAGTCTCTCTGCAGAAGGATAGAGATCCTTTTTAAACACACATCTGTCTTTCAGGCCATCATCCACAGGTCATAGTAACATAGTAACATAGTAACATAGTTAGTAAGGCCAAAAAAAGACATTTGTCCATCCAGTTCAGCCTATATTCCATCATAATAAATCCCCAGATCTACGTCCTTCTACAGAACCTAATAATTGTATGATACAATATTGTTCTGCTCCAGGAAGACATCCAGGCCTCTCTTGAACCCCACGACTGAGTTCGCCATCACCACCTCCTCAGGCAAGCAATTCCAGATTCTCACTGCCCTAACAGTAAAGAATCCTCTTCTATGTTGGTGGAAAAACCTTCTCTCCTCCAGACGCAAAGAATGCCCCCTTGTGCCCGTCACCTTCCTTGGTATAAACAGATCCTCAGCGAGATATTTGTATTGTCCCCTTATATACTTATACATGGTTATTAGATCGCCCCTCAGTCGTCTTTTTTCTAGACTAAATAATCCTAATTTCGCTAATCTATCTGGGTATTGTAGTTCTCCCATCCCCTTTATTAATTTTGTTGCCCTCCTTTGTACTCTCTCTAGTTCCATTATATCCTTCCTGAGCACCGGTGCCCAAAACTGGACACAGTACTCCATGTGCGGTCTAACTAGGGATTTGTACAGAGGCAGTATAATGCTCTCATCATGTGTATCCAGACCTCTTTTAATGCACCCCATGATCCTGTTTGCCTTGGCAGCTGCTGCCTGGCACTGGCTGCTCCAGGTAAGTTTATCAGGTCAGGGGAAAGGAGGGATGAAGTCAACACTCATTGTTCACGTATGCAATCAATCTGCATTGTTTGTCCTTCAGTGTTTGCAGGTCAAAAAGCTACATGGAGTTATGCAATGGCAATCAACCTATTAGCAAACATCAATTGTTCAATGACCCTGCATCCCTGTCATCCAAATATAGCAGCACAACAAACTGTAGGAGCTGATATAAACGGTATAGAGCAGCCCTTCATCATTTCAACAAATATCAATTAAAGTGTCAATGTTCAGACTGATATAAACGATGGCTTATGTCTTTTGACAAAAATAAATGCTGCTTGGTCACACTTGTTCAATATCATCATTAGGAAAGGCCAGGGGAAGCAAATTTCCCAGCTTTAGAAAATCACAGCCTCTTTTAACCTTGTGCAGAAAAAGCAGCCAGAGGTTCTTTTAAATAGCTGCCTAGCACTCTGAAAATTAAAATGGTGGAGGCCCAAAAAGCAGAAGGCTATAAGAAGATAGCAAAGCATTTTCAAGTTGCCATTTCCTTAGTTTGAAATGCAATTAACAAATGGCAGTTAGCAGGAACATTGAAGGTCAAGACAAGGTTTGGAAGACCAAGCAAAATATCAGTGAGAGCTGCTCATAGGATTGCTATAGAGACAAATTAGAACCCCAGCTTGACTGCAAAAGACCTTCAAAAAGATTTAGGAGACACTGGAGTTGTGATACATTGTTCTACTCTTCAGAGACACCTGCACAAAGATATCCTTCATAAAGGAATCATCAGAAGAAAACCTCTTCTGTGTCCTCACCATAAAACTCAGCATCAAAAGTATGTAAAAGAACATCTAAACAAGCCTGATGCATCTTGGAAACAAATCCTGTGGACCAATAAGGTTAACATACAAATATTTGGCCACAATAATCAAAGGTATTTGTGAAGAAAAAAGGCATACTGTATAATTTCAGGAAACCAACATCTTGCCAACCAGTAAGCATTGGGATGGATCGATCATGCCTTGGGGTTGTGTTACAGTCAGTGGCACGGGGAATGTTTTTGGGTACAAATATCAAAAGACTGAACATCACTTTCAAACAGAATTCAGGTGTGAACAGGTGCTTATCAAGAGTAGCCATCTCCATATACAAACAACAAATGAACACTCTGTAGCGCTATAGCATGCACAGATGAGATATGAAATTTGAATTGCTTTACTGCACTAGAAAATATGAAAAATTGAGAATGCTTGGTGCATAAATTTGCCAATTCATGTGTACCCGACAGCTACAATAAGGTGATTCTCATTGCTGGGATCTGCCTAATGTGAATTCTCTCCTCGACTGAAGTCTACATCTCTATGAGAAGGTAGGATCCTGCTGTAAACAGACCTTAGGCTAAGGGATGGAGTGCTTAGTCAGAGAGTCTATGTATGGAAAAGTCTGATCGTCACTTTCAAACAGAACTCAGGTGTGAACAAGTGCTTACTAAGAGTATCCATCTCCATATACAACCAACAAATAAAGTAGCACTCTGTAGAGCTATAGCATGCAAACATGAAATATGAAACTTGAATTGCATTTTTGCACTAGAAAGTATGAAAAATTTGTGTGTTCCCAGCAACCATGTTAAGGCAATTCTCATTTCTGGGACTTGCCTAATGTGAATCCTCTCTTAGACTAAAGTCTATATCAAAATGGGAAGGTAGGCTCCTGCTGTAATTAAAAATGCCTGAGGCTGAGAGGTGGAGTGCTCAGTCAATGTGCCTATGTGTACAAATATCAAAAGACTAACCGTCACTTCCAAACAGAAATTAGGTGTAAACAGGTGCTTACTAGAGTAGCTATCGCCATATATAAACAAGAAATAAAGTAGTGCTACAGCTTGCAAACATGAAATATGAAACTTGATTTACATTACTGCACTAAATAAAAAAATAGTGAAAACATAGTGCATAAATTGGAAAAATTCATGTATACACGGCGACCACAAAAAAAATCATTAAGGGTGCTACTTTTTTGTCAAAATCCACAGTAAACTACTTCAAAAGACACAAACTGAAAGTCCTACAATGGCCCTTACAATCCTCTGATCTGAACATCATTGAATATCTGATGCTAGGCCTCAAAATAGCAGTTCTTATTATGGAGTGTGGAGGAGTAGAGTGCCTCCAATCCTGTACTGGCCAACCAAACATGGTCTCTGCAGTAAATCCGTTGTGTTCCTCATGTAGAATAAAAAAGCAGTGACAAACAACCTCAATACTCTATCAAGATACAGCTCCACATTTTGGCCCAAACTGTTAATTCCAGACAGAGTGGGTCTCCCATTTAACAGACAAAAACCCTTAAATTGTTGCCATTGTTGGATGTTCTGGAAGTAAGAAGGTAAAATTGTCCTTACTGATGAGGTTATTAGCTTTAGAGTCCATTAACAATGAGAACAATTTTTTAAGAATGGTGAAATGGGGTATGGAGATGCATGCTTGTCACATTCATCATGATCTGTAGCATAACTTATACCATGATCTGTGGCATGACTTACACCATGAATCTTGCTTCATTCGCTGACTGGAATAAGATTTTTGGCAATCTGCATGGAAATGCACCATACTTTTCAGTTGTGCCTAAGGCATGTAACGTTGTCTTTTCATCTTAACTCACAGTCATTATATGTGGGGGCTGCCTTTTCCTTTGGGGTATTTCTCTGAGGCAAGGTAGGCTTATTTTCTATCTTCAGGCTAGCTAGTTTCTCAGGCTGTGCTGAGTTGCATAGGGAGCGTTAGGCGCAATCCACGGCTGCCTCTAGTGTGGTTGGAGAGGATTAGGGATTGCGGTCAGCAGAGTTCCCACGTCTCAGAGCTCGTTCTTTGTTTTTGGGTTATTGTCAGGTCACTTTGTGTGCTCTGACCTCTATGTCCATTGTGGTACTGAATTACCTTATCATAACAGTACTGGAGGCCCAAAGTACTAATGATTCTCAATAGAGGGAAAAAAGAAGTTCTGAGACCATTTTTTTTTCTCTGCACTGTGTTTTGTCTTTTTTTTCCCCTAGACATTTGGGTGGTTCAGGACACAGGTGTAGCGATGGACATTAAAGGTCTGTCTTCATGTGTGGATCAGCTCACGGCAAGAGTACAAAATATTCAAGACTTTGTGGTTCAGAATTCTATGTTAGAACCGAGAATTCCTATTCCTTATTTGTTTTTTGGAGATAGAACTAAATTTCTGAGTTTCAAAAATAATTGTAAACTATTTCTGGCTTTGAAACCTCGCTCCTCTGGTGACCCAGTTAAACAAGTTAGGATCATTATTTCTTTTTTACGTGGCGACCCTCAGGACTGGGCATTTTCTCTTGCGTCAGGAGATCCTGCATTAAGTAATATCGATGCGTTTTTCCTGGCGCTCGGATTGCTGTACGATGAACCTAATTCAGTGGATCAGGCAGAGAAAAATTTGCTGGCTCTGTGTCAGGGTCAGGATGAGATAGAGGTATATTGTCAGAAATTTAGAAAGTGGTCCGTACTCACTCAATGGAATGAAGGTGCGCTCGCAGCTATTTTCAGAAAGGGTCTCTCTGAAGCCCTTAAGGATGTCATGGTGGGATTTCCTATGCCTGCTGGTCTGAATGAGTCTATGTCTTTGGCCATTCAGATCGGTCGACGTTTGCGTGAGCGTAAATCTGTGCACCATTTGGCGGTATTACCTGAGCTTAAACCTGAGCCTATGCAGTGCGATAGGACTTTGACCAGAATTGAGCGGCAAGAACACAGACGTCTGAATGGGCTGTGTTTCTACTGTGGTGATTCCACGCATGCTATCTCTGATTGTCCTAAGCGCACTAAGCGGTTCGCTAGGTCTGCCACGATTGGTACGGTACAGTCAAAATTTCTTCTGTCCGTTACCTTGATCTGCTCTTTGTCATCGTATTCTGTCATGGCATTTGTGGATTCAGGCGCTGCCCTGAATTTGATGGACTTGGAGTATGCTAGGCGTTGTGGGTTTTTCTTGGAGCCCTTGCAGTGTCCTATTCTATTGAGAGGACTTGATGCTACGCCTTTGGCCAAGAATAAGCCTCAGTACTGGACCCAGCTGACCATGTGCATGGCTCCTGCACATCAGGAGGTTATTCGCTTTCTGGTGTTGCATAATCTGCATGATGTGGTCGTGTTGGGGTTGCCATGGCTACAAGTCCATAATCCAGTATTAGATTGGAAATCCATGTCTGTGTCCAGCTGGGGTTGTCAGGGGGTACATGGTGATGTCCCATTTCTGTCAATTTCGTCATCCACCCCTTCTGAGGTTCCAGAGTTCTTGTCTGATTACCGGGATGTATTTGATGAGCCCAAGTCCGATACCTTACCTCCGCATAGGGATTGTGATTGTGCTATCAATTTGATTCCTGGTAGTAAATTCCCAAAAGGTCGACTGTTTAATTTATCTGTGCCTGAGCACGCCGCTATGCGGAGTTATGTGAAGGAGTCCTTGGAGAAGGGGCATATTCGCCCATCATCGTCGCCATTAGGAGCAGGGTTCTTTTTTGTAGCCAAGAAGGATGGTTCGCTGAGACCTTGTATAGATTACCGCCTTCTAAATAAGATCACGGTTAAATTTCAGTACCCTTTGCCGTTGTTATCTGATTTGTTTGCTCGGATTAAGGGGGCTAGTTGGTTCACCAAGATAGATCTTCGTGGTGCATATAATCTTGTGCGTATTAAGCGAGGCGATGAATGGAAAACTGCATTTAATACGCCCGAGGGCCATTTTGAGTATCTAGTAATGCCATTCGGACTTGCCAATGCTCCATCAGTGTTTCAGTCCTTTATGCATGACATCTTCCGAGAGTACCTGGATAAATTCCTGATTGTGTACTTGGATGACATTTTGATCTTCTCGGATGATTGGGAGTCTCATGTGAAGCAGGTCAGAACGGTGTTTCAGGTCCTGCGGGATAATTCTTTGTTTGTGAAGGGATCAAAGTGTCTCTTTGGTGTTCAGAAGGTTTCATTTTTGGGGTTCATCTTTTCCCCTTCTACTATCGAGATGGACCCTGTTAAGGTCCAAGCCATCCATGATTGGACTCAGCCGACATCTCTGAAAAGTCTGCAAAAGTTCCTGGGCTTTGCTAATTTTTATCGTCGCTTCATCTGCAATTTTTCTAGTATTGCTAAACCATTGACCGATTTGACCAAGAAGGGTGCTGATGTGGTCAATTGGTCTTCTGCTGCTGTGGAAGCTTTTCAAGAGTTGAAGCGTCGTTTTTCTTCTGCCCCTGTGTTGTGTCAACCAGATGTTTCGCTTCCATTCCAGGTCGAGGTTGATGCTTCTGAGATTGGAGCAGGGGCTGTTTTGTCGCAGAGAAGTTCTGATTGCTCGGTGATGAAACCATGCGCCTTCTTTTCCAGGAAGTTTTCGCCTGCTGAGCGAAATTATGATGTGGGCAATCGAGAGTTGCTGGCCATGAAGTGGGCATTCGAGGAGTGGCGTCATTGGCTTGAAGGAGCTAAGCATCGCGTGGTGGTCTTGACTGATCATAAGAACTTGACTTATCTCGAGTCTGCCAAGCGGTTGAATCCTAGACAGGCTCGTTGGTCATTGTTTTTTGCCCGTTTTGACTTTGTGATTTCGTACCTTCCGGGCTCTAAAAATGTGAAGGCGGATGCTCTGTCTAGGAGTTTTGTGCCCGACTCTCCGGGTTTATCTGAGCCGGCGGGTATTGTCAAAGAGGGAGTAATTGTGTCTGCCATCTCCCCTGATTTGCGGCGGGTGCTGCAAAAATTTCAGGCTAATAAACCTGATCGTTGCCCAGCGGAGAAACTGTTTGTCCCTGATAGGTGGACGAATAAAGTTATCTCTGAGGTTCATTGTTCGGTGTTGGCTGGTCATCCTGGAATCTTTGGTACCAGAGAGTTAGTGGCTAGATCCTTTTGGTGGCCATCTCTGTCGCGGGATGTGCGTTCTTTTGTGCAGTCCTGTGGGATTTGTGCTCGGGCTAAGCCCTGCTGTTCTCGTGCCAGTGGGTTGCTTTTGCCCTTGCCGGTCCCAAAGAGGCCTTGGACACATATCTCTATGGATTTTATTTCAGATCTTCCCGTCTCTCAAAAGATGTCAGTCATTTGGGTGGTCTGTTATCGCTTCTCTAAGATCGTCCATTTGGTACCCTTGTCTAAATTACCTTCCTCCTCTGATTTGGTGCCATTGTTCTTCCAGCATGTGGTTCGTTTACATGGCATTCCAGAGAATATTGTTTCTGACAGAGGTTCCCAGTTTGTTTCGAGGTTTTGGCGAGCCTTTTGTGGTAGGATGGGCATTGACTTGTCTTTTTCCTCGGCTTTCCATCCTCAGACTAATGGCCAGACCGAACGAACCAATCAGACATTGGAAACATATCTGAGATGCTTTGTTTCTGCTGATCAGGATGATTGGGTGTCCTTTTTGCCTTTGGCTGAGTTCGCCCTTAATAATCGGGCCAGCTCGGCTACCTTGGTTTCGCCGTTTTTCTGCAACTCTGGGTTCCATCCTCGTTTCTCTTCAGGGCAGGTTGAGTCTTCGGACTGTCCTGGTGTGGATACTGTGGTGGACAGGTTGCAGCAGATTTGGACTCACGTAGTGGACAATTTGACCTTGTCCCAGGAGAAGGCTCAACGTTTCGCTAATCGCAGACGCTGTGTGGGTCCCCGACTTCGTGTTGGGGATTTGGTTTGGTTATCTTCTCGTCATATTCCTATGAAGGTTTCCTCTCCTAAGTTTAAACCTCGTTTCATTGGTCCGTATAGGATTTCTGAGGTTCTTAATCCTGTATCTTTTCGTCTGACCCTTCCAGATTCTTTTTCCATACATAACGTATTCCATAGGTCATTGTTGCGGAGATACGTGGCACCTATGGTTCCATCTGTTGATCCTCCTGCCCCGGTTTTGGTGGAGGGGGAGTTGGAGTATATTGTGGAGAAGATTTTGGATTCTCGTGTTTCAAGACGGAAACTCCAATATCTGGTTAAGTGGAAGGGTTATGCTCAGGAAGATAATTCCTGGGTCTTTGCCTCTGATGTCCATGCTCCCTATCTTGTTCGTGCCTTTCATATGGCTCATCCTGGTCGTCCTGGGGGCTCTGGTGAGGGTTCGGTGACCCCTCCTCAAGGGGGGGTACTGTTGTGAATTCTGTGGCAGAGCTCCCTCCTGTGGTCACAAGTGGTACTTCGGCTGATTCTCTCTGTGAGCTTCCGTTGGTGGAGGAGAGTGGTACTGCGGCTTCTGAGTTTCCTTCCTCAGGTGATGTGGTGAAGTCGTTAGGTGCTGTTCTATTTAACTCTACCTAGTGCTTTGATCCAGGCCTCCAGTCAATGTTCTAGTATTGGACCTGTTTCCTCCTGGATCGTTCCTGTGGCCTGCTGCTCTGCATAGCTAAGTTCTGCTTTGCTATTTTGTTTGCTGTATTTTTCTGTCCAGCTTGTCTATTTGTTTTTTCCTGCTTGCTGAAAGCTCTGGGACGCAGAGGGTGTACCTCCGTGCCGTTAGTTTGGTACGGAGCGTCTTTTTGCCCCCTTTGCGTGGTTTTTGTAGGGTTTTGTGTTGACCACAAAGTTACCTTTCCTATCCTCGCTCTGTTCAGAAAGTCGGGCCTCACTTTGCTAAATCTATTTCATCTCTACGTTTGTCTTTTCATCTTAACTCACAGTCATTATATGTGGGGGCTGCCTTTTCCTTTGGGGTATTTCTCTGAGGCAAGGTAGGCTTATTTTCTATCTTCAGGCTAGCTAGTTTCTCAGGCTGTGCCGAGTTGCATAGGGAGCGTTAGGCGCAATCCACGGCTGCCTCTAGTGTGGTTGGAGAGGATTAGGGATTGCGGTCAGCAGAGTTCCCACGTCTCAGAGCTCGTTCTTTGTTTTTGGGTTATTGTCAGGTCACTGTATGTGCTCTGACCTCTATGTCCATTGTGGTACTGAATTACCTTATCATAACATTTCCCTGAGCCAGACAAGTTGATATAATTTGGACATTAATAGGCTGTGATAGTGTTAAAAGGCTCAACGGAGTTCAGTATAGTCCTAGGGGACCTCTGTGATATACACATCTTTTCAGGACAAATAGGGGATCAGCTGGCAAATACAGATTTAAAAAAAAATTGCTCATGTCTACTAGGTATCCTTCTTCAAGGCTTTTTGACTAAGATAGCACACACTTAGGGAATAGTTTTAGAGCACCTCTTAAAAAGAACACCAAAATTGTTCATATATAGAAAATTATATGCATGCAATGAAAGTCTGGCACGTTAAAGTAAAAAAAAATCAGCCTTAATTTCTACCTTTCCTTCTTCATCATTCCCAGTCACAGTGTTACTGAATTAATTCCAAATCCTATTAACATCAAAGTCAGTTACTGTTATTTCTTCGAATATTTTATACTGAACTATGCTAATATTTTAACATTGTCTATAAAGGTTAGTTTTAAACTTTTTATCTACTCTAGCTGAAAGTCATGTGCCATCTCTAAATATTTATGTTTTGCCATCTTGTGGTTTCATTCTGATTTTAATTGCAAATAAGACATAATGACGTAAGATGCATGCCGATAAAGCTATGCTAATTTTGATACACCAGCTGCTATTGATACTTTTATAGCTATTACATAATATCCAGGTTAAACTCTTTATTACTACAGTTGACTGCTTGCCCGGCATCTGATTCCTGGCCGTGAGCTCTGCAAGTTACTTAAGAAGAAATGCAAATTCTAGTGGAATGGCTCATAATATGCATCACTTCAAGGGAACACCTGTTGTGATCAGCAGTTTCTGTTTTGTAAAATGTGTCAAATGTGCAAATCAGTTATTTGTAGTGGATGACTACCATTAATTATTTTCTAAGCTGTAGAACAAAACCTCCAAAGGTATTTACAAAATTTGAATTGAAGAGTGCATTAAGTTTAAAATGCTCAAATGGCTGCTTCATTGAGAAAAAACAGTTAGGAAAAATTACAAAGGTAATTATATACTTTTGCAGTACTAACCCCTTAAGGGCGAAGCCACTTTATACGTTAATGACTGAGCCGCATTATAAAAATCTGACATGAGTCACTATATGAGGCAAGAACTCTGGAATGCTTATATGTATCACACTGATTCTGAGATTGTTTTTTTTTTGTGACATGTTGTACTTTATTTTATTAGTACATTTTGGGTGATATGAATAGCGTTTAGTTATGAAAATGTTCAACAATTTCAAAATTTCAATTTTTTTATCCTTGATTCAGAGAGTCAAACCACACAAAAAAATAATAAATAACATTTCCCATATGTCTATTTTACATTAGTGTTAAAAATTTTGTGCCATATATTTGTTTGAAGATGTGTACTCATCTATGTAACTATAAAAAACACTGAATATCATAAAATTATCATTTGGGAAAATGTTCTAAATGTAGGTTTTCTAGAAAAATCATATTGATGTATTATTGTACTTATTAAATAATAATCACTAAAGGAATATATGTTGAATAATAATATTTAAATATATCTTAATATTCTAATAATTTAACTGAATGCTATTATTAAATTAAACACAAAGTTTTTTTTTTTTTTTTTCGACATACCATGAATCATAAGGCCTCTGTCAAACTGTGCATACACATTCCACATTCCACATACCACGCTCTGGTCACTCTTACATTGGATTCACCCTTAGCAGCTGCCCATACACTTCTGTCATCTGTCACATGTGACACACATATAGACGTTCAAACTACATATTCCACATACAAAGAATACACATATATTAACCCAAAATATTGTATCCTAATTATTAATCAATACGCATTGTAATCTATTAAATTTAGTATTCTAATATTCCTTTGAATATTCCCCAAATATTATCTAACACTATGTTTTAACCTATAGAAAGGACTCCTCCATTTACAAGAAACCCGAGTTGAATGTTCCAACGCTATTTCGGTACAGGAATCCATTTGCATGTAAAGCTGAGGAAAATTCCTAAAACTAATAAACAAGGCTATATGATATCTTTAACTCACATATGTCACACCATGCAGTGGGAGGAAAAAAAAACACGTTTTAGATTATTACAGAAAGAAAATTTACATGTAGTACACACATTTTTAGGTTGTTAGATATATTATTTATTTTTAAGTGTTAAATATATATATAAATCATGCAGTTAATATAGCTTCCTGTGTGAATAGGACATAAATTCATGAAACAGGTATTTTTTGTTCAATCCTCGCTTTGAAAGTAAAATTCTAAGGGAAAATGAAAGATAAAGGTTAATTTCATATTTATTTAAAAACAAAATAATTTAGATATCTTATACATATGTATATATTTAATAAATGTATTTAATTGTAATTCTAAATATTTTTACTGGAGTAAATTTTAATTATTTCACTATATATATAAAAATGCAGTTAATATAATCTCTACTTATACAAATATGCTACAGTATTTACTGTATATTATATTAATATATGTAACTGCAGAATTATATTGAAATAGAATAATTACATTAATAAATAATGCATTGTATAACTCATCATATAATATAATTACATTTTTAGCCAATTCCTATCCCAAAATTTAGCTCTCTGTCGATAATCTGTTGGAGTGCTTTATTTAATAAGGTCATTTTTAACCCTATGGACTCTTTGAAGAGCTGTGATAATGGAGTGTTCAGCTGAGCTCCCCCTGAGATACTCACCTGCTTCCATCTGTCAATTTCCGTCATCTCAGAGAGATCTGAGCCTTCAGATTTTAACCCTTTCAGAGGAATTTCTTTGATAGATTCCTGAATCGTTTCATAGGGTTTGTAACAAATATGTAATTTTCTTCGTACTTCATAGATTTGATTTTGGATCAGATTTGAAGATTTTGATTTTGGCTTTTGATAAGATTGAATTCTGCCTGGTTTCAAAAACTTAGTAAAATGTGTTTTCCTTTCAAGATTCTCGTGTTTTCTAGAAAAATCTAGGGATTTTGCGCATTCGTATAAAGAATCTTTCTGTGAAGCAATTACACGAGATGCAGGATTTAAGAATTTAAACTTGTTTACAAAACAATTTATCATGGATTGTTGATTCAAATTCGTACAGACCAATTTATAAATCCTTTCAAAAATGGCCATAAAAGTAAACGTACATTCTTCCCGGCCAATCTTCAATTTTAGAAGAATATCAAGATCTGGATAATTTTCTTTTAATCCACAGAAAATCAAAATTGTTAATCTTTCTACATCAGTCATATTTTCATGGAACTCATCATTCTGCATTTCTAATGAAAATCTTCTCATAAAATTTCCCGGAATCCAAATTTTAAACAAATTATTTCTCTGCACATTAGTCAAATCAAACTTATCAGCAAAACTCTCAAATATCTCTGAATTTCTGCACACATGGATTTTGTCATCATATGCTGGAATGATTTTGCATAATTTTAGCAAGACTTTTCTAGAATTAGGTTGGAGTTGTTGGGACTCTGAGTCGTCTTCTATTTTTAGTGGCAATGGTACATCGGTCCCTCGTAGATCATCTTTGTCAATTGTCATGACTCCTACACTTCCTCCATCTTGTTTTTCATCCTGAGTCACAAAGTCAATGTCACTTTGGGTGGTCATCGTCATCACAGATACGTGTGTCACATCTTCTTCACTCTTCCCATTACAGTCAATCTTGGGAGCATCATTAGTTTCCTTAGAAATTCTTTCTACGCTGTCTTTTTTGGACTGTAACAAACTCGTTAAATACATAAACCATATGTAAGATATTTTTCAGTTGCTCTTTTTCTTTTTTCCTAGATATTAGCTTAGAATCTAATTTCAAATTCGCGATTCTACATTCTTGAAATAAATTAGACCAAAATATTTCTAAGCTAGATCCGTACAAACTTACAAATTCTATCTGACTTGATTTAGCATATGAATTTATCAAATCCATTTGTCTTACCTTGAAATCTCAGCTTGTAGTCCCTTTGCTGTACAACACTGGGCTCCGGACTTCAGCACGGCTATTTTCAGCACGTCTATCTTCAGCACTACCAGTGCTTGCTGTCAATCCGTCTGACACCTGTTAAAGTCTCCGTAATGCGTAGGTTCTTGTATGAGTTCTTTGTGACTTGAAGTTTTGAAGTGGAATTCCTGAATACTTGCACAATCTAGCGGAACTCTTCTGTCTTCCCC
This sequence comes from Ranitomeya imitator, assembly GCF_032444005.1. Lineage (NCBI taxonomy): Eukaryota > Metazoa > Chordata > Amphibia > Anura > Dendrobatidae > Ranitomeya > Ranitomeya imitator. The sequence goes on along the minus strand of NC_091287.1, from coordinate 269,795,772 downwards.
TGTGTGCAAGAAGAAGGAAATTCACGCAAAAATAGCACAAAAAATCAAAACTGGCTGGCTTGACCAATGTTAAAAATCGTTATTGCGCAAAAATATCTAATCAAGACTTAACCAGGTGCGTTATTCTTAAAAGAAAAATGTCATGATATACTGATGAAAGAATAGTGGTTTATTGAATTATCCACCATTGCAGCAAAACAGTTATGAACAGAGTGTCCATGTGTAAATATCAGTGCTTGTCTTGTTACTCATCTTCCCCAAGGTCCTGAATGGTAAAAGTCATCTGTCTGTGTGAAGTCTGAAGTCATCATGGCATGGAGTAGCTAACAGCTGTTGTTCCTCGTGTCTTGTCTCATGTCCATGGAGAATGATGGTGAAGGCAGGGAGGTGACCGTCCCACGTGACAAAAAGCCCTGACACCCTCCTAAGAGACGTTTATATATGTTCAACACAGATCACGTGTCTTCTGTATATGGAGTTAACTTATACTCTGAGCTACATACACAGAAATAGCTTTTGATAGTGTCAGCAAGAAACCATGTGCTCGGTACAGAATAAAAATAAGAATAATTAATATTTAACAATTAGCATAATGTTTTATGCCCTTTCTGACCTCGGACGGGATAGTACGTCCAAGGTCAGATCCCCCCGCTTTGATGTGGGCTCCGGCGGTGAGCCCACATCAAAGCCGCGACATGTCAGCTGTTTTGAACAGCTGACATATGTGTGCAATAGTGGTGAGTGGAATCGCGATCCACCCGCCGCTATTACCTAGTTAAATGCCGCTGTCAAATGCTGACAGCGGCATTTAACTAGTTCTTCTATGCCGTAAATGCGCTCATCGCCGACACCGTCACATGATCGGTCAGCGATGCATCAGGATAGTAACCATAGATGTCCTTGAGACCTCTATGGTTACTGATGCTGGCTTGCTGTGAGCGCCACCCTGTGGTCGGCGCTCATAGCAAGCCTGTAATTAAGCTACAAAGGAGAGACCTGATGATCGCTGCTATGTAGCAGAGCCGATCAGGCTATGCCAGCTTCTAGCCTCCCATGGAGGCTATTGAAGCATGGTAAAAGTAAAAAAAAAAATGTTTAAAAAAATATGAAATAAATAAAAAAAATGTAAGTTTAAATCACCCCCCTTTCGCCCCATTCAAAATAAAACAATAAAAATCAAATATATGTATAATTGGTAACACCGCATTCAGAATCGCCCGATATATCAATGAAAAAAGGATTAACCTGATCGCTAAACAGCATAGCGAGAAAAAAATTTGAAACGCCAAAATTACGTTTTTTTGGTCGCCGTGACATTGCATTAAAATACAATTCCGGGGCGATCAAAAGAACCTATCTGCACCAAAATGGTATCATTAAAAACTTCAGCTCGGCACGCAAAAAATAAGCCCTCACCCGACCCCAGATAACGAAAAATGGAGACACTACGGGTATCCGAAAATAGCTCAATTTTTTTTTTTAGCAAAGTTGGGAATTTTTTTTCACCACTTAGATAAAAAATAACTTTGACATGTTTGGTGTATATGAACTTGTACTGACCTGGAGAATTACAATGGCAGGTCAGTTTTAGCATTTACTGAACCAAGCAAGAAAGCCAAACAAAAAACAAGTGTGAGATTGCACTTTTTTTGCAATTTCACCGCACTTGGAATTTTTTTCCCATTTGGGAATACATGACATGGCAAAACCAATGATGTCTTTCAAAAGTACAACTCGTACTTCAAAAAATAAGCCCTCACATGGCCATATTGACGGAAAAATTAAAAAGTTATGGCTCTGGGAAGGAGGGGAGCGAAAAACAAACATGGAAAAATGGAAAATCCCACGGTCATGAAGGGGTTAAACAGAATTTTTTGTTACGGAGTTAGAAGAGTTAAAAGTCTATCAGCAATTTTACATTTTTCCAACAAAATTTACAACACCTATGCTTTCAGGCATCACAGCACATTAGAAGCAACATTGAAGGGCCTATATGACAGAAAATACCCCCAAAAAGATGCCATTTTAATACAACATCCAATAAGAATATCAACCCATTAGCTGCATCACAGGATTAAAACAATGTGGATGAAAAAAAATGTTACTTTTTTCCCTCAAAAATGTTGATTAGCTCCAAATATTTTCATTTTCTCAAGGGTTACAAGAGAAAATAGACCATATAATTTTTTGTCCAATGTCTCCTGACTACATCAATGCCCCATATCTGGTAGAAAACTACTCTTTGGATGCAAGACAGGGCTTAGAAGGGAAGAAGCTGCATTTTACTTTTGGAGTGCAAAATTATCTGGGATGCCTCGTCTCATCTGCGGAGCCCCCGTATTACTTAAACAGTGAAAAACCCCTACAAATAACACTTTTTGGAAACTACCTACTTCAATGTCTAGGGACATGGTGAGCATTTTGAACCCACATGTGCTTCACATAATCTATCTATATAATCGTCTAATGTTCACTTCCGTCTGTAAATCTGTCAAGGAAATCCCGTGTCACTGATTGGTTGCGCCTGGCCGGCCGCGACCAATCAGTGACATTTTAGGCGTGCCACGGTTAAAACACATACAGGTAATAAAATTACCGATTCTTTTCCATGTGGGGGATGTTCCATATGTCGATTGATGTTGGCAGAGGCAGGGATTACAAAACCATCACTACCTTTTCAGATCAGATCAAGATCATTTTTTAACCCCTTTACCCCCAAAGGTGGTTTGCACGTTAATGACCGGGCCAATTTTTACAATTCTGACCACTGTCCCTTTATGAGGTTATAACTCTGGAACGCTTCAACGGATCCCAGTGATTCTGACATTGTTTTCTCGTGACATATTGTACTTCATGATAGTGGTAAAAATTCTTTGATAGTACCTGCGTTTATTTGTGAAAAAAATGGAAATTTGGCGAAAATTATGAAAATTTTGCAACTTTGAATTTTTATGCAATTAAATGTTAGGTGTCGAGTTCCCACTTCTGCACAAAGGGAATCTCGAGCCATCTCTGCTGCGGTCTCCCATTCTTATCCAGCCACAGTGGAGTCTGCTCAGCAGAGACGTCGGTCCCAGCGTCTTGCTCAGTCTCACTCTGTACAAAGAGTTACTGCTGCTTTTCCTGCTTCTGCCATTGAAGTCGGTGTTGGGCAGCGGCGAGCAGATGCTTTTGGGGCTAAGTCCTGCTTTTCTCTTTCTGAGCATGCCCAGGGCAAGATCTCCCATTGGAGATCGAGGGTCACATGCTCAGGTACTGCAGCACATCCCATTGGTCCTCCAGGAAGGTCCTGAAAGGGCAAAACTTTGGTAGCAGCTTCCCATTGGTCCTTTATTGGAAGGTGCTGAACGTGCTGCAACTATATAAGCTGCGCATGACCGCACAGCCATGCGCTAGTGTACATTTGTAAATGTGTGTGTGTTGTGAGTGAAAGTCGCTCTTTAAATAACCCTCCCTATTGGATGACTGTTCGCGGAAGGTGTATGTTTGCTATCTAGCGCCCGACTTAGCCATCAGCACGTAAACACACAATACAGCGTCTTATTGCTGTGACCGCCAGTGCGGCACCTTGTGCTTTCACAGCGCTTTCCTGACCCAAGCCTGGGTGGTTAGTGGCGTTCGCCAGTGCGGCACTGCATGCACTTTCGTGCTTCTATTGCTGTCACTCTGACACCTCAGTAGCGGTGTCGAGCACATGAGGTCTATGTACTCAAATCCTGTGTCTTGTGATTGAGTTCTGAGACTCGTTGCTTGCGCTCTAGGTGCGGTACCACGGCCCTGTGACGTAACAGGGTTCGCTTACTTCACACAGGGTGAGGTTAGCCCATGTGTGTATTCACTTTGTACCGCCATGTAGTCCGTCATTACTTGGCAGCAGGTTCCATCTCTGCACGGTGGACCCCGGGCTGCGAACGCACCATACTCTATCTGTCTTATTATTTGGTGCGTTCCGCTAGCCCTAACATTTAATCACAGAGATTTGTCACACAAAATACTTAATAAGTAATATTTCCCACATGTCTACTTTACATCAGCACAATTTTGGAACCAAAATTTTTTTTTGTTAGGATGTTATAAGGGTTAGAAGTTGACCAGCAATTTCTCATTTTTACAACACCATTTTTTTTAGGGACCACATCTTATTTGAAGTCATTTTGAGGGGTCTATATGATAGAAAATACCCAAGTGTGACACCATTCTAAAATCTGCACCCCTCATGGTGCTCAAAACCATATTCAAGAAGTTTATTAACCCTTCTGGTGCTTCACAGGAATTTTTGGAATGTTTAAATAAAAATGAACATTTAACTTTTTTTCACAAAAAATTTAATTCAGCTCCAATTTGTTTTATTTTACCAAGGGTAACAGGAGAAAATGGACCCCAAGAGCTGTTGTACAATTTGTCCTGAGTACACCGATACCCCATATGTGGGGGTAGACCACTGTTTGGGTGCATGACAGACCTCGGAAGCGAAGGAGCGCCATTTGACTTTGCAATGCAAAATTGACTGGAATCGAGATGGGACACCATGTTGCATTTGGCGAGCCCCTGATGTGCCTAAACATTGAAACCCCCCACAAGTGACACCATTTTGGAAAGTAGACCCCCTAAGGAACTTATCTAGAGGTGTGGTGAGCACTTTGACCCACCAAGTGCTTCACAGAAGTTTATAATGCAGAACCGTAAAAATAAAAAATCATATTTTTTCACAAAAATTATCTTTTCGCCCCCAATTTTTTATTTTCCCAAGGGTAAGAGAAGAAATTGGACCCCAAAAGTTGTTGTACAATTTGTCCTGAGTACAATGATACCCCATATGTGGGGGTAAACCACTGTTTGAGTGCATGGGAGAGCTCGGAAGGGAAGGAGCGCCGTTTGACTTTTCAATGCAAAATTGACAGGAATTGAGATGGGACGCCATGTTGCGTTTGGAGAGCCACTGATGTGCCTAAACATTGAAACCCCCACAAGTGACACCGTTTTGGAAAGTAGACCCCCTAAGGAACTTATCTAGAGGTGTGGTGAGCACTTTGACCCACCAAGTGCTTCACAGAAGTTTATAATGCAGAACCGTAAAAATAAAAAATCATATTTTTTCACAAAAATTATTTTTTCGCCCCCAATTTTTTATTTTCCCAAGGGTAAGAGAAGAAATTGGACCCCAAAAGTTGTTGTACAATTTGTCCTGAGTACGCTGATACCCCATATGTGGGGGTAAACCACTGTTTGGGCGCATGGGAGAGCTCGGAAGGGAAGGAGCGCCGTGTGACTTTTCAATGCAAAATTGACAGGAATTGAGATGGGACGCCATGTTGCGTTTAGAGAGCCACTGATGTGCCTAAACATTGAAACCCCCCACAAGTGACACCATTTTGGAAAGTAGACCCCCTAAGGAACTTATCTAGATGTGCTTTGAGCGCTTTGACCCACCAAGGGCTTCACAGAAATTTATAATGCAGAGCCGTAAAAATAAAACAAAAAATTTTTCCCACAAAAATTATTATTTTAGACCCCAGTTTTGTATTTTCCCGAGGATAACAGGAGAAATTGGACCCCAAAATTTGTTGCCCAATTTGTCCTGAGTGCGATTATACACAATATGTGGGGGGAACCACTGTTTGGGCGCATGGGAGGGCTCAGAAGGGAAGAAGCGCCATTTGGAATGCAGACTTAGCTGGAATGGTCTGCAGGTGTCACATTGCGTTT